>NC_030825.1:7553937-7880906 GCF_001704415.2 Capra hircus | reverse complement strand
AAGCCATGGCTCTCAACACCTAGGCAGAATCGCAATCTGCGCTGAGGATAACGTGGTGGAAGCTGGGACTGAGGTAAAGGTGAGGACTCCACCAAGTGACTGGTTTGGCCACGTGTCTTGGGGCTAGATGTGGCAACTCGTATGGAAGACTCTGATGCGTGAGAGATGGCGTGGATGCCTGATAAGGAGGAGAGAGGAAGGGAGAGACAAGAGAGTGAGACGAGCTGACTTAAATGACTAAGGAGGGGTGCTGGATGGATCGAAGGGCCCATCAGAATGACAGGGTAAGGGGAATTTGGCAATGGGTGGGATACAATATCCCGGTCTGTTGCTATAGGTGGAGAAGCGGGCCAGGATGGGAGCAAGAGTGGGCAGGAGCTCAGCGAGTATGTATGCTGTACAAACCGCACCAGACGCCAGGCGAGTCCCATGCTGAATTCAACGCTGGCGTAACCATCCCGAAAGAGATGCGGGACCAAGGACGCTGGAAGCCGGATTATGATTAGAAGAGGGCATGACGGATTTTATGAAAAGGCACACTGAAGATTGGCGCGAAGTATCAGTCTTCTGGGCATATAACATGAGGCCGAAATAATATATGGGTGAATCTCAACCAGCGCTTCTTAGTGTGACCACCTCATTGATAGCCAGTTTATCCGTTGCTTGAATTATAGTACTTTATTATTGACATTACAAAGTAGCAAGATGTAAGAAGCTGGAACGGACAAGATGTACCCGAGCACAGGTTGAATTCGATTTAAGAAAAAGTATGGGGCATAAAAAACACAAACTAGCGTGCATATCTGCCAGTGCTTGTTCAACCTCCCAACGCTAAGCGCCACACAATCCACATTCCATACAAATATTACATTCAATAGAGATGATAAGATAATTTACTCAGCCATTAAATAATATAGTTCCTGCATTCGCCAGGGATAACACATATAAACCAGTGTAAGCAGCATAACGCGTTTGGCAGTAAGGGAACAATGTTTTAACTCGCGAGCTACACAGGGACTATTACGCCCAAGTGAATGAATTCAATAGTCATCAGAGTATAAAGAAGAGGGTCACCAAGTTTCAATATGGAGATAGGCTTCTCACATTGTGTAGTGGAATCTTAAAGGATAAGATCTACAGAGGTAATGGATGATGACTGCTAACGCTCGCCACGGAAGATAGCACAGAGACGTAATGAATGGGTCACAAAAAATGATCACTACTTTACCGCAGTGGAGACCATCCCACAGTACCAATCCCTATGTAATCTTTGGAGAAATCCCACCCAGTGCAAGTGTTTACAGTCTTGGAATTCAAAGATGCATTTTTTTGCACACCACTGGCTAAAGAATCCAATATCTTTTTGCCTTTGAGTGGGAGGCCCCAGGAGAAAAAACACCAACAGATGACTTGGACAGTATTACCTCAGGGGTTCAGAGATAGCCCCACCTGTTTGGACAGGCCCTTACCGGGATCTCCTAGATCTGGACCTGGGACCTAACAGGAAAACATTTACAATAACGTAGATGACCTACTAATCTGCTATCCAGGTGAGAAAAGTGCCAACAACATGCAATTCAGATTCTAAACTTCTTGGCAGAAAGAGGATATAAAGTCTCCTGTGCTAAGGCACAGATGGTCGAGACAAAGGTCACTTACCTGGGAGTTCAGATTACACACGGGTCCAGGAGGCTGTCCTCTGATCTGGTACAAGGAATCCTCCAGTTGCCTCCCCACGACTCAAAAACAATTGCGAGCTTTCCTGGGGCTAACTGGATATTGTAGAATCCGGATACCCAACTATGGTCTAATTGCCCAGTCCTTATATGAAAGCTTAAAGGGACGAGATGATTCAATCCCACTGATATGAGGAACTCCTCAAAAGAAGGCAGAGGCTACACTAAAACAGGCCTTAACTCGAGCACCTGCCTTGAAGTTGCCAGACCCAGAAAAGCATTCCAACCTTATGCCCATGAAAGAGAGGGGATAGCTTTGGCAGTGTTAACTCAAAGGTTGGGATCTGAGCCCCAGCCCGTAGCTTAGTGATCTAAAAAGCTCGATCCACCTACCCAAGGCTGGCCCTACTGCCTTCGAAATCTTGCAGCTATTGCAATCATGATAGAAGATGCTTTAAAACTCTCCTTTGGGGGCAAACTAACTATTTTTACCAGCCACCAAGTAAAACAACTCCTAAATGGGAGAGGCCATTTATGGATGTCTGATCAAAGAATCCTCAGATATCAAGTAATGCTGATGGAAAATCCAGGCCTCACTATATCCCCTTGTGAGGTTCTTAACCCAGCCACCCTCCTGCTTACCCCGAGAGCTCTCTCCCCTTTCACTCTTGTCTAGAAACCTTGGACCACTAGATAAAACCCTGGAGGGATTGTCAGAAGATCCTCTGACCAATCCTGAGGAAATCTGGTACACTGATGGAAGCAGCTTTGTCTTGGATGGAAAAAGAAGAGCCGGGTGTGCAGTAGTCTCCAATTTCGAGACCATAGAGGCTAAGCCTCTGCCACCAGGCACTTCAGCCCAATTAGCTGAGCTCATAGCCCTGACTCGAGCTTTAGAGGTGGGAAAACGTAAAAGAATAGCTATTTACACTGACCCCAAGTATGCCTTTCTGGTGCTACATGCACTTGCTGCTATTTGGGAAAGAAAAGGGGCCACTTGACCACCTGAGGTTCCCCAATCAAATATGGTGACAAAAATCTTCGACTCTTGGAGGCAGTCCATCCTGCCCACTGAGGTTTCAGTCTCCCACTGTAAAGGACACCAAAGATGGGAGCACAGAAGAGGCATGAGGGAACCAAGCAGCTGATCAGGCAGCCTAGGAGAGCAGCATTACAGAACCATGACCTAATAGGGGTTGCCACCTTAGTTCCACACACTAATTTGCCAGAAACTCCTTCATATACTGAAGATGAGACTCTTAAAGCTAAGAGGCGAGTGCTTTCAAGAAGATCATATGGGGTGATTCCAAAAGGAGGGACTCCTTTTTCTGCCTGGGAACCTCCAATGGAAGTTGGTTAACTCCTTACATGCCACTACTCATTTTAGGAGAAAAGGCCCTCCAAAGATTACTAGAAAAGTCTTCAGGGGAACAGGCTTCCAAACAACTATAAGACAGGTGGTGTCCTCTTGTCCCACTTGCCAATTAAAACAACCCCCAAGGAGCTCGAAAGACTCCAGCTGGCCCAGCCCATCCAATGACGTGGAGCCTAACCAGGAGAGGACTGGCAGATGGACTTCACCCAGATGCCAGTTTCTCAAGGGTATAGACACCTATTAGTCATGATAGATACATTCACAGGATGGGTTGAAGGCTTTCCCACCCGGACTGAGAAGGCTGAGGAGGTGGTAAAAAAAAACTGCTCCATGAAATCATTCCAAGATTTGTTCTTGCCCAGGTCATTACAAAGTGACAATGGGACATCATATACTTCCAAGGTCACCCAAGGGGTCTCAAAAGCATTGGGCATTACTTATTATCTCCATTGTGCCTGGAGGCCTCAATCTTTCGGGAAAAGTAGAAAGAGCCACTCAATTCTTAAAATCAGCTATAAAATAGACAACCCAGGAGACCTCCCTGGGGTGGAAGGAGGCTTTACCAATAGCTCTCCTCCGCACTGGCATTGCCCCTAAGGAACAGCTTGGTCTTAGTCCTTATGAGATGCTATATGGGAGACCTTTTGTTTATGTCAATGACCTCTTCCTAGAGCCAGAGGTTCAGACCCTCCAGTCTTATACCATGGCCATTGGGCAATTCCAACAGGATATACGCTTGTGGGGTATAAACCAGGACCCAAAAGATTCTAAGGAGTCACCACGATATGCTCCAGGGACTCAAGTCCTAATTAAAGTCTGGAAAGATGGGTCCCCTAAAGCTCAACTCCAGCCCACATGGAAGGGCCCCTACCCTGTAATACTTTCTACCCCCACAGCAGTCAAGGTACCAGGAAATGACTCCTGGATTCACTACTCACGAGTCAAGCCATGGAAGATGACAGAAGAGGACACTCAATACACCTGTGAGCCCCTGGGAGATCTCAGATACCTATTCAGGACTACCAATGAGTGCCATTCTAATGAACACCCCCCAAATCTGGTTTCTGGGGATAAGATTTCTCAGGATAGCTCTACACAGCCAACCCAGCTTGACAGAGATTGTATTCCAAAACAGACAAGAGATAGAACTTCTGATCCCTGAACAAGGAGGGACTTGAGCCATCCTGGCGATGTGAATTTAAAATTGACGAATGCCCCTACTAGTCCTTGTTATGCTGCATTGATGATGCTTATGATTATTCCATGAACTGTCGATTGTCTAACCTGTTTTGTCTCTGCCCAGGTCAACAAGCTACAACATGCAGTGCCAGTTCAGCAAAGATAGAAAACTCCAGCCGACCATGAAAAATATCACACCCTAAGATGGACACCGCTATAAGGACTCTGAGGCTTGAGACTAGCAAGAGGGGGAGGCCCAATAACCATCAGCACCCCAGTTCAGCAGGAAGTAGCCAGAAAGACCTCGACACCCCTATTCCCAAAGAATTGGGCCTCCCATCTCTTGAGGGGGGAATGTTAGGTAGGTAGAATAGGGAAAAGGAGTCCAAAATGGCTGTGGCTAAAAGACAAGGAAGGGCAAAGCCCGCGATAATAGAACTAAAGCAGGTCCGAGGACCAGAGTGAAGATTTCAGGTAGAACAAACAGCACTCCAGCCTAAGCCCAATTTGCATAGGGCAGGCTCAGGTGGAGGCAAAAACATATGAAAAGGAGGAGCCAAAGGTGTTTTCTCTCCTCTCTCTCCCCCCTCTCCCAGGCGCTCCTCCACTCTCCTCTCTTCAAATCTTTGGGTTGGCATGCCCCCACGCTTCAAGGATGGATTCTCCTGCTATCTTCTCAATAAAATAGAGCGTAAGACTGATTTGCCTAAGAGCTATAACACGGTTTGTCCAAGACCCGAGAGCTGTGATGCGGCCGAAGGCTCTAATGTCCATTGCTCCAAATCTTTGTTATGACGAGACAAAGAACCAAGGAACATACACTGGCGTGACAATAGTCCACTTAATTAGTATATTTTTCTTTTCGGTATAGAGGATTGTCTCTGCTACTTTAACTTCTGAAAAATTCTGGAATGCTGAGTTCATTCTATTAACAAGGGTATTTTCTTACTCCTTGTTCTAGAGAGCTGAATTGCATCCGCCTGTAAATCCATCACAGCATTTCCCCGACTTCCCTAAGATCCAGCAACCGAACCACATCCCAAAGGGAATTTTGGATACCAGTGCCTCCCCGTATTGATCTCTCAGAAAGGGAACGTATTCAACATTGAAAGTCACTATTTCATGTTAAGAATTCATCATGCTCTATAGAAAGCCAGGATACCCACAATGGAGAAAAGGCTCTGGAATATGAGTGAGACGAAACCTGAAGAGCTTGTTTTCACTATTTAAAATTTTAAAAAAAGGGGGGTGAATGAGAAGGTGATAACAAGCACTCCAGGCAGAAAACTTAGAAGCAGAGAACTAAAGGTTTGACAGATTGTCAGTCCAGGCATGTCAGGAGGAAAAGCAGACACAGCCCCACACCCGGGACAGGACAATTACCTGAGAAGCTGCCATTTCCTCCTCTTCTTCCACCTGCTCTGCGTCTTCTGTGGGGATATGACGTCTCAAACTCACATCTGCATGTTGAGAAAATACCTTCAAAGACATCCATACAGCCCTTTAACCTGCAACTGCTGCAGTGAAAAAGAAGAAAACGTTTTCTTGTTTCTCTCACCCTTTTCGGAGCTCTTTGCTGACTTTCTGGTTCCTGATCTGTAATGGCTAATCAAGACTAACCTGATATGCTAATCACATCCTGCTGCTCCACTCTATTGGCAGATCTTCCCGGCTAGTTCCTCTCCTTTCTTTTTACATTACAGAGAGCAGGCAACAGAACAATTCACCAGAAACAATGGACCCTACTTCGGGGCTACCTGACCCAGCATACCAGGGTTTTGAAAAAATGCAAGAGGAAGACCTGCATTCAGGAGCCCTGAGGGAAACCTCACATTTGGCACATCTGAGACCTCAGGAAGGGAGGATTTAGTGCGGGAACTTCTAGAAGGAAGGGTCAACCTGATTCCCTGGCGAGGGGCTCTTTCTAGGATGGGTGTGGTGGTCCTCGCCTGTGCCTGCGCCCTTGGGGGAGGGGAGGGGAGAGGTGAGTGGTGGGAATCACCTGGAGGTCTTGGGTTCCTGCCAGGCTTTACTTGCAGACTTCTTCCCAAAGATCTTCTGTGTCCTTAGTTTTTTTCACCCCTCTCTGCAGCCTGGGGACACACGTTTTCACAAAATGATTTGCATGGTGACCACCTCTCTGCAGCTGTGGCACCTCCAACTTTAGAGACCAGGAGCCTGGAGGTGTTTCCATCACAGCTTTCTTTGAAAATAAACCAGAGGCAGCAAGAGGCCTGGCGAGCTGCAGTCTATGGGGTCACAAAGAGTAGGACAGGACTGAGCAGCTGAACTGAACTGAACTGAGCAGGACACGCTAGGTTAACAAGTGTGTGTGGGCAGAGACAAATGCCTTTGAAAATGATGCCCTAAATGCTATCTGATGACCACCCAAGGAAATAATGATCGGTGTTGTCGTTTAAGTTACATTACACATGAATTAACACGTGAGAGCCTTGTTCTACTTCCTGTGTGTGTGTTTTTCTAGGATTTATGAATCAACTGCTACAGTTTGTTGTCTGCGCCATTTAGAGAGCTCTATCTTCTCACATCTTTAAAGTATAATGACTAAGGAAAAATTAAAGATAAGAAGCATGTCCATCTTTCTAATATTATATATTCTAAAAAATATTCAGTGTGCATGCACCAGTACCAACTTTGTAGAAGATTTCGTTTCACAGCAGAGTTGAGAACAAGGTACAACGTTTCCCATACCCATATGACTCTTGTTTGCACACGTGGACAATCTCCCTACTTACCTTTCCCCACCAGAGTGAGCATTTGTTACCACTGATGAAGCTACAAGGACAGTAAATAAACTCTTTAGTTTACCCTTATGTTTCTCTTTTAGGGATGTGCACTCCATACCTCTGGATAAATGTATAATAATAAGTGTCCATCACAACAGTTTAACACAAATTATTTCACAGTCCTGAAAGTTCTCTAGATTTAGGATATTCAGAGTCCCTCCTTTGAAACTGATGGCAACCACAGACCTTTTTAATCTCTTCTATATTTCCTATGAGATTCCCAGGTGACTGAGTGGGAAGAACTTTCTACCTGCCGATGCAGGACATCCAGGTGATGCAGGTTCCATCCGTAGATCAGGAAGATGCCCTGGACGAAGAAATGGAAATCCACTCTAGTATCCTTTGCTGGGAAATCTATGGACAGAGGAGCCTGGCGGGCTACAACCCCTGGGCTCACAAAGACTCAGACACCACTGAGCACATATGAACATTTACCTACACCAAAGTGTCATATTGTAAAACTGCTACTTTCTGTAGCATTTTTGAATGAGCTTCTTTCACTTCATAAAATGCATGCCACGATTGTCCATGTATTTTATGCCTTGAAACCTTAACATCCAAAAGCTTAAGAACTACCGTTGCGCCTATATTCCTGCTCAGTAAATAAGTTCATCAACACCATTTTTTTAGATTCCATGTATATCTGTTACAATATTTGTCCAAATATAGAGAACAGATGTGAGGACACGGCAGGAGAAGAGGGGGACAAACTGAAGAGCCTCCCTGACACACATACCCTACCATGGCTGAAATGCTGGAGAAGACTCTCACGAGGCCCTTGGACTGCACGGAAATCCAGCCAGTCCATCCTAAGGGAGATCAGTCCTGGGTGTTCATTGGAAGGACTGATGCTGAAGCTGAAACTCCAGTCCTTTGGCCACCTCATGTGAAAAGCTGACTCATTTGAAAAGCCCCTGATGCTGGGAATGATTGAAGTGGAGAGGAGAAGGGGACGACAGAGGATGAGACTGTTGGATGGCATCACCAGCTCAGTGGACATGAGTTTGAGTAAACTCTGCGAGTTGGTGATGGACAGGGAGGCCTGGCGTGCTGCAGTCCATGGGGTCGCAAAGACGTGGACATGACTGAGCAAGTGAAATGAACTGAACTGATGGTTAAAACAGGGAACTAGTGGGAAGCTGCTGGATAGCACAGGGAGCTCAGCTTGGTGCTCTGTGCTGACCAGAGGGGTGAGATGGAGATCACGGGAGGGAGGTTCAAGAGGGAGCAGATTCATATATACTTATGGCTGATTGATGATGTCGTACAGCAGAAACTAACACAACATTGTAAAGCAATTATATTCCAATACAAAATATACATGCATCTCAAAAGGAAAAAAAGCTAAACAGAAGGGTCACCCAGTGGTGGAGAATCCATCTGACAGTGCCAGGGACGTGAGCTTGATCCCTGGTCCAGGAATACTCCACATGCATTGGGGCAGCTAAGCCTGTGCGCCACAACTGCTGAGCCTGGGTGGGGCCACTTGCTCTTTTAGACAGGCAAGAGGGAAATGAAAGATGCTCACCAGCGCTAAACAATAAGAAATGCAAAACAAAGCTACAATGATGCATCACCTCATGCCAGTCAGAATAACAATTAGCAAAGAGCCCACTAATAATATTGTAAATGCTGACGAGGCTTGGAGATCAGGGAACCTCCTACAGGGCTAGAGGGAATGTAAACTGGGGCAGTCACGGGGGACGGGGCGGGGGGGAGGGGGAGAGCACAGTGTGGAAGTTCCTTAACAAGTGTAACCTCCTGACATTTAAGGAAATGAATTCCATGAAAAATAGACAAAACAGATTGATTGACAGATTGAGAAGTTTTGCAGTTTTTAGTCAATCATCTGCAAGTCTAAAATGACCAGTTTTGATCTAGCCTTTCTAAATTCTCTAAGTTAAATGTGTACGAATACACATACACTCACATATTCCTTCTTGGTTTTCTCACTGCTAACATGTATACCTTCAGATATTTATATATTGTATTCAATGTGTGTTATATAAATTATATGATGTATATATCTTCAGATATTTATATATTGCATTCAAAGTATGCCAAGGCCATGAGAAAACAGTTCCTTTAAGCCTAGACAAGAAACTTGTGCTAAGAATTATACAGGGGAAGATTTTATAAATCTTGGTTCAGAACTTTCCCATCATGGCTTTTAATTATGCTTTTTGTGACTTCGTTGAATTTACATTTGCTTAAATGAGCCCCTGAAAAGTTTCAGCTAACAGAAGAACCAAGGACAATTGAAGTAGATGAGTTTATGACTCTAGGTCCCAGGAGAATTCACAGGAAGCCTGGAGGGCCCCTGAGGAAGGTCAAGGCTAGAACCAGGCAGAGAAAGCTCCAGTACTTGGGGTTCAGGCCTTTCTAAGGGACCCTGGGTGAAGGGCTGTGGGCTCCCCAGGCTGAGTGTTGATTGGTCCATTCAAACCAGAGGAGTAGGATTCTGGTGAGCTCTGAGGGTGTCATTGAAGGGGGGCCTGTGCAGTAGACCCTGGGGTTCAGCAAGACTGCTGGTCTCCAGGAAGGGGGTCATCTAGTGGAGGTGCTCACAGGACTGGCTGCTGTGAGTTCAAGGACCTGCAGGCTGCCTGCTGCCTAGACAGACTCTGAGGCAGCAACAGCACGGAGCAGTCAGGGAAGCGCTCAACAGTACTCTGTATGATCCTTCTTATTCGAACCATCACAATGTCCGAGTAGTTTCAAAATGGAAGAGGAGATACAACATAGAAATGGTGGGAAATATATGAATTTATGAGAGTTTAACACCAGTAAGGAACTAATTTCTACAGATGCCATCCCCCTGTGCTACAAATAGTTTCTTGTAACGTTATCTTTCCTGCAACCTTAAACAGGTGGGAGACGTTAATGCTGGTGGTGCATTCACCCTTCCTTCATTCCACATCAACTGTAACACTAAAAAATCATCCACTTTTATTAATGAACATACATTAATTTTACACAGAGGGAATAAAACTTTTTACAACTGTTGTTTGATCCTTGATTATAATACAGATTACAAGCTTCTAAAAACTTTCCTGATTCTCTGATGAAATGATCAGTGAATGTGATTTATGTGGTTTACAAAATGGAGGCTAATGTAGTAAACATGGATGGACATTAATTATATTAATATGAATTTTCTAGAAAGAGTTTTCTATACTTACATCAGGTAGAAGAGAAGGTATCCTTACTTCAAGCCTGCCAGGTAATATGCATGATTTCTCAATGCTGATGTCATAAAAAGACCTTTGATTTTAATGAACAATCCTTGTTTTATGGTTAAAAACAATTGACATAATTATTGAAAACTGAGAGCAAACTTCCGTCTTACTTTGAATTAGTTCCTGAACACTTACATCATGGTGACAACACAGATGTTTGACATCAGTGACAAATACCTCCATTTAGAGGTTTAGTGTGCATATAACATTGCTGTGTTCTTATTCTTATAAATTGGAGAATAAATATAAATGATTCCCACCTAGTATAGAAGGGCTTCTCTTACAACTGAGGTAACAACATCAAAAACAGACGTTCATATATATAGTAGAAACAAAGCACAGCATAGTAACTTGAGAGTTGAATGACATGCGTTTTGGTTCCTTAATGATCTCAAATAATGTTAATATAAACAAGGATACATGATTAATAATTATACCTCTGAAAATATCCACCCCTTCATCTTGTGATCCATACGAACATATCAATTTAGTACATGTTTTAAATATGGAATACTTGCTACAGTGTTTCTGTTTAGAGTAATTCAACAAAAGTGGTACCAATGAAATGCTTTCTAGTATGAATACTCTGGCATTGATTTACTTCTGATGTTTGATTAAACTCTTGTGTATATTTTTGTATTTCATTCATGTGTCTTTCCAAAGTAAACACTCGTTGTTTCAAAATTGTATATTTAGGACCAATCTTTTTTTTTTTATCACTGATTCATTTCTAGGGTTTCTCTGCAGTATGTATTCTCTGATGGGGCGTGAGGTGATGGCTGTGACGAAATCCTTTGCCACATTCCTTACATGTCTAACATTTCTCTGCAGTATGAATTCTCTGATGTTGAGAAAGACCTGAACTCTGGGGAAAGGCTTTGCCACAGTCTGCACATTTATCAAGTCTCTCCCCAGTATGGATTCGTTGATGTCGAGTAAGATGTGAACAATGGATAAAGGCTTTGCCACATTTGTTACATTTGTATGGTTTCTCCCCAGTATGAGTTCGCTGAGGTACAGGAAGACTCAGATGCTAGTTAAAGGCTTTGCCATATTCTGTACATTCACAAGGTCTCTCCCCAGTGTGGATTCGTTGATGTTGAGTAAGAAGTGAATAATGGGTAAAGGATTTGCCACATTCTGTACATTGTTGAACTCTGCTGAAATGCCTTGCCACATGCTGTACATTTATATTTTGGCCATCTGATGCGAAAAGCTGACTCATTCGAAAAGACCCTGATGATGGGAGAGACTGAAGGCAGGAGGAGAAGGGGACGACAGAGGATGAGATGGTTGGATGGCATCACTGACTCAATGGACATGAGTTTGAGTAAACTCCAGGAGTTGGTGATGAACAGGGAGACCTGACGTGCTGTGGTTCATGGGGTGGCAAAGAGTTGGACACGACTGAGTGACTGAACTGAACTGATTCATGTCAATAAAATCAAGATCATTTTTAATGGGTTAAAAGATATACATCTACTTGTGAGTGATATTCTTTGTATATTTTAAATACACTAGGGTGCAAACATATACAACGGTATAAGATAAATTAGAGCTCTTGGTTCTGAAACTTTAATTTCTTGACAAACTGTATCATTTTGTTGAGCTGTATCTTAGAAATTCAACACAGGTGAAAACAGATTAGCACCAATATGATTATTGCAAATATTTTGAAAAAAAAAATGTGAATAAGAAGACTATGTGTGATATGAGTGTGGAGTGTACTGGAAACATCACACCTGGGCTTCAGTGATGAAAATGCCCACTCCCAAAACACAGTGTCTATGATCAACAGAGTGAGCGTTCCTTTTCCAAAGTAAAGAGAAAACAAAAAGATGTGGAATTTCTCCATTAACTGTGAGGGTTTTCACACGCTCCCCACTCCGTTTTTCCATAGGCTTGCTAAAGACAGAGAGGAAAAAATGAACTTCCTAGCCTGATAATCTCAGAGAAATCGCCAAAGCCAGTGGACAGCATCTGTCATGGTGTAAATGAATCACACAGAAGATGCACTATCAGAGCCTGGGCATTTAGGAAAAAATAAGGAAATTATAACTTGAACCTAACAAGCAGATATCAGTTTTATGCAAAATTCATTTTATATATACTTCCTCTGTTTTGTATCCTAACAGTGTGTTTAACTAGTAAGCCTTAGCATTACAGAAGACAGTGTCTCCTAGTTTTCTTTTTATTTCTGTGCATTTTCTGAAAAATTCTGGATCACTGAGTTGATTCAATATATAAGGGCATTTTCTAACTCCTAAAGAGCTGGATTGCATCCACGTCTGAACTCATCATGGCATTTTCCCTACTTCCCGAAGATCCCAACACTGAACCACATCCCAATGGGAATCTCGGATACCAGTGCGTCTCCGTGTTGATCTCTCACAAAGGGAATATGTTCACCAGCTGAAAGTCACTCATTCAGGTTGGGAATTCATCATGTTCTATAGAAAGCCAGGATACAGACAATGGAGAACAGGATCTGGGACACAAGGGAGAGGTGGGCTAAAGAGCCGGTCTTCACTATGATAAGAAGAAAAGGAAAAAATAAGAAGTGGATAACAAACACCCCAGGCAGAAAAATTAGAAGCAGAGAACTAAAGGCTGGCAGATTCTCAGTCCAGGCATTTCAGGAGGAAAGCAGACACAGCCCCAGGCCCGGAACAGAACGTGTACCTGAGAAGCTGCCATTTCCTCCTCTTCTTCCTCCTGCTCTGTCTTCTCTGGGGATGTTATGTAGCAAACACACCTCTGCATCTTGAGAAAATACCTTCAAAGGCATGTGCAGGGCTCCTTAACCTGCAACTACTTCACCTACAGACAGAAGGACTTGAAAAGCTGAAAAGACCCACCTCTCCTGTCCTGTCTCAGGAGAGGTTTGGGAACAATCACCTCCTACCTGGAGACCAGCCTGTGAACTTATTTCTTGGTTGTTCTCTCCTCATAGAGAGCTCCTAACCCTCTGCTCACACAGATGATGTGAGCTGACTGCCTTCCCCAGTCCAAATCCAGCTAGACCAACCCTGCAGCCTCGCCTCAGACTGAAGCTGGTCCTCAGCTCTCACAGATGGACCAGGAGCCATGTCCTTAACCCAGGCCTCCCCTTAGAAGCCCCTGGAGCACTTCCTACACACCACACTGATGCCCCCACAGGACCAAGAGAGAACTCTGTGGGGCGGGCACCAGGGAGGTCCTTTCCTAACATTGGTCACGTGACTCTGATGGGAAACACATGGAAATCACTTGGCCAATGGTTCAGATCCTTTCTGAAACATTTCAGTGATTATGAACCCCTCGAGGTCAGGTCCCCACTCTAAGAAGTTATGAATCTGCAGGTCTGAGATGGGGTCATTAAATACATCTTTAGCAAGTTCTCTGTTCTGATGCTTCTTCCCCAAGACCCACACTCAGGAGCCCTGACCTTGAGCCTTCTCACTCAGCACAGCTGAGACATCTCAGGAGGGGAGAGTTAAGGGTGGGAATTTCTGAGGGAGGTCAGGCTAGAACCAGGCAGAGAAAGCTCCAGTACTTGTGGTTCAGGTCTTTCTAAGGGACCCTGGGTGAAGTGCTGTGGGCTCCCCAGGCTGAGCGTGGATGGGTCCATTCAAACCAGAGGAGTAGGATTCTGGTGAGCTCTGAGGGTGTCATTGAAGGGGGGCCTGTGAAGTAGACCCTGGGGTTCAGGAAGACTGCTGATCTCAAGGAAGGGGGTCGTCTAGTGGAGGTGCTCACAGGACTGGCTGCTGTGATTTCAAGGACCTGCAAGCTGCCAGCTCCCCAGACAGATGCTGAGGCAGCAACAGCACGGGGCAGTCAGGGAAGCTCTCAACAATACTCTGTATGATCCTTCTTATTAGAACCATCACAATGTCCCTGCCGTTACAGAGAGGGGGAAAGAGTACAATGGATAAATGATGGGAAATACATGATCAAATTATATGAGGCTAAAGGGCAGTAACAGATGTCATCCCACTGTGCTACCTAATAGTTAACTGTTATGCATTCTTCCCTGCAACCTTAAATAAGGTGGGATAGGTTAATGTCGGTGGTAGGTAAACACTTCATTCATTACACAGCAACTGCATCACCAGAAACCATGCACTTTTATTGATTAACATGTATGAATATCACACATAGTCAGAATGAAACCTTTTACAATCCACTGTGTGACCCTTGATTAGAATACAGTTACTAGCATAGACAACGATTTCATTTTTCTGATACAATGGTCTGAGAGTTGCACTTTCTATGGTTACAAAAGGAAGGCTAATCGTTTAATAAACAAGGCATAGATTAATTACATGATTTTTCTGGGAAGGGTTTCCCATACTTTTCCAGGGTATCAGAGAAATCTTTGTTTCAAACATGTCAATTAATATTCATGACTTCTGTTGATATTATAAAAATATATCAAATTTTCAGTCAACTGTCATTGTATTATCCTTAAAAAGCCAGTGACATTGAAAATTTAGAACAAACCTCTGTCTGACTTTAATATGTGGAATTAGTCCCTGAACACTTACATCATGGTGACCTACAGGGTTGTTTGACACCAATGACAAACACCTCCATTAGATGTTCAGTGTACACGTTATATTACTACATACTTAACTTCCTTATTAGAGAATAAATACCAATGGTTCCTACCTCAGATTGAAGGGATTCTCTTATCACTGAGTCAGCAACCATCAAACACTTGAGTTCACATACACAGTAGAAAAAACCATAACATGTAGTACTTTGTAATTGACTTACTTTCATTTGGTTTTCATATAATCTCAAATATGTCAAAACAAGCAAGAATACATTGCTAATAATTATACCACTCCACACACAACCCTTCATCCTGGGATCCATTCTAACATATCAATTTTCTCTGTGTTTTGACTATGGATTACTATCTACAGTAATTCCCCTTCAGAGGAAATTCAGGAAAGTGAAATTGATGAAATGCTTCCTAGTATACATTCTCTGATATTTATTTAGAGTTGATTTTTATTACAACTTTCCTACTTTTCTTTGTACATCATCACATATCTTTCCTGCATAAATGCTCTCATGTTATCTAAAGTGTACATTTAGGACTAACCTCTTTCATCACTTCTTACATTACCAGAGTTTCTCTCCAGTATGTGCTCTCTGATGTCTAGTGAGGTGAGAGCTCTGATGAAAGCCTTTGCCACTTTCTTTACATTAAGTTTTTGTTTTCTCTGAAGGATGAATTCTCTGATGTTGACAAAGACTTGAGCTCTGGGTAAAGGCTTTGCCACATTCTTTACATCGGAATGGTTTCCAGTACAAATTCGCCAATGTTGAATAAAGCTAGGAATTTGGTTAAAGGCTTTGCCACAACCCTTGTATTTATAAGGTTTCTCTCCAGTATGAATTATCTGATGCCTATTAAGAGTTGAACTATGACTAAAGTTTTGCCACCCTCTGTGCATTTATAAGGCTTCTCCTCAGTATGAATTCACTTATGTTGAATAAATTTTGAGCAATGGATAAAGGCCTTGCCACATTCTGTACATTTAAGTCTTCTCTGCATTACCAACATGAATTTTCAAATGTCTAGCAAGAATGGATATCAGATTAATTTTTCCACATTACATATATTTATAAGGCTTCTCTCCAGTATGAATTTGCTGATGCTGAGTGAGATATGAGTACTGGTTAAAGGCTTTGCTCCATTCTATACATATGAAAGGTTGCCTTCCTGTATGAATTTTCCTATGTCTATTTAGATGTAATGGTTTAGCAAGACTTTACCACATTTATTACACTTGTTATGCTTCTGTGGATTTTGAATACTCTGCTGTTGAATAAGTTTTAAAGATTAATTTCTCTTATATAAAGAAAGATGTGATGATTGATAAAAGATATTCATACATTTATTACTTTTAAAATCATTGTCTGAAGATTGAGGTCCCTGATGTTTCATAAGACTTGAGTCTCGGATAATTACCCCCAGTTTCATTGCATGAAAATCTTCTCCCTTCCCTATAGATATTCTTGTGATTGTTGGAGGTAGCGTTCTTGCTTAAAGCTTTCCTCATTTTATTACACATGAAAAATTCTTTCACATTGAGTATACTGTGATATGCCTTCAACCGATGATAGTTGGATTAGTCTCTTTCAAAATAAGCAACATTACAGACTTTGGAACAAAGAGAAAACAGCTGTTGGTTGAAGAATATTGAACTCTGGCTAAAAGATCCCTCAAATGGATTATACTGGGAATTGTTAACCTAAATTTTAAATACCTGGTTTTCAGACATATTTTATTGTGTATTACCTGCATTCAGAAAGGTTTGAATGAGTATTTGCAGTATAGATTAGGTGACTTTCCAGATTTTCCATATTTTCTTTCAGAAAACATGTATGTTTCAAAAAAGCATGGGTCTTTGCTTACAAACATACACTTCTCAGCCGATATTAATGACTGAAATGGGCATATTTCCCAGTATGGTTCACATCCTCCTTTTCTTTTGGCATTAATATTTATATTATGAGAAGCTGTCCTCATTTGGTTATGTCCATCATAACATCCTCTCAGTATTTCACATGCCCTTTCATTAAATGTAAATTTCCAGTGTGAAATCTTTCATATATTGTTAACTTTTCTTGGGGAATAAATCTTCTAAGCCTGGCTTTTGGGGCATCAAACCCTGGATGTCATGAAAACACAGCTGAAAGCAAATAACAAGTTATTCCACCACTTACTATTCTCACGGAATCTACTTTACAACTTAAATAAAACTGATACTCTCTTAGCTAGGTTAGGAATAAAACAGACACAGGAGTCAAGACGGCAGAGGATTAGGGAGATGTGGAGTTCGTCTCGCTCCACAGACGCATCGAGAACACATCTGTCATGGAACAATATTCACAGAGCCCCTGCTGAACACGAGCAGAGGACCTTGACACCAAAAAGGACAAAAAAGATTCCCTCATAGCCAGGTAGGACCAAAGAAACAAGAAGGAAACTGGTGAGGAGAGGAAGTGAGATGGGACCTGCGACCCTTGGGGGAGCTCACTGGGACAGAAGGAAGCCTCATTCTCTTATGGGAAGAGGAGGCAGTACCAGCTAGAGGCAGGCAGGACGGAGTGAGACCTCTACAGATGGCACTAACCACAGCCCTGCTCCCCAAGCCTGAGAGGGGTGTCCACCGCTGCACACAAAGGCTGGGTGCTGGAATGTGGGGTTTGGAGAGGAGATCCAGGCAGAGGACTGGGGTTGGCTGTGAGGAGACATCGTGAGTGGGCAGGAGGGAGGGAGGAGCTCTGCAAACGGGAATGCTTGTGGAGGAAGCCTGAACCACCAGAGAAGCAGAGCAGCGTTGTTGAGTGATGCCCCAAGGGCAGGGCCACCATCCCATCCTCTGTCCGCGTGTTTTAGCCTTTGCCTCACTAGGCACTAACGAGGGCTCCCAGCATGGTCCGTTCAGTTCAGTCGCTCAGTTGTGTCCGACTCTCTGCGACCCCATGGACTGCAGGGCAATCTCATGACCCCAGCTGCTGCCTCCTCCTCAGCAATCTTAAATTTACAAAGCAAACATTTTCACCAATGCAAAGTGCCTACGAATTCTGTAATGCAGTTCTTCACACAAGTGTTTTTATTTTGGCGTGTTCTAGTAGATTTTTGAATCTAAAATCTTAAATGATCTTGATATATACTTAATCAGAAAGCAAGAACGTATGGGACACAGTCCTGGTAAGCTTCATAACAAACAAGACAAACTTAACAAAGTAACAGTTCTTACGAAAACAAACAAGAATTGATATCTTAAAATATGGAGGAATTTTTTTAAGTCTCAATTCTTGTTTAACACAGGGAACTCTACTCATTGCTCTGTGGTGACCTAAATGGTATGGAAATCTAAAATAGAGTGGATAAATATTGTATATGTGCATGCTGCTAAGTCGCTTCAGTCACATCTGACTCTTTGCCATACTATGGGCCGTAGCCCTCCAGGCTGCTCTGCCCATGGGATTCTCCAGGCAAAATTACTGTAGTGGGTGGCCATGCCCTCCTCCAGGGATTATACACACACACACACACACATATATACACATATAACTGATTTACTCTGCAGTATAGCATAACCTAACATCAACATCGTAAAGCAACTATACTCAAATTATTTTTTAATTTAAAAAAAATTCTTATATAATTTAAAAAGTTTAATAGTGAGAATTAACCACAAACATTTAGGTGGTAAATGTTCTAATTTCCCAAGTCAACAATCTAAAAATTCCATGAGTTGAATAAATATAAAAGTATTTTAGGTTTGTGGAAATGGGGCAGATACACTTAACATTATTGACATTAGTTTGTACAAAGAAAAACCAAACTTTGAAGATATCTTTAGGTTTGTATTTCTCACTGGAGACAGGTCCCTTATGCAGTGAAGAAATAAGTTGAGTGTGAAATTTATCAAGTCATATGTGTAGTGTGCAGGGGATTGGAAATTATAAAGCAGAAAACAAATAATATCTGTCCCCAGTATTCCTAGAAGTTTGGCAGTTTGTCCATGACTCCACTCACACGCTTCTGTCTAGAGACAGAAGCAGAGCATTTAAAAGGGCAAATATATGAGGAAAATATGAAAAGGGTTATATTTCATTTTCTTGGGCTCCAAAATCTATGCGGAAATTGACTGCAGCCAGGCATTGGAAGGACTAATCCTGAGGCTGAAACTCTAATACTTTGACCATCTCATGTGAAGAGTTGGCTCATTGGAAAAGACCCTGATGCTGGGAGGGATTGGAGGCAGGAGGAGAAGGGGACGACAGAGGATGAGATGGTTGGAAGGCATCTCCAGCTCAATGGACATGGGTTTGGGTGGACTCCGGGAGTTGGTGATGGGCAGGGAGGCCTGCCGTGCTGTGGTTCATGGGGTTGGAAAGAGTTGGACATGACTGAGCGACTGAACTGAACTGAACTGAAACACCAACCTTTTGTCTGGTGATGCAGAATAACATCAATTTTCTATCTGTCTTAACTATGGATTACTATCTACACTAATTCTCCTCCAGGAACTTCAGAAAAGAGAAAGTGATGAAATGCTTTCCTATACATTCTTAAAAACAAACAAACAAACAGAAGCGCTACCATTTCTTTATTAAATTATACAAAAAAAGAGGAGGGGAGGGGGGCAGCTGTGGGGCTCGGCCCCACCACGTCCTGGCCCCAACCCGTCCTGGCGCTGTCTGAGAGAAAGGGATCTGAGGGAGGAGACCCAGGGATCAGGCAGGGTAGGGATGGGCAGGGCAGAATGACCTGAGGCTGGGATGCAGAGCTTAGGAAGCAGAGGCTATTGAAGGAGCCAGAGGCTGGCTGTGGGAAGGGCGGGAAGAGAGGAGGGAGGGGGTGACTGGGGACCAGCTGGGGAGCTCAGATGGAGCAGGTAAGGAGGTGGAAGGTGGCAGTGAGGATGCAGGTGCGGCATGAGAAGGCTGGGGGGGGGGGGGGGGAGAGGGCGGCAACTCTGGCGCGGGGCCCAGAGCAGGCAGCCAGGTGAAGAGGGGTTGCCCGCGGCGCTCCCCACCCCCACCTCCGGGCCCCGAGCGGCCTCCCTCCATCCCCAGCCCACTGGCGGGGGGCTCATGCCGACGCCCCGTTTTCTGCCTTCTGCCGCGTGGGACCCGCTTCATCCTCCTCTTCAGCGCGGGCCCTTCGTCCTCCTCTTCTTCTTCCTCATCTTCCTCGCCCCCTTCATCCTCCTCCTCGCCGTCCTCGGCAGCTTCTTCTCCTCCTCCTCTGCGCCGTCCTCCTCCTCCTCCTCCACCACTTCTTTCTTCCGCTCTTCCCGGCCTGCCTTCTCCTCCACCTTCTCTTTCTTCTCCTTCAGGTCCTTGGCGCTTAACTCGGCCGCTGCCTCCACGCTCTTCTCCGACACGGGGCCGGGCCGGGCCGGGGCCGGGGCTGGCGGGGAGCCGGGTCCCGGGGCCTGGACGGCAGGGCCCTGGGCGGCAGAGGCGGCCGCCGCCGGAACCTGGCGCGGGGGCGGCGGCCGCTGGGCGAGCGGGGGCTCAGGAAGCGGCGGCAGAGGCGCGCGGGGCGGGGGCGGGTCTGCAGCGGAGGCCGCAGGGCTGCAGCCACTGGGACGGCGGGCGGAAGGGCCGTGCGGGCGGTGGGCGGCCCGCTCAGGCCGCGGTGGCGCGGTCCTCGGCTCGCCAGTCCCCGCCCCGGCAGAGCGCCTCTACATTCTTTGATATTTACTTAGATTTCATTAAACTTGTTAGGTAGGTAGAATAGGGAAAAGGAGTCCAAAATGGCGGTGGCTAAAAGACAAGAAATGGAAAAGGAAGGTCTGGGGACCAGAGTGAAGACTTCAGGTAGAAGAAATACCACTCCTGGCTAAGCCCAATTTGCTGCAGGGCAGGCCTAGGTGGAGGCAAAACACAGATAAAAGGAGGAGCCAAAGCCCGTGCTCGCTCGCTCTCGCGCGCGCTCTCTCTCTCTCTGTCTCTCTCTCTCTCTCCCTCTCTCCCCCACCCTTCTCCACTGTCTTCCCTTCAAATCTCTGGGTTGGCATGCCCCCACGCTTTGAGGATGGATTCTCCTGCTATCTTCTAAATAAAATAGAGCTGTAACACTGATTTGCGTAAGAGCTATAACACGGTTTGTCCAAGACTGAGACCTGTGACGAGCTGAGGGCTCTAATGTCCGTTACTCCAAATCTTTGTTGTGATGAGACAAAGAACCAAGGAACATACACTCCCGTGACATCTATAGTGCCGTGACTCGGAGATAACCTGGCTGAAAATCTCCGTGTGGAAGAGGCCAAGCACAGCCGGAGCCCAACTCAGCGAAGCTCCTGCGGTAGAGGCAGAATGCAAACAAAATCCAGCGGCAGGGGAAGGCCCATCGTGCTGGAAACTGGGACAGCGGAAAGCCCACGCGGCCCCAGTCTCAGATCCCAGAAAGACCTCCAGTTAAGGTAAGAGGTCCTCGCTCCTCTGGCTGGAGGGACATGCCTAACGAAATCTTAATTCCTTTACAATCTCTCGTTTCTTGTTTCCTCGAACCTCCCACGAACAGGCGGGCGGCAGGGGGCACAATTGAGGGACTCTGGAGAGGCTACTCCTCAGCATGTCCCAAAGGCGCTATCTGCTGAGCCCTAGTAGCTGTTACACAAGCCAGTGGGGGTTCTTCTGTCCTTTCTCTTCTCTGTGCCAAGGATCAGACCGAATGAAATTGTGAGCACTGGTCAGATACTTAGAAAATTTTCTGGCGGGCTATGAAGGCACGTTTTTCCCACTGCTTTTTCCTCCTGTCCTTCAACTTTCTCCCCGTACTCAAGCTCAGCCAAAACTAATGAAACTCAGGCTCTGATGTCTCATCACAAAAATTTATTGAGAGACAAAGAGGTGGATTTGCTCTTCCAACAACACAAGAGAAGACTCCACACATGGACATCACCAGATGGTCAACACCGAAATCTGATTGATTATATTCTATGCAGCCAAAGATAGAGAAGCTCTATACAGTCAACAAAAACAAGACCAGGAGCTGACGATGGCTCAGATCATGAACTCCTTATTATCAAATTCAGACTTAAATTGAAGAAAGTAGGGAAAACCGCTAGACCATTCAGGTATGACCTAAATCGAACCCTTATGATCCTACAGTGGAAGTGAGAAATAGATTTAAGGGCCTAGATCTGATAGATAGAGTGCCTGATGGAATGAGGTTTCGTGACATTGTACAGGAGACAAGGATCAAGACCATCCCCATGCAAAAGAAATGCAAAAAAGCAAAATGGCTGTCTGGGGAGGTCTTACAAATAGTTGTGAAAAGAAGAGAGATGAAAAGCAAAGAAGAAAAGGAAAGATATAAGTATCTGAATGCAGAGTTCCAAAGAATAGCAAGAAGAGATAAGAAAGCCTTCTTCAGCGATCAATGTAAAGAAATAGAGGGAAACAACAGAATGGGAAAGACTAGAGATCTCTTCAAGAAAATGAGAGATACCAAGGGAACATTTCATGCAAAGATGGGCTTGAGAAAGCACAGAAATGGCATGGACCTAACAGAAGAAGATGATATTAAGAAGAGGTGGCAAGAATACACGGAAGAACTGTACAAAAAAGATCTTCACGACCCAGATAATCATGATGATGTGATCACTAATCTAGAGCCAGACATCTTGGAATGTGAAGTCAAGTGGGCCTTAGAAAGGATCACTACGAACAAAGTTAGTAGTGATGGAATTCCAGTTGAGCTGTTTCAAATCCTGAAAGATGATGGCTGTGAAAGTGCTGTACTCAATATGCCAGAAAATTTGGAAAACTCAGCAGTGACCACAGGACTGGAAAATGTCAGTTTTCATTCCAATCCCAAAGAAAGGCAATGCCAAAGAATGCTCAAACTACTGCACAACTGCACTCATCTCACATGCTAGTAAAGTAATGCTCAAAATTCTCCAAGCCAGGCTTCAGCAATACGTGAACTGTGAAATCCCTGATGTTCAAGCTGGTTTTAGAAAAAGCAGAGGAACCAGAGATCAAATTGCCAACATCTGCTGGATCATGGAAAAAGCAAGAGAGTTCCACAAAAACATCTATTTCTGCTTTATTGACTATGCCAAAGTGTTTGACTGTGTGGATCACAATAAACTGTGGAAAATTTTGAAAGAGATGGGAGTACCAGACCACCTTACCTGCCTCTTGAGAAACCTATATGCAGGTCAGGAAGCAACAGTTAGAACTGGACATGAAACAACAGACTGGTTCCAAATAGGAAAAGGAGTACAACAAGGCTGTATATTGTTACCCTGCTTATTTAACTTCTATGCAGCATACATCATGAGAAACCCTAGACTGGAAGAAACACAAGCTGGAATCAAGATTGCCAGAAGAAATATCAAACACCTCAGATATGCAGATGACACCACCCTATGGCAGAAAGTGAAGAGGAACTGAAAAGCCTCTTGATGAAAGTGAAAGAGGAGAATTAAAAAGTTGGCTTAAAGCGCAACATTCAGAAAACGAAGATCATGGCATCCGGTCCCATCACTTCATGGGAAATAGATGGGAAAACAGTGTCAGACTTTATTTTTTGGGGCTCCAAAATCACTGCAGACGGTGATTGCAGCCATAAAATTAAAAAGACGGTTACTCCTTGAAAGAAAAGTTATGACCAACCTAGACAGTATATTCAAAATCAGAGACATTACTTTGCCGACTAATGTCTGTCTAGTCAAGGCTATGGTTTTTCCTGTGGTCATGTATGGATGTGAGATTTGGACTGTGAAGAAGGCTGAACACCGAAGAATTGATGCTTTTGAACTGTGGTGTTGGAGAAGACTCTTGAGAGTCCCTTGGACTGCAAGGAGATCCAACCAGTCCATTCTGAAGGAGATCAACCCTGGGATTTCCTTGGAAGGAATGATGTTAAAGCTGAAGCTCCAGTACTTTGGCCACCTCATGAGAAGGGTTGACTCATTGGCAAAGACTCTGATTCTGGGAGGGATTGGGGGCAGGAGGACAAGGGGACGACTGAGGATGAGATGGCTGGATGGCATCATGGACTCGATGGACGTGAGTCTGAGTGAACTCTGGGAGATGGTGATGAACAGGGAGGCCTGGCATGCCTGGCGATCCATGGGGTCGCTAAGAGTTGGACATTACTGAGGGACTGAACTGAACTGTTAGGATCCAGAGAGAAGCCACTCTTCAGGGTGTGAACCACTGCCAAGGGCAAGGGCTGGGGCCTCGGAATTAGGCCTAGCTAGGTTTTGTGAAGGGATGGAATTCATATGCTAATGAGTGGGAGGATCATCCCTACCATTGGGGAACCACACACTCCTCCCTCTTTTGCCTTGGAGCTGTCCTGCCACCTCTGGTTGTGTCTGTTGGCTTATAGATTGGGGATTAAGTACTTGAATTTTACTTTTCATCTTGAACCCAGTTGGTTTTAATTGGTTTACATTATCCTCTTGTGCTATGTCATTCTTTCAAAGGTTGTACTCTTCCCCTTCCCTCCTGTTTCATGCTCTTCCCTGAGCCCCATCCAGACCCACAAGGTTGCCTCTACAATCTTCTGGAGAGACAACCAGAAAATAGCTGGCCTTGGGAGGGAAATACTCTATAATATCCAACCCCCTAATCCTACCCAGTACTGGTCACACTGGGGACCTTGCGGACGCCCAAACTCCAGTCCGGGTGTCCAGGAGGTCATCACGTGTTGACCTGCCTAGGGATCTGGTCCTCGAAAAGTTGTCACGCCTCAACCTGCTTGAGGATCCGCTAGTCCCAGTGGTCCCAGGAGGTCGTCACGCCTCGACCTGCTCAGGGACCCAATTCTTGGAGGCCGTCATGCCTCGACCTGCCCAAGGATTCGATCTCTAGGAGGCTGTCACGCCACAGCCTGCCTGGGGATCTACACCCTGACCCGGGGATGCCTGGCTGTCAGGTTGCAACAGTACTAGGTAGGATTAACTTACATCATATCTATTTCCGTCCATGGTGGGCAAACTAGCAATGAGTTACAAACCCCTTAATTCTACCCAGCACTGGTCACGCTTTGGTTTTTCCAAACTCCAGTTCGGGGGTCCAGGAGGTCATCACACCTTGACCTGCCTAGGGATCAGGTCCTCGAAAGGTTGTCACACCTCAACCTGCTCGGGGATCCACTAGTTCCAGGGTCCCAGGAGGTCATCACGCCTTGACCTGCCTAGGGATCTGGTCCTCAAAAGGTTGTCACTCCTCAACCTGCTTGGGGATCCTCTAGTCCCGGGGGTCCCAGGAGGTCATCACGCCGGACCTGCCTAAGGATCTGGTTCTCGAAAGGTTGTCACGCCTCAACCTGCTCGGGGATCCGCTAGTCCAGGGGTCCCAGGAGGTCGTCACGCCTCGACCTGCCCAGGGATTCGATCTCTAGGAGGCTGTCACACCTCAGCCTGCCTGGGGATCTGCACCCTGACCCGGGGATGCCTGGCTCTCAGGTTGCAACAGTTCTGGGTAGGATAAGCTTCAGAAAGACTCACCCCCTAAAGAAGTGCACCCATGGAAACAGAAGGAAGCCTATTACTTGCGGGACTGTGCCCAGTCTCAGCAATAACTCAGGAACCCAATGAGAACCCCATTGCCTTTCTGGAAAGGCTAAAAGAGGCACTCCAAAAGTTTACCAATCTGGACTTAGACTCTTATGAGGGACAGGTGATTTTAAACAACAAATTCCTGTCCCAATGTGCATCAGATATCAGAATTAAGTTACAACAGCTACAACAGCAGGACCCCGCTGCCTCTTTAGATGAGATGGTCCAGACAGCCACCAATACCTTTTATAACAGAGAACAGGAGAAGGAGGC
Organism: Capra hircus; assembly: GCF_001704415.2. NCBI lineage: Eukaryota > Metazoa > Chordata > Mammalia > Artiodactyla > Bovidae > Capra > Capra hircus. The sequence continues at coordinate 7,855,310 of NC_030825.1, read as the reverse complement.
CAAGGCCCAGGGAAAGGAGAGAAAGAAAGAGACAAGGCATGTCCAGATGCTGGCCACCCTCCAGAGAAGCCCTATGGCAAACCCCGAGTCCTTGAAGGACAAGGCATGAGACAAATGCCGGATCTGTAGACAGGCGGGCCATTGGGCCAAAGAGTGTCCAACCACGACAAGTCTCCTAGAATGGCTTGCCACAAATGCCATCAACTGGGACATTGGGCAGCACTCTGCCTTCTGGACCCAAGAGCCTCAAGGTCAAGTGCCAAGCCTACCCTCACAACGGTTCAAGAGGACTGAAGCGGCCCACTCCAGCCAGCCCGCCTGTCACAGATAACCATCATGGGGCTGAAGCCAAGGGTGCAACTGGATGTGGCAGGTAGGTCCAAAAATTTCTTGGTTGACACAGAGGCTACCTACTCTGTCTTGATCTCCTTCTCCAGACCCTTCTCCTCCCAAACCTGTACCATTTTGGGTGCTACAGGAAAAGCAACTACTAAAAGATTCACCCGAGTACTTCTTTGTTGCTGGGATGGACAAATATTTTCCCACCAGTTTCTGGTGGTCCCTGAGTGCCCTACTCCCTTATTGGGAAGAGATATACTCACTAAACTGGAGACCACCCTTGTGATGGGAAGTTTTTCAGCCCCTAGAGCTCTACAGCTCCTGGTTACTACTGAGCAACCCATTACACCTTCAATAGAGAGGGACCAAAAAACCATGGGAGGACAAAATTAACCCCCAGGTGTGGGACCAGGGGATTCCTGGACGAGCCCACCAAGCTGAACCAGTCATCATTGTCCTCCAAGATCCCATTCGGTTTCCTAACCGTAAACAATACCCTCTCAAAAGAGAGGCTCGGGAGGGACTACAGCCTTTAATAAATAAATTCCTTGCTTATGGGCTATTGGTCCCCACCAGTTCACCATGTAACACCCCAATCCTCTCAGGAAAGAAAAAAGACGGAACCTGGTGAATGGTTCAAGATCTCTGGATCATAAACGAAGCTGTAGTCCCCCTCCATCCCACAGTACCCAATCCCTATGTAATCTTGGGAGAAATCCCACCCAGTGCCAAGTGGTTTACAGTCTTGGATCTCAAAGATGCATTTTTTTGCATACCACTGGCTAAAGAATCCCAATATCTTTTTGCTTTTGAGTGGGAGGCCCCAGGAGAAAAACACCAACAGATGAATTGGACAGTATTACCTCAGGAGTTCAGAGATAGCCCCCACCTGTTTGGACAGGCCCTTAGCCGAGATCTCCTAGATCTAGAACTTAGACCTAATGGGAAAATATTACAATACATAGATGACCTACTAATCTGCTCTCCAGATGAGAAAAGTGTCCAACAACACACAATTCACATTCTAAAGTTCTTGGCAGAAAGAGGATATAAGGTCTCCCGTGCTAAGGCACAGATGGTTGAGACAAAGGTCACTTACCTGGGAGTTCAGATTACACACGGGTCCAGGAGGCTGTCCTCTGATCTGGTACAGGAATCCTCCAGTTGCCCTTCCCCACCACTAGAAAACAATTGTGAGCTTTCCTGGGGCTAACTGGATATTGTAGAATCTGGATACCCAACTATGGTCTAATTGCCCAGCCCTTATATGAAAGCTTAAAGGGACAAGATGATTCAATCCCACTGATATGGGGAACTCCTTAAAAGAAGGCAGAGGCTACAATAAAACAGGCCTTAACTCAGGCACCTGCTTTGAGGTTGCCAGAACCAGAAAAAGCATTCCAACTTTATGTCCATGAAAGAGAGGGAATAGCTTTGGCAGTGTTAACTTAAAAGTTGGGATCTGAGCCCCAGCCTGTAGCTTACTTATCCAAAAAGCTCGATTCAACTACCCGAGGCTGGCCCCCCGCCTTCGAAATCTTGCAGCTATTGCAATCATGATAGAAGATGCTTTAAAACTCTCCATTGGGGGCAAACTATTTTTACCAGCCACCAAGTAAAACAATTCCTAAAAGAGAGAGGCCATTTATGGATGTCTGATCAAAGAATCCTCAGATATCAAGTAATGCTGATGGAAGATCGAGGCCTCACTATATCCCCTTGTGAGGTTCTTAACCCAGCCACCCTCCTGCCTAACCCCGAGGGCTCTCTCCCCTTTCACTCTTGTCTAGAAACCTTGGACCACTGGATAAAACCCGAGAGGGATTGTCAGAAGATCCTCTGACCAATCCTGAGAAAATCTGGTACACTGATGGAAGCAGCTTTGTCTTGGATGGAAAAAGAAGAGCTGGGTATGCAGTAGTCTCCAATTTTGAGACCATAGAGGCTAAGGCTCTGCCACCAGGTACTTCAGCCCAATTAGCTGAGCTCATAGCCCTGACTCGAGCTTTAGAGCTGGGAAAAGGAAAAAGAATAGCCATTTACACTGATTCTAAGTATGCCTTTCTGGTGCTACATGTACATGTGGCTATTTGGAAAGAAAGGGGCCACTTGACCACCTGAGGGTCCCCAATCAAATATGGTCATCAAATTCTTCGACTCTTGGAGGCAGTCCATCTGCCCACTGAGGTTTCAGTCTCCCGCTGTAAAGGACACCAAAAAGGGAACAGAGAAGTGGCACGAGGGAACCAAGCAGGTGATCAGGCAGCTAGGAGAGCAGCATGACAGAACCATGACCTAATAGGGATTGCTGCCTTAGTTCCACAGGCTAATTTGCCAGAAACTCCTTCATATCCTGAAGGTGAGACTCTTAAAGCTAAGAGCGAGGGCTTTCAAGAAGATCACGTGGGGTGGTTCCAAAAGGAGGGACTCCTTTTTCTGCCTGGGAACGTCCAATGGAAGTTGGTTAACTCCTTACATGCCACTACTCATTTAGGAGAAAAGGCCCTCCAAAGATTATTAGAAAGGTCCTTCAGGGGAACAGGTTTCCAAACAACTATAAGACAGGTGGTGTCCTCTTGTCCCACTTGCCAATTAAACAAACCTCAAGGAGCTCAAAGACCCCAGCTGGCTCAGCCCAATCCAACGACGTGGGACCTATGTAGGAGAGGACTGGCAGATGGACTTCACCCAGATGCCAGTTTCTCAAGGGTATAAATACCTATTAGTCATTATAGATACATTCACAGAATGGATTGAAGGCTTTCTTACCTGGACTGAGAAGGCTGGGAGGTGGTAAAAAAAACTGTTCCATGAAATCATTCCAAAATTTGGTCTGCCCAGGTCATTACAAAGTGACAATGGGACATCATTTCCTTCTAAGGTCACCCAAGGGGTCTCGAAAGCATTGCGCATTACTTATTATCTCCTCTGCCTGGAAGCCTCAATCTTTGGGGAAAGTAGAAAGAGCCAATCAATTCTTAAAATCAGCAATAAAAAAAAAATAACCCAGGAGACCTCCCTGGGGTGGAAGGAGGCTTTACCAATAGTTCTCCTCCACACCCGCATTGCCCCTAAGGAACAGCTTGGTCTTAGCCCTTATGAGATGCTATATGGGAGACCTTTTGTTTATGTCAATGACCTCTTCCTAGATCCAGAGGTTCAGACCCTCCAGTCTTATACCATGGCCATTGGGCAATTCGAACAGGATATACGCTTGTGGGGTATAAACCAGGACCCAAAAGATTCTAAGGAGTCACCACGATATGCTCCAGGGACTCAAGTCCTAATTAAAGTCTGGAAAGATGGGTCCCCTAAAGCTCAACTCCAGCCCACATGGAAGGGCCTCTACCCTGTAATACTTTCTACCCCCACAGCAGTCAAGGTACCAGGACATGACTCCGGGTATCACTACTCATGAGTCAAGCTGTGGAAGAAGACAGAAGAGGACACTCAATACACCTGTGAGCCCCTGGGAGATCTCAGATACCTATTCAGGACTACCAATGAGTGCCATTCTAATAAACGCCACCAAAATCTAGTTTCTGGGGATAAGATTTCTCAAGATAGCTCTAAAAGAGCCAACACAGCTTGACAGAGATTTATACTCCAAAACAGACAAGAGATAGATCTTCTGATCCCTGAACAAGGAGGGACTTGAGCCATCCTGGTGATGTACATTTAAACTTGGCTAATGTCCCTACTAGTCCTTGTTATGCTATATTGATGATGCTTATGATTATTCCATGTACTGTCAGTTGTCTAACCTGTTTGGTCTCTGCCCAGGTCAACCAGCTACAACATACAGTGCCAGTTCAACAAAGATGTAAAACTACAGCCGACCACAGAAAATATCACTCACCCTTAAATGGACACTGCTATAAGGACTCTGAGGCTTCAGACTAGCAAGAGGGAGAAGCCCAATACCCCTCGCTGCCCCAGTTCAGCAGGAAGTAACAGAAAGAGCTCGACGCCCCTATTCCCAAATAATTGGGCCTCCCATATCTTGAGGGTGGAATATTAGGTAGGTAGAACAGGGAAGAGGAGTCCAAAATGGTGGTGGCTACAGACAAGGAAGGGAAAAGCTTATGAAAATGAAACAAAAGGTCTGAGGACTGGAGTGAGGACCTCAGGTAAAAGAAACAACACTCCTGGCTGGCCCAATTTACATAGGACAGGCCCAGGGAGAGATAAACATATAAATAAAAGAGCCAAAGCTAGCTGGCTCACTCTCTCTCCCACGCGTTGGGGCGCTCTTTTCCTCGTGTCTTTAGATCGACATGCCCTCACGCCTGAAAGATGGATTTTCCTGCTATCTTCTAAATAAAATAGAGCTGTAACACTGAGCTGTAACACTGATTTGTCTAAGAGCTATTTGAGACCTGAGAGCTATAACACAGTCTATCCAAGACCTGAGAGCTGTGACTTGCTGAGGGGGCTTTAATGTCCATCACTCCAAGTCTTTGTTGTGACGAGACAAAGAATTGAGGAACATACACTCATGTGACAGTTCCAAACAGGAAAAGGAATACGTCAAGGCTGTATACTGTCACCCTGCTTATTTAACTTCTATGCAGAGTACATCATGAGAAACCCTGGACTGAAGGAAACACAAGCTGGAGTCAAGATTGCCAGGAGAAATATCAATAACCTCAGATATGCAGATGATACCACCCTTATGGCAGAAAGTGAAGAGGAGCTAAAAAGCCTCTGGATGAAAGTAAAAGGAGAGTGAAAAAGTTGGCTTAAAGCTCAACGTTCAGAAAACGAAGATCATGGCATCTGGTCCCATCACTTCATGGGAAATAGATGGAGAAACAGTGGAAACAGTGTCAGACTTTATTTTTCTGGGCTCCAAAATCACTGCAGATGGTGATTGCAGCCACGAAATTAAAAGACGCTTATTCTTTGGAAGAAAAGTTACGACCAACATAGAGAGTATATTCAAAAGCAGAGACATTACTTTGCAGACTAAGGTCCGTCTAGTCAAGGGTATGGTTTTTCCTGTGGTCATGTATAGCTGTGAGAGTTGGACTGTGAACAAGATGGTGTGCTGAAGAATTGATGCTTTTGAACTGTGGTTTTGGAGAAGACTCTTGAGAGTCCCTTGGACTGCAAGGAGATCCAACCAGTCCATTCTGAAGGAGATCAGCCCTGAGATTTCTTTGGAAGGAATGATGCTAAAGCTGAAACTCCAGTACTTTGGCCACCTCAGCGAAGAGTTGATTGATTGGAAAAGACTCTGATGCTGGGAGGTTAGGGCAGGAGGAGAAGTGGNCACACCACCACCACCCCATCCACCACCACACAGCACCGTCCCCCCATCCACTAACAATCACACCACACCACCATCACCACATCACCCCCATCACCAGCATCGCCCCCATCACCTCCACAATCACCACCACCACCATCACCCATCACCACCACCACCCCAGCCATCGCACCACCTCATCCACCACCACCACCCATCGCCCATCACCTCCACAATCACACCACCACCATCACCCCATCACCAAACCACCTCCAGCACCATCGCCCCATCACCTCCACAATCACCACCACCACCATCACCCATCACCACCACCACCTCCAGCACCATCGCCCCCATCACCTCCACAATCACCACCACCACCATCACCCCATCACCACCACCACTCCAGCACCACCATCCACGCCCCATCACCATCCACATCACACCACCACCATCACCCCATCACCACCACCACCTTGCACCATCCCCCCATCACCTCCACAATCACCACCACCACCATCACCCCATCACCACCACCACCTCCAGCACCATCGCCCCCATCACCTCCACCAATCACACCACCACCATCGCCCCATCACCAGCACCACCCTGCCCCCATCACCACCACCACCACCCATTGCCCCCATCATGACCACCACCATCACCCCATCACCACCACCACCTCCAGCACCATCGCCCCCATCACCTCCACAATCACCACCACCACCATCACCCCCATCACCACCATCACCACCAGCCACCATCCACCCCATCACCAGCACCCTTTGCCCCCCATCACCACCATAATCACTACCACCACCACCACCCCATCACCACCACCACCTCCAGCACCGTCGCCCCCATCACCTCCACAATTACCACCACCACCATCGCCCCATCACCAGCACCGTCACCCCCATCACCAGCACCGTCGCCCCCATCACCTCCACAATCACCACCACCACCACCACCCCATCACCACCACCACCTCCAGCACCATCGCCCCCATCACCTCCACCAATCACCACCACCACCATCACCCATCACCACCACCACCTCCAGCACCATCGCCCCCATCACCTCCACAATCACCACCACCACCATCACCCCATCACCACCACCACCTCCAGTACCATCGCCCCCATCACCTCCACAATCACCACCACCACCATCACCCCATCACCACCCCCACCTCCAGCACCATCGCCCCCATCACCTCCACAATCACCACCACCACCATCACCCCATCACCACCACCACCTCCAGCACCATCGCCCCCATCACCTCCACAATCACCACCACCACCATCACCCCATCACCACCACCACCTCCAGCACCATCGCCCCATCACCAGCACCGTCACCCCCATCACCAGCACCATTGCCCCCATCACCACCACCACCACCCCATTGCCCCCCATCATGACCACCACCGTTGCCCCGTCACCACCAGCACCACCACCTCCACCACCACCATCACCCCCATCACCAGCGCCATCGCCCCCCCATCACCACCACCATCACCCTCCCACCACCACCATCACCCATCACCCCACCACAATCGCCCCCATCACCACCATCACCCCCACTGCCCCCATCACCACCAGCACCACCACCACCACCCCCATCACCACCATCACCCCATCACCCCCATCACCACCACCACCATCACCACCACCACCATCACCCCCACCGCCCCCATCACCACCAGCACCACCCCCTCCACCACCAGCACCACCACCTCTACGACCACCGTCTCCATCACCACCGACAGGGTCCCCGTAACCGCCACTGCCGTTGTCACCACAACTGCCACCACCTCTACAGCCGTCACCACCGCCGTTGTCACCGCCACCACCATCCTCAGCTGCACCCCACCACCAGCGCTTCTACCACCTCCGTCTCCACCACCATCCTGCTGCAGCTGCCAGAGCAACGCCACCACGGCTGCTGCCGCCGCCGCCGCCCACACTCCCATTTCCTAGGAGAGCAACTTCAGGTGGTGTTTTGTTTTGTTTTTGAGTGCTGGTTTGAAAGTCAGACATATTTAGGATCTCTGCCATGAAGTACTGTATATTTGAGTTTGGACACTTAATTGAAGTGGGAAACGCAACTTTGCCAAAGGGAAACCTGAGTAATCTAAGCAGCCCCTGGGACTGCGGCACCTGCAGACCCTCTTTCCGGTCTGGCGCATGAGAGCCTGATGGGAGGCCACTATCATGGCTGCGACTGCCACTCTGCCCGGCTCCCTTCAGTGTGCAGCTTCTCCTCCAGCGCCCTTGCTTGAAGGTTAGTGGGGAGGCGGCCGTTTATCCCTTCATCCCTGGTATCCCCGGGCCCTCTAGGCTGCCTGATATCCCTGAAAAACACAGGTCTGGGTTGAAGGACGTTCCAGGGTGGAATAGCCATTTGGATTTGAACCTGCACCTTCTTTGTAAATGCCATCTGACCTTGAGGATCTCTCTAACCTCCCAGAGACTCCTTGTCTCTTCTGGAAAAATGGAGAAAGACCATTTCTTCCTTGAAGGCTTGCAAACAGATTACATGAGATAAGATAGGGGAAACCCCACCAGATCCCCAGGCATAGAGGAGGCATTCAATACACAGAGTTGACTTTGTTTGCCTGATACTTTAGCTTCTAAGAAGGAATTATCAGGAAGTGGAAAACGCATGCCTTGCGCTCCACAGCTTCCCAATGGAGAAGATAAGACGGAGTCTTCCTCTCCCTCCTCCCGGGGTAGCCGAGCCCTACACTCTGACCAGTTCCCCGGCCGTACTGCTAAGGTCTAATAAAAGGTTACCTTTGCCCGGGTGCTTCAGTTCTAGGAAGCTGTTCAATGTTTGACTATATTTCTCCAAACTCATTTAAAAACAGTTCATCGGGTTAGTCCAGTTGAATTATTGCTCCTTGGGAGTTGTCCAAACCCTGAATTTCCTTTTCAGAGAGCTGGATTCTGTGCCATTCTTGGAATTCAACTCCTGGCCCCTCTCTGTGACCCCTGATCGCAAACACAGTGTAAATAACCTGCTGTCTCCCGCACCATGAGCGAACTCCCCGGCCTCCTGCTTGCAGAATGGAATCTATCCTCCCAGGCTCCCCAGAACAAGAGTGTTGGGCGAGCTCGTCCATGGCCCTGCTCCACTTCTAGAGCTGCCAGGCACCGGGAGATCAATAGTGCACGTTCATAGGAGGGCCACGCTCAAAAATATTCAATATATGCCTGGTCAGAGGAGGAAGGGGGAAAAAAAACCTCATTCCGTCCAATCATGGTTGGTTCCCCCATAGCCCATCTGAAATCGACTCCACATGCTCCGTGAAGCTCAGCAGGTTCCCTCCATGATGCTGGAACACGGACTGCACGTGCAAGGGAGGCCAATGATGAGTGGCGACCTGCAGAAATGAACAGGCCCGAATTCACTTTGGCAAACCTGGCACCTGGCTTAGGGCGACCCAGGAGTCTCCCCACTCACGTTAGGACAGGCAGACTGCCTGCCAGCCTAGTAACGCTTCATGTTCAGGGTTTTCCTCCCTGCAGAATCCCCAGTTCAGCTACCAAGTGGGAGAGAAAGGACAAGGGAAAGAAAACTGAGCAGCTGACAGTCCCCAGACTCCGTTCGGAAGAGTCCCAGAAACCACCCCCTACTCTCCAGTTAGGGTTGACTAAGCCTCCTGATTTCCCATCGACCTGTTGACAGAATCAGATACTTCCTTTGGGCCAGTAGCCGCATGGGGTGCTCTATTGCCGCCTGAGCCCCAGCAACCCTGACTGTGCTTTCCTTGTTTTTCACTCAGTGCCATGTTTTTAAGGACTTCACCTAGCGCCGATTGGCAATCCACCACATTTCTGCTAACTGCTGCCGATACGGTACTCCGTAATGCACCCCGCCATCTTATATACCCCCTCTTTCCTCAACTGTGGATCCCACGGTTGCCTCCCATGCCCAGGAACCACAGGTACCCAGGACATCCCCTTTGTTCTCTCTGATGGAGCCAAGTGAGGGTTCTTCGAGATACTCCCGAAGTTGAACTGTAGATGCTAGCTAATGCTCACAGATTCTCAGTCTCAGGAAACTCTCTTTAGGATGGCCTCACCAAGTTCCCCATCTCACTTACAACGCAAGAGCATTACACTTGGCCACCCTTGGAATTACCCAGCTTTCTCTTCCTTGCTTATCTGATGAAAGATAGATCTCACTGGTCTTGATTTGGTTTCTCTGAAGACTCGTGAATCGAACGCCTCTCCTTGCTTTAGCCACTGGGATTTCTTTCTGCCTCTGTGAGTTGCTTGTCATATCCTTTGCCCCATTTGTGTTGCAGGTTATGGTTCCTTTCACGTTAATTGACAAGTCTCCTTCACACGTCCGTTCGGGGCATTGGGAATATTGTGTTGCTGTCTGTATTTCTTTAGCATCATCTTTGCTATCCTTTATTAAAAAGAAGGTCCTCCGTTTTTAAATGATCAAAATCATCCATTTTTTTTTCCCCTTAGACTTTGAGGGTTTAGGTCTTGTTTAGAAATTTTTCTCTACCTCTAAGTCATAAAAATATTCTTCTCGATTTTCTTTGTTAACCTTATCACTTTGCCTCTCATTTAATCCCTTATTCATCTGGATTCCACCTTTGTCTAATAGAGGGATACAGATTTTATTTTTCCCCATATGGCCAGTTCCTCCATACCGTCTACTAAATAATCATTGCCGATGATTTATAAAGTGTGTTAATCATATTTCAAGTCCTCATTTATAATAGGCGCTGTTCGTGGGTCTCTGTTATTGAGCCAGTACCATACTGATTTTATTATTATGGTTTTGTAGTATGTCAATATTCTGTGGGCTGTAGCCCTTTCCCATTTCTTCTTTTCCATGGTTGACCTAGCTTTCTGGGGAGCTCTGCTCTCCTGTATCCATTTTTGCATAATAGTTCTGTATTTCACAACAGTTAAGTCCTGAAAAAAATAAATGCAGCTGGAGTTTTGATTGCGAACCGCATTGCATTGGGTTTGCTTTCGGTCCTTTCAACAGAGAGACGTGTCTGCTTCTCAGGTGTGGAGGCTGGGTCACGGAGGAGCGCTCACCCCGTACTTCTTAGGTCAGGCTGAAGAGCAGGACTGCACTGGAGGAGGTGGCCCTCCCTTGACCTTCCTGCCCCGGGAGGTGGCCACAGAGCTGGTCTGGGCAGTGTTGTTAATGCTTGATCTCTTTTAGAATCCTGACTGCTCAGGAAACCATGCCTCAGGGCTCAGATTCCCCGCCGCACCCCCCCAGCACCCCCCCCCCACCCCCGTTGAAGCTTGCGGCTTCTTGGCTGGGAGCCTGTTCCCTTCCCCAAATGTTTGTTAGTATAATGGCTTTTTATGGCACTTTATGGAAAAATGAAGGAGGGAGGGAGATGACTGTACTCTGCAAACCAGCCCGTCTTTAACCTTCATTTACTGGAATTTGAGTCTTCTGCCTACCTTGTTAGCAGAAAAGAAACTTCAAAAATATTTTTTTCCCTCCAAACTCGCAACTGGAATGTTCTTTACCTCTTAACTCGGGCCAGGACAAGGGTGGGCTGGGACAAGGGTGGCCCAGGCCCTGAGAAGCAGCCTGTTATTTACCAGAGCTGCACAGCAGCCTTTGCACAACATTTACAACTGCGGTTATCAGGGGGCTGGGTGGGTGAGAGTCAGAGGGTGGAGGGTGGAGTCAGAGGGTGCAGGACACGCAGACTTGAACCCAGCGGCAGGGTTGGGGGGCTCATGCCTCGCCACCCTGAGCCCCTTTCTCCAGCTTTAAAACAGTCACACCCGGGAAGCCCTTGAGTTCAAGAGGAGCCCTGTGGGGGAAGACCGTTTCTCCGCTTCTGGAAAAGGGAGCCCACAGGCCCGCAGCACAGCCTGTCTCCGATAAAGGGCGGGAATTCGGTTGGAGGGACCAAACCCAGGTCCTCCAGAAATGTCACGTTTTTCTTAGAACTCAGGCCTGTATTACACACAAATTGAGATTATCTCGGACAATTATCTGAAATTAACTGTGGTTTTCAAATGAAAAACATTTAGAGGAGGATCAGATAAGAAGGAGACCTATTTATAATACTTGCCATGGGGGGCGAGGCGGGAAGCGAAAACACAAGAGCAGGACCCACACAGAACAACACCGAAGGGACTGCGTGCCCAGGGGCCGCCACCCCTGCCCCAGCCCCTCGGCGGCAGCTGAAAGGAGGGCTTATCCTGATTAGCTGTTCCCTGATCATTCCTTAGAGAATATTCTGTTCCAGAAAGAAATGCTGGCTTTCTGTCTCATTCTTGAACACAGCCAGAACTGGGTCCGGAACCACTCAGTTTGGCCCAAGTCAGAGGTCTGTTCAGAGGGTCTGAAATACGAACCGGTGATTTCCGGCTCTGAAGTGGTTATTTCCAGGCTGGGACCCTCCTGGAAGGGTTACTGGAATTAGGAGAGCCATGGCAGAAGCTCTGTCTGGAAGACAACAGGAGAGGATACCACCGCCCGTGTGGCTCCCCAGACGCACAAAGAAAGCACGTGAGGGGCCCGGCAACATCTGCACTCTGCCCTTTCAAGAGGGCAGCTCGGCAAGGCTGCTGTTGTCCCCATTTTACAGGTGAGGACGTTGAGGCTCAAAGAGATCACCTGGCTAGAGGAAAAACAGGCTAGAATTTGAAGCAGGCCTGAGTTCAGAATTCACAGCCTTGAGGGCCACACCACGTGATCACCGTACAACTGTTTTCCCCCCGACTCCCTTGGCAGAATTCCACTCTGCACACGATGCCTAGGAGAAGCTTTTCCAAGAGGAAGAAAGGAGGATGGAGGGATGTGTGTTTTGAGAGGAGCAATGTGTTCCCTGGGGGGAAAAAAGGCTTCTTGAGGCGGCAGGGACAATAGCTAAGGCAGGATGCTGGCTGGGAGCTGGGCGGGGTTTCGCACTCCGGTAGACAGAGGAGCCCCTGCTTTTCCTCCTCACCGCAAAGGCCACCAGGCATCGGGGCCTCCAGGACCACAGTGTTTGTGCTGCCCCCCACCCCCTACCCCACCCAGACACAGGCTGGCAAAGAAGAAAGGATCCCAAACACCACAGACAGCCCCGTGGGGAATATTTAACCCACATACTTCCAGACGCTCTGGCATGGGCGAATTCCTTGCTCCACCTTTGTTCCTGGCCAGGAGGAAACGGCATGAAATGAAGGGCAGTTTTTGTAACCTCTTTCAGCTCTAAACCGTGTTTCCTGTGCACTTAGCAGGCCTTAATGGAAACCAAACAGGTCTCTCAGGCCTGTCAATTCCCAGCGCCCCGAGTCAGGCACCAACGTGGTTGAGAAAGCTGCACCAACAAAAACATTCTTCAAAAATATCACAGCACCACGTGAAGTGACCGTCGCTAATTCAAAGAGGCAGACATATTTCTTAAAGGTTGAAAAGAGGCGAGTCTTTCACAAGATTCTAGCTCAAGGCCACATTTGCAAAAGTATAATCATGCCCTAGCAAGATTTTGTTTATCTGGCCATTAAAAAAAAAAAAAACTTTTTTAAACAACTTTTACTTTTGACTCTCTCTATAAGCACTATTTTTCCAGCTGTATAGTCTGAGGAGGCTAGGAGAGGTCTGGTTTGGATATATGTGTGTATACACACACACATACATATATATATATATATATATTTCTTTTTTTTTTTTTTTTTTTCAGAATAGAAGGAAAGCTTCTTACCCAATTTTGCTTGGGCTAAACTGCATACAGAGCAGTTTATTTATGCTGTTTTATCGCACACCTGTTTGGATATGGGGCTGTTTTCTGGTATTTAAACAGACCATTTCTTGCCAGTGGCTTTATCTGCAGTCTCATGCTTTTGCTGCGAGTGTTTTTTATTAACTCAGAGAGCAACACCAACTGCTCCATGCACATTTCCAGTGAGACGAAAATAACCTAATTGTTACTTACTTCTAACGTGTTATCATTGAGGAACTGTATCCCAGGAATGTATTTAGAATATGGTAAAGGCCCTTTCACTGTACTTAAGGGGGAAAAAGAAGGATGGCAAATATTAAAAAAATAAAATCTTTTAATAAAAGCGCTTTTTAAGCCACCTGCTTATTTTGAGCTGGTATTTTAGGGAGGAGGGGAAGCAAGACCGTTCAAGGTTGTAGTGGGCTAGTTTACATGGTCTCAAAGTTCTGGGGTGGTGGCCTTAGAATTTGAGTGAAAGACCTAACTCCACTTAAGTAACCTTCTGTGATTCATTTAAACTCCAGTCACCTCTCTCAGTAAGATGTGGGTCATAATGGCTGACCAGTGATGAGATAATTTAACTTCAGTTCAGTTCAGTTCAGTTCAGTTCAGTCGCTCAGTCGTATCCGACTCTTTATGACCCCATCAATCACAGCACGCCAGGCCTCCCTGTCCATCACCAACTCCCCGAGTTCACTCAAACTCATGTCCATCGAGTCAGTGATGCCATCTAGCCATCTCATCCTCTGTCATCCCCTTTTCTCCTGCCCCCGATCCCTCCCAGCATCAAAGTCTTTTCCAATGAGTCAACTCTTTGCCATGAGGTGGCCAAAGTACTGGAGTTTCAGCTTTAGCATCATTCCTTCCAAAGAAATCCCAGGGCTGATCTCCTTTAGAATGGACTGGTTGGATCTCCTTCAAGGGACTCTCAGGAGTCTTCTCCAACAGTTCAAAAGCATCAATTCTTCGGCTCTCAGCTTTCTTCACAGTCCAACTCTCACATCCATATACTGGAAAAACCATAGCCTTGGCTAGACAGACCTTTAGCACGTAGCAATAATTTATAGACTCGCAAGGAGTCAGACATGACTGAAATGGCTTAGCACACACGCACTCAAGCCGAAACTTAGTCTGTAGCATAGAGATTTGAGTGTTTGTGCAAAGGGGTTAATTTTATCCTGCAGTTAAAAAAAAAAAAAAAAAAAAAACAATTGGAATAGTACCTTACCAAATTGTATTAATCTATTGCTGGGTAACAAATGTCCCCCCCCTCAAATCTAGTGGTTGACAACAGTCAACATCTGTCATCTCGCAGTTGCTGTGGGTTAGGAGCTCAAGTGTGGCTTCCCTGGGCTCCTTTGCTGTAAGGGGTCTCCTAAGGCCTCAGTGCAGATATTCCTATAGTTTCATCTAAAAGTTCCGGTGAAGGGAGCTCTTCCAAGTTCAATTGCATGGCTGCTGACACCGCTGCACTCGGGGCCTCAGTTCCTTGCTGGCTGTTGGCTAGGGGGCACTCCAATTTCTTGACATGTGGGCACGTACATAGGGTAGTACAAAAAGTGGCAGCTGACGGCCTTTGGAGAGGCAGAGAGTAAGAGAGACTGAGCCAGGCAGAAGCTGCATCATCTTTACAGCCTCACCTCTTTAAAAAATGTACTGTTTATTTATGGCTGTGCTGGGTCTTCACTGCTGTGCACGGGCTTTCTCTAGCTGCGGCGAAAGAGGGCTACCTTCTCTAGCTGTGGGGCACCGATTTCTCATTGAGGTGGCGTCTCTTGTGGAACACAGGTGCTGGGGCCTAGGTTCAGGAGTTGTGTGTGGGGGCTTAGTTGCGCTACAACACATGGTCGGGAATTGGACCCATGTCCCCTGCATTGGCAGGTGGAGTCTTAACCACTGAACCCCCAAAGAAGTCCCACAACCTCACCTTGAAAGTGGTGTCTCTCCATCCCGGCTCCTGAACCTGTTTGTTAGGAGTCAGCCGGTAGGTCCAGCCCACGCTCTTGGGGAGTGAATGGCACAAGGGCATGAGCTATCAAGAGGCAGGGGTCAGCGGGGAGCATGCTGAGGGCTGCTGACCGCCTGGCTAGAGACCAAAATGGGTGCAGACGTGAGCCTCAGCTGTGTCCGTGCATAAGGTGGCTGGTTCCGGAGAGTCTCAGCTCCTGACCGGCCAGGAAGCCCCATGCCCTGCTAATTTAGCAGCTTCTGCCATGTTGACAGGGGCAGGCTGGTGGGACACAGCCACAGCGACCCTTCCTCAGCTGTTTCATGGCAGCGTCTTCAAAGAGGAGCCATCAAGACAGCTGGCAGCTCCCAGGCTGTCCCAAGATGGTAGAGTTCGGGTGACACAGCCCCAAGCTTCAGCGTCTGGGGTTTTCTCCATCTCCCTTCTTGTCAGCGTGCACTTCTGATTTTTCTTTCGGAGCTTTGCTAGTGAAATGGGGGTCACAAGCTCTCTTAGAGCTTCCCTGTAGCTCAGATGGTAAAGAATCTGCCCTCAATGCAGGAAACCCAGGCTGGATCCCTGGGTCAGGAAGATCTCTTGGAAAAGGAAATGGCAACCCACTCCAGTATTCTTGCCTGCAGGATTCCCTAGACAGAGGAGCCTGGCGGGCTACAGTCCATGGGGTCGCAAAGAGTCGTACAACTTGTGACTAATACACACAGAATCACTCTTACATCCACAGGCTGTTGTGAGGATTAATGGCAAGAAAAGTTAACATGTATGGATTTTGGATCTCCCAGGCGCCAGGCTCTCTACACTGCAAAACTTGTCCCTGCTTTTATGAAATTCAGCTATAGCAAAGGAGAGAAATACTGACTGTCAAACTATAGAATTATTAGACAAATAATCATAAGGGGAAGTATAAGCATGGGCTGGACAGACCAATCAGAATTGGCTGATTCTAATCAGAGCTGCTGGAAACCCATTCCAGCTCTGGAAGTCCTCTGCAGCGTCAGGCAAGAAACCTTGAGTTGCTCAATTACGTAGAAGTAGAGAGTGGGCAGGGGCAGTGGTCCAGAGATGGCCAAGCTGGCCAGCACGTGGCCCTGGGGGCTCAGAGCTGTAGTTAAGCATCAACAACACAAAAGTAGTTCAGAGTTTTAACTAGTATTGGTGCAGTAATGGGCCCAAGTTCACTGTCTAGGGTCGACGCTGAAAACGGATGTTGTGAAAGGACTTGAACTTGTCCCAGAGGTTAGGAAGGGCTTCAGTGAGTAACAGACTCTTGTCTAGACCTGGAGGATAAATAGAGATTAGCCATCAAAGGGACAAGAAACAGTTTTGAACACCAAGGAGACAGCATACGCAAAGACTCAGAAGTGGAGAAGTGTGATATATTCAGAGTCAAGGCAACTGTGAGTGAAAGTGGATCAGTCGTGTCCGACTCTTCATGACCCCATGGACTATACATTTCATGGGATTCTCCAGGCCAGCGTACTGGAGTGGGCAGCCTTTTCCTTCTCCAGGGGATCTTCCCAACCCAGGGATCAAACCCAGGTCTCCTGCGTGGCAGGCGGGGATTCTTTACCAGCTGAGCCACCGGGGAAGCCCATGGCAAGTGTGGTGACACCAGAGGCAGAGAGAACAAGACAGAGATCGGGGTCACTGTGGGTCACGTGCAGGATTTGTGCTTTGACTGACAGGCGTTGTATGATCCTCTGTGAACCCTGAAAGATCACTCTGGCTGAAGAGCCCAGCATGGCTTAGCATCCCTATCATTGTTACTTCCCCCTGGTTTCCACTGCCATTGCAAACCCAAAGGTACAAATGGTTAAAGAACACGCAGGTTCTGGCTGGCTGCCCCGCTGGGGAGGGAACACAAACAAAGTTCCTGGACCTTTGGATTCCACCCAGCCAAGGCCGGGTTCAAGTCCTCAGAAGCAGACAGGCAGTAACGGCAAACCCATCCCCCTGGTTTGAGCTAAATTTTAAAGATATCAGCATGACCACAACTGACTTCTTGGGATGGAGGTCCTAAAAATTGTCAGTTGATGTGGTTAAGGTGGAAATGGAGTGGTCTTTAAAGATGTTGTGATTCTTCCTACCTGCTGTGAAAATATCCAAGCCCCCTCTTTCCTAACCAAATCCAAATATTTTCTTGTGCATCCAAACATAGAAACGTCCCTCAGAGGGCAGGATAATAGTTGGGAAGACAAGCCTCAGAGTGAGCATTTGTTTGAAACAACCTACCCAAACAGCTCAGCTCACTTAAGGACCCTGAAACTCGATTTCTTCCTCTGTCATATTGGAATAAGGTCAGTATCCACCTCTCAGCATTGTAACGAGGAGAGGAGTGTGTGAGCTCACAGTACGTGAACTCCTTAGCACGATGCCCACAAGTGTTGCTCAAAAATTAGTAATTTGACAGAGACATAGAAAGCAAACCTACGGTTACCAAAGGTAAAAGGGAGTGGGGGAGAGGAGTAAAGTAGGAGATGGGGATCAACATACGCACTCTATTGTATATAAGATAGATTACCAGTGAGGACTGCAGAGCACAGGAAACTGTTTCGTTATAACCTGCAAGAGAAGAATCTGAAAAGGAATACACATATGTATATATATATACACACACATGTGTGCTAAGTCACTTCAGTCGTGTTCGACTCTTTGCAACCCTGTGGACCATAGCCCGCCCCCCCAGGCTCCTCTTTCCATGGGATTCTCCAGGCAAACATACTGATGTGGGTTGCCATGCCCTCCTCCAGGGGATCTGCCCGACCCAGGGATTGAACCCACATCTCCTGTGTCTCCTGCTTTGTAGGCTAAGTCCAGGGTGGGGGGAGCCTATATATATAACCTATATATATATAGCATTTCTCTTCTTTGCGTCTTTGCTATGTATGCTACAGGTATTTAAAGTGAAAGTGTTAGTCGCTCAGTCTTAGCCAACTCTTTGTGAGCCCGTGGACTATAGCCACCAGGCTTCTCTGTCCATGGGATTCTCCAGGCAACAATACTGGAGTGGGTTGCCGTTCCCTCCTCCAGGGGATCTTCCCGACCCAGGGATCGAACCTGGGTCTCCCACATTGCAGGCGGATTCTTTACCATCTGAGCCAGCAGGAAAGCAATAGACATATTTTATATCTATGTATAATGTGTGTATATACTCAGTTTGATATTTATCTGTTCTGTTTCGTCTGTGCTGGGTCTTTGCTGCTGCTCAGGCTCCTCTCTAGCTGTGGCGAGTGGAGGCTCCTCTTAGCTGCGGTGTGCGGGCTTCTCGTGATGGTGGGTTCTCTGGTTGCAGTGCACAGGCTCTAGGCCCCGTGGGCTTCAGCACGTTCGGTACTTGGGCTCAGTAGCTGCAGAGCACGGCGCTAGAGCGCAAGCTCAGGAGTCATGGTGCACGGGCTTTGCTGCCCCGCAGCATGCGGAATCTTCACAGACCCGCGATTGAACCGGTGTCCCCTGCGTTGGCAGGCAGATTCTCAACCACTGGACCACCAGGGAAGGCCTCTATTTATTTATATATAAATGTAAAACTGAATCACTGTGCTATATACCTGAAACTAACACCATATTGTAAATCAGCTATACTTCAATTTTTTAAAAATAGCAGTTTAAAAACATACATGCCTCTTCTGGTTAGCTATAGTTGCATAATAAATAACCACAAAAATCTCAATTTTTGATGCAAAAATAAGCATTCGTTTGACTCACATGAAGTGTGGGTTGGCTAGCATGGGCCGACTGGGGCTGAGTGGCAGGAGGGGCCCTGCTGGCCATGCCCGGGCTCACTCACACTTCTGGGGTTACCTGTGGTGTCCGCTTGATTGCACCGCTTGTCTGTCCCCCTCCTCCTGGGAGACCTGTGGGCACATCTGGTCACGAGCTTTCATGGCCACTGCAGAAACACACAAGAGCAGAGAGGAACGCATGGGATATCTTAAGGCCTGGGCTTGGAACTGGCTGCCCTGTCAGTTTATTGGCAAAGTAAGACGCATGGCTGAACAGAAAGTCACAGGCAGGGAAACGCACGCCCTTCTTATAGGGAGGGAACTGTAAAGTCACCGCAGGACAAAGCACATGATAAAGACAAAGGCAAAAAGGCAAAAGTATTTATCTTGGGAGATCAGAGACTGGCCTGGGGCCTGTGAAGCAGAAAAGCAGAGGACACAGAACTTGAGTTTAACCTGAAGGATCAATCAGTTCGCTCGCTGAGTCATGTCTGACTCTTTGGGACCCCATGAACTGTAGCACGCCAAGCCTCCCTGACCATCACAAACTCCCATAGTCCACCCAAACCCATATCCATTGAGTTGGTGATGCCATCCAACCATCTCATCCTCTATCCTCCCCTTCTCCTCCTGCCCACAATCTTTCCCAGCATCAGGGTCTTTTCAAGTGAGTCAGCTCTCCGCATCAGGTGGCCAAACGTATTGGAGTTTCAACTTCAACATCAGTCCTTCCAATGAACATCCAGGATTGATCTCCTTTAGAATGGACTGGTTGGATCTCCTTGCAGTCAAGAGTCTTCTCCAACACCACAGTTCAAAAGCATCAGTTCTTCGACACTCAGCTTTCTTTATAGTCCAACTCTCACATCCATACATGACTACTGGAAAAACCATAGCCTTGACTAGACGGACCTTTGTTGACAAAGTAATGTCTTTGCTTTTTAATATGCTGTCTAGGTTGGTCATAACTTTCCTTCCAAGGAGTAAGCATCTTTTAACTTGAAGGATAAGTAAGGATTATAAGAAGGAAGAGAGAGATGGTGGCATTCTTGGTGTGAAAGGCACATAAACAAGGATGGGGACTGGGTTGGGAGGGAGGAAGTAATTTATGCCGTGGGAGATAAAGCATGAATAGAAAGACTACCAAAAGATTCAGGGCCTGAATGTCTGTCTAAATGTAGGCCTTTAACCTAGTGGGTGACAGTGAAGAATTCTTAAGTGGAGAGTGCCAAAGAGAAAGCGCTCTGCTCTAGGACCCTGCTTCTCAAAGTGACGTCCACAGACCAGCACACAGCATCACCTGGGAGTGGTTCAGATGTTCAAGTTTCAGGGCCGTTCCCCAGAACTGCTGAACTGGAATCTTATTTTCCCAGGATTTCCAGGTCATTCTGACGCATGTTCTAGTTTGAGAGACGCTGCTCTAGAAGATCAATCTCAATGAATTAAAATGCGCAGAGATCGCCGGCAAAGTGGCAGAGTAAGAGTCTTCTGCGATTTCTAGCATGAACCTCTGAGCATCTCATTGGTGGTGTCAAGACACACAGGAAGAGACAAATGTGGATGAAGAATCAAGATGCGAGCTTATGAAGTTGGAGTAGGCAGAGCACAGGCCACGCAGGAGCTGGGTGACTGGGCTGAGAATGCTGGTGCCAGGAAGGAGGTGGGAAGGCCAGTGGGGCGGAGCCACCAGGAAGAGGAGGGGTCAGAAGGGACATTCTAGGCGTTCCTGTCATGGAAGACTGGGCCAAAAGGTTGACTGTGTCCCCCATGAGGGAAGGACCATGCTTAGGGTCTCCGTCTCATTTTCAGGGCCTGGAGCAAAACCTGGCAAAGAGTCAGCACTCAGAATATCCTTGTTAAATAAGTGTGTGTGTATGTGTGTGTGTGTGTGTGTATATATAGCTGGGAGAGATTTGTACTACGGCGGCAGCTGAAGCTCTTGGAAGAGGTCAGTTAGCCGAGATGGGCAGCGTGGAGCACGGTGCCCGAGCCCAACCCGAGGACCACCCACAGACCGGCCCCTCAGGAGCCTGTGAGAAATGCCATCTCCTGGAGCCCACCCAAGCCCCGCCCATCCCCACCGTCTCGGTGGAATCTAGCAGTAACCAAGCTGCCTCAGAGATTCTGAGGCTTTCGCAAGCGCCAGGACCCTAATTCTAAAGACAGAGAAATGGAATGACAGGAAGGCCTCAGAGCCAAACGTGGACAGCGCCCACCACAAAGAGACCAGGAGCGGGGGAGGGAGGAATAGAAATGAACCCAAAGCAAAAGGGTGATAAAAAGCCGCAGTCCATCAGGAGCCTCTCGGGGTCACGAGCCTCAGTTTCCCCACAGTCAGTCCACGATGCTGTTTATTTCACCCTCTGGGGATAAGATCTCTGTCAGTTTACTGCCTGGCATAGAAAGCCCTGTTTCACTCTCTTCCAAGCACAGAAAGGAATAGACCTTTTTGAAATGTGTTGGACATGCACGGATTAAGCTCCCAGTACAAAGACTTGCCCTGTGGCTGGGGGTATAGAGATTCCTAACAGACAGTTCCCCTCCTGGAAGCCTTCGTTGCCGGGTGTGCTGAGCAGCGGTCAAGAGGAGGTATGTTCAAGGGTGGCTGGGCGCCCAGGAGGACTGCAGAAAGCCTCCTTGGGATCTGGGAGGGCTTCTCAGGGGCGGTGGCACACAAGGAGTAATCAGGAATCTGTCAAATGGGCAAGGTAGGCCCACATATTTCCAGGCAGAGGGAAGGCTGTGGGAAAGAGAACAGAGACCCCAAGGTCCCAGGGGGTGTTTTTCCAGGATGCTGGACGTTATGAGCAGGATGGGCAGGTGAGGCTGGAGAAGAGGCTCAGAACTGCCCATTGACGGCCATCAAGGTGGCTCAAGGGTGGGACCTCGGGGTGGGGTGGGGGGTTCCCCTCCCTTCTGTGCTGCCAGGGCCTCCTGCCCACTCCGTGGAGGGCATCACCCGCAGAGAGGGTGTGCGCGGAGCAAGTCCCGGCACCCACCCTCTGACTCACTCTTGGCCCTCGGAGTGCCAGCCTGTACCGAGAAGCCCAGAGCCGCTGGAAAAGCTGCTGGGAAGTGAGGCCTGGGCCGGGCCAGCCTACTCCGCCCTCTCCTCCCCACACGGAGGCTGGGCCAGACAGCAGGGGAAAGGGAAGAGGCAGGCCGGCGGAGGCTGGTGGGGGCCAGGCGACACTGGTAAAAAACGGGGAGGCCACCTCACGTGATGGAGGGACTTGGCGATCCTGCGGTGTGATGAGGGCAAAGCTGGCGGCCCACCCCAACCTCCCAGCCTGCCACCCAGCCTCTCGTCCGGTGTCTCCAGTCATCAAATGGGAATAAAGGGGACTGACTTACACAAGATTCTTTAGGTTGACTTTAGGTCTGGACCAGAGGTCAGCAAAGTACTGCCCGGGGCCACACCCGGCCACACCCGCTCACGCGCCAGACAGCCATTGCATGAGACCGCGCGGCCCACGGAGCCTGGCGGGTTTACCGTCCAGCCCTTTGGAGAGGACATTTGTTGAGCCCTGGGCTGGGCTGACGTTGCTCCCTGTTCAGCATGCCTGAGCATCTGAGAGGGAACCGATTTGAAACAGTTGGTCCATGGTGGGAGGAGCCTAGAGGCTGATAGAGTCTCCGGGGTTATGGGATGCGGGGAGCCCAGGACTACACTTTGAGAAACTCTGGTGGAATTCTATCTCCAGGAAGGCAGGGGCCAAGGCCGGGCAGACAGGCTTTTTTCCTGAAGCCCCAAGCCAGGCGATGAGGCCTCTCCAGGATCCCTGCTCAGCTCCAGCCAAGGGCTAGTGCGGGAGCCACACAGGCCACGCTGGCCCTTGTTAGTTTGTGACTATTAGGGCAGGAGACTTGAAAATTAGTGGAGTTGCCTGTGGCCCTACCCCTCCCTTAAAGGCTTTTATCTGATTGAGCCAAGCCCTGGAGAGCCAGATACAGTAAGTCCCCTACACAAGAACCTTCAAGCTGCAAACTTTCAAAGATGCAAACGTGTGTTGGAATGTCCAATGAGTAATTTAGACCATGCGTCTGGCATATGTTGTCGCGTGCATGCCTCCTCGGCAAGCGATTGTGCTTTTGTGTGCTTCACTGTGCAGTCCTATCCAGAGCACAGCACCTTCATTTCAAGCCCAGGGTGTCCAGAAGCGACTGTAAAAGCAGCAGTCTGTAGCCAGTTGTGTGCCAAGGCTGACTTTTTTGGACTTAAGAACGTATTGGACTGGGACTTCCCTGATGGTCCAGTAGCTAAGACCTAATGCTCCCAACGCAAGGGACCTGGTTCGGTTTGGGAACTAGATCCCAAACGCTGCAACTAAAGATCCCGCAAGGCCACACTGAAGGTGGAAGAGCCCACGTGCCACAACCGAGACCGGTGCCGCCAAATCATGTTTCTTTAAATTGGACTTACGAGCGCATTCCTGGAACAGAACTCATTCGTAGGTAGGGGACTTGCTGTAATTTCCTCCTGAGTAGCTCAGAGTCATCGGACTTGGGCCCATATTATATCTTCAGAAGCCCTTTGCTTTTGACAAATATTCTGTTGGCCAGGGGCAAGCCACCATTGCTGCCTACACTCAAAAAAAGGGGATGGATGACAGTGGGAATCAGGGGGTCCTCGCTAGGGCGTGCTCACCACAGCAGGGGAAGGTTTCCCACTGAGACCTGTGTGACCCAGTCAAGTGAAGCCCAGTGGGAACAGAGTTCTAGGAGGGGGGAGTGGCAGGTGCAAGGGCCCTGAGGAGGAAGGGCAGTGCTGCACAGCTGAAAAGGTTCAGTCTGGCGAAATAATGTGTCTTATTCTTGGCTGTACATTACCTAGAGAACTCAAAAATGTGCTGTTTCCTAGAGTTATTTAAACCAATACGATTCCAAAGTTCTCGACTTAGGGCCAGGCAACCATCTTGCTGGTTTGTTTGTTTTCCCTAAAACCTCCGCAGTTATTGCTGAGTGGGACAGGGGTTAGAGGTTGCCCAGAGGTAGGGAACAGAGAGATAAGTCTATGTGAGCTCAGATCAAAAGTGTTCAGTGAAGAGAGGCCAGGAATAGCTCGTTGCTGTTTTCATAATGGAGATGTCATCCTAAGTGTCTGTTTAAGGAAATCAGATCCTTGGAATAGAGAAGTGTGGTGCTGGAGAAGACTCTTGAGAGTCTTGGACAGCAGTGAGATCAAACTAGCCAATCCTAAAGGAAATCAACCCTGAATGTTCTTTGGAAGGATTGATGCTAAAGCTGAAGCTCCAGTACTTTGGCCACCTGATGCAAAGAGCCAACTCATTGGAAAAGACCCTGATGCTGGGAAAGATTGAAGGCAGGAGGAGAAGGGGATGACAGCAGATGAGAAGGTTGGATGGCGTCATTGTTGAGTCTGAGCAAACTCCGGGAGATAGTGAAGGACAGGGAAGCCTGGCGTGCTGCAGTCCGTGGGGTTGCAAACAGTCGGACACGACTGAGCAGCTGAACAACAATAGAACACAGCATTTGTTTTGGACTAACAAAGTTAGACGTGAATTGGAGTCACACAGAGCAAGATTTGGCTCCAATTGGCCAAAGTGCATCACGGCCGTGTCTCTTTCTAAAGTATCCAATCAAAGTGTAGTCAGGTTTTCTTTAAGTCCTCATTTGATCCAGGAAGCTGTGCTGGAGACAAAAGATCTTTCAGGCACCTTGGATGTGAGATTTTGACTTCATAGCAGTTAGCACGCACTGCTTTCCAGCCGTGTGTCAAGGGATGCATCAGGCATAACTGTGTGTAATACTCTATTTAAAATGCACAACAGCACAACAGGGGCACAAAGAAGATGTCAATCCCTACTTCACGGATGAAGAGAGGGAACCTCGCCAAGCCCCTGGTAGCAGAAAGGTAGCTGACGGGAAAGTGCATAGGCCAGAAATGGACAGAGTTGGCTCTCTGCGAACCCCGCCCCCTTTCTCCTGACCATTGTGAACGTGGGGAAGTTGTTCAGTCCTTTTAAGCCCCAAATCTCCATTCATTAAATGGATAATACTGGTACCAACCTTCCAAGGCAGACGGGCCTTCCAGGTTTTTTTTGTGTGTCCCTTCCAGGGACAAAACCAGGCAGCCTTGCTCTGTCCTGGGAAGAAGGGTTGCCTCTGCCTTTTGCTCTTCTTTCAGCTGCTGGCAGGTAGCAAGGAGAAATTTTCCCACTCCTGAAATCCCAAGTCCAAGTCCAGGGCGCTTTGCTGTTAGTGAAGGGGAAACACGTTCATTTTAGCAATGCTATGAAAGAAGATCCTCACGTAGGGAAAGAGATGATTGCTGAGGTACCTCATGAAGTGGAAATGTGTTTTGTTTTTTCATCCTTAAGTGTTCCATTTAGAAATCAAGCAATCTCAAAGACTTAAGATTGGAAAATGGCTGGATGTCCCCCTCCCCCATTTCTCTCCTGAGACTCACTTTTTCGCAGTGAACAGGAGACAATGATACCTCCTCCTAAGTGCTGTTGACAGGTCTCTACAGGGCAGTGTCTGCACAGACCTGACTTGTCACACTGGCCAGCTCCTTGTCATCGCTTTGTAAAGAGTCTGTTACTACAAGGACCAAAGGCAGAAGAGTGAGTCAGGAAACACGGTGCACGTCTTCCGCCGATTATTCACTCAGTGGCCACATCCACTGGAGCTTAAACCAACGACTGGATTTCCTTCCGTAGTCCCCCTCGTGGGATGAAACTGTATGAAATGGAGGGCGACGCTGGGTTATGTGCATAACGGAAGCTCTGACATCTCTGACCACGGTTGATTTCTAGCTCCTGTTCGGTAGGAACCTGTGTCCACGGTCACGTGGGCTGTACACTGGCTTCAGAAGCAGCCCCACCACGGGGAGCCCATTGTCCCTTCATCGTGAGGGTGGAAGGAGGCATCCTAGGGGCAGGCCTCTTGTAGACATAATATTAAATGGTCCATTCCGTCCAACCTGCAGCACCTTCTGAGATTATAAATCACCAACCCCCGGCCAAGAACAGCCAAGCAGTGACCCTCCTCATCCCACCCCTGCGCCCCGCCAGTCTCAAAAGATCCAGTCCTGCAATTCAGCAGACCCCAGGCCTCCCCTCATTCCTTGGGCCGAGTTTGTAACTGTGACTTCCTCCTGTTGAGTCCAGTGCTATACTGGGAAAGTTATGTTTAAGAAAAGCAAAGAAGAACCCCCGCCTTGACTCCTAAGGGCTGTTTCTGAACACACGGACGCTCTTCAAAGAGTGATGGAAAACAGCTGCAAAATTCTAGCTGCTTCTCGGAGAAGCAAGAGGGAGACTGTGGTTCCTTCACGGGCTCCCTGAAGTCGCTGGTGTCTCAGGGTTAGTTCCGTTCCTGACAAGACAGGGCATGCAGCCCTCATTTCTCGTACCCCCATGTCATCCATGCCCCCAGCAAAGGCTCCGAATACCTCAACTCAGGGAACGCTGGATGCATCCGGTGTTAGGAGTAATTGCTCAAGGATGTTTCCAGGCTCATCATAAATTTTTGTAGTGTCTCGGTAGAGCTGCAAAGAAGAAAAACCTCAACAATGTAAAATGCTTAGGAGAGGGTGGGAGAGCCTGTCTGATTCCAGGAAAAAATTAGATTCCAGTTAGATTTCAGTTTTGCTTTTTTGTTAAAGGAAAATGAAGGAAACGTTTTATTTGTTTCCTCATAGAACAGAAATGATTGCAAGCAAGATACAGGAGAAGCTGAAAACTTGTTTTTCTTAGTATGCCAAGGCTAGGCAGGAAAGGAGAGAAAATCGAAAGAGAGAGACAGAGAAATAAGAAAGGGAGGGAGGGAGAAAGGGACGATGGATGGATGGAGAGAGGGAGGGAAGAGCAAGGCGGACTTTGCCATCAGGCCCAGGACAGCTTATGTCAGGGACTCACAGTCCTTTCACTATCAATATTTCTTAACTTTAATTTTTATTAAATTAATTTTAAGTTCCTTTAATTAATTTTAATTATAATTTCTTTTAAAATCGAAGAAAAAATGAATACAATAACAAACATATAATACTGGATCCTGCCAGGATTATATTCATCTTTACTCCAATACAGTTACATATTTTTTTTTTAATCGAGGCACAAGTGCTGAGGTCCTCGCTGCAAAATCATAACACAGTCGCAGGAAGGAGAGAAGGGTGCCAGGGGGCAGAGAGGGCTGGGTGAGGACAAAGCCAGCAGAGAGAGACAGAGGTGAGTATGCTACAACTGTGGGGTCTTGTGCGTGGTGACGGCAGTTGTGACAGGTTCTTCAAGAGGTGACTCTTATGGGCATTATCTAGTTAGGGAGCCTGGCTCGTGACTTAGATGCAATTACCAAAAGTTGTATTTTAACATTCCAGTGATCATTAATCCACTAGAAAAAGATTTACAAAGGCCATAAATGACTTCTAATCACCCCATGTCTCCATCCCCTGTTCTGTAACACACTGGTGGGTTTAGATCACTTTAAACCTTTCAAGTCTTCTTTGTGATTATTGACCTTTAGGGAAAGCCAAAGACAAAGGTCAAATCTTCACCCTCAAGGAATAAGCTTCCTTCTTCTCATATTGAAATCGCTGGGCCTGGCTCTTGGTCTCCTGATTAAGGAGCCATCGCTCCTTGAGGAAATTAGAGCAGTCTGACCTTCCCAAGGCGTCACTCAGCCTACACACTTTTCATTTTTAAGATCAGAATCCAGGTAGCTGGCTTCCAGGCCTGGCTTCGTCCTCTGCAGACTGCCCCCTGCCCCGCAACCCAGAGCTGGAGGCCCCCCTCGCCCCACCCCAAGGGTCTTTCTAAAGCTTGTTTCTCTCAATTCCTTGAGGCTCTGCCTAGCAAGAAGGGCAAACAGCTATGTCAATGACAAACTAACCCATGTAACCCTCTGTAGCTTGAAATCAGTGAACCAAAATCTTCCACAAGAAAGTGTTCTTCTGAGTTTGTCTAGGAAAATAAGAGTCCCATAAAACCCAGCTCAACTATTTAGCAGGTACGTAATGATTTCCACAAGGTGATCTATGCCTCAGTTTTCTTGCTTCAAATGTGACAAGAAATTCCTTCTATGCTAGGTTGTTGTCAAGACTGAAACTAACTTAGGTATATGAAGCACTTAGCATATGCTTGCCGAGTACAGGCGTTAGTCAAAAGGGGTCTGTTATCAGCACTTCTGTAATGCAAGAATTTTCAATTCAGTAGCTAAGGAGGAGATACCTATTGTACAAAAATTTTGAGTATTGAAGGGTATACAGAAGTAGGAAGGAGCTCACCGGTCATCTTTCCATCTAGATGTAAGCAGTTTGACATTTCGGCATTCCCCAACCCGACTTTCATTTTATATATAATTATATATAAATTTTTACTAAAGTATAGTTGGTTTACAATGTTAATTTCTGCTGTACAGTAAAGTGATTTGGTCATACTTTCTCATATTATTGTTTTCCATTATGGTTTATCACAGGATATTGAATATATTAATAGCTCCCTGTTCTATACAGTAGGACCTTTCCGTTTATCCATCCTATAGGTAGTATACTAGTGGGCAGCCACTAATCCCAAACTCCCAATCCTTCCCTCCCTCACCCCTCAACTCACTCATGTTTAAAAGCATTTCAGACAAAAAGTATGGAAACTAATAAGAGAGTTCACCAAAGTTGCTAGATTCAAGTCCAGTACACACAAATCAATTGTACAATTCTTGTTGAACATAATTACCAAATGCATTATTAAATTGGTATGATTTACAATGGCAACTAAATAATAAATACTTCGGGGGAAAATCTAACAAAAGTATACATAATTCTATGACAAAAAATAGAATGTGTCATCTTAAATCATAGAAGAAGATCTCAGTCTGCAAAGATATAGATCACGGTCATGGTGAACAGGTTACAAGCGGGCAGTTCTTCCCTGCGTCTCCTCCCTGTATATACCCTGAGCTTGGTACTGATATTATTCCCATTTTACAGATGAGAAACTGAGACTGAAAGGGATGAGGTGACTTGTGCAATGTCACCCAGGAAGTAACTGTCAGAATCGGGACTTAAACTGGATCTGAGCACCTTCGATGTCTGAGTTATATGGTAAACATGATCTATTGCCTCTATTTTGAAACTCTGGCCCATACTTCCATCCAGTTATTCATTCTAGAGCCCTCGAATCTGTCTAGTTCTCCATGAGGGGAAGAGGCATGGCCGCCTTTCTGTCTCTGAAAACTGACCCACAAAGTAACCATTCTGAACCTGAGTCTGTCGCTTCTTGGGATTTGTGATTGGCCGGTGTCCTGATCTACCCAGCCCCCTTCCTGCCCACCTCCATCCCGGAGAGAAAGAGTGGCCACTGTCCTCCAGGTGCCCCAGAGCCCTACTCGGGGGGCAGTGAGGGGCCCCAGGGCGCAGGGACCTGCGTGGCAGTCTGGACCACGTGGCGGGGCCGAGGCTCACACAGGCCGGGCAGAGTGATTTGCAATCAGTTGCAAGTGATTACACATTGTTTCCCGTGGATAGGCAGAGGGAGCCCTGAAGGGATAATGAGATGCAGCTGATGGAAAATCACAGCTGACTGTCAACAGCGTGAGGCTTCGCACAGCCCTCCAGTGCTGTAGACAAGTCCTCTCCCCTGCAAGGGCCAGGAGCACGCTGAAGAATGTTAATCCTTAGACCCTTCACAGTGCCATTGACTGCAGGGTCGCCTGGTAAGTTTTGGATAATCGGGTAACGGTAGGACAAAGAGACTCCCTCCAGACAAACCACACAGGCTCTGGGGCTCCAAATCGCCCTTCTAAGGGAGAGCCCAGGTCCAGGACTGGCAGCCGGTCCACAGCCCTGGAAACCAGGGTGGCCAAGGCTGGAGTCCCGTGACTTTGCGAGGCCCCCAGAGAGGCAGCTTTCTTTGACAGGGCGTCACCTGGGCAGGGCTCGGGAGGGAGGTTGCATGATTTCCTTGCTGTGCTCAATGAGAGAATCTTCTTAAATGATCCTGCCATGGATCACTTCGCTAAGGACCAACTTGAGCCCTGTTTACCCTTCTGTTGTCAAGGAAAGACAGCTGTTTGCTTAAATTGAGGTCTCCTTCCGTGACGGTCATTACTGCCTCCCCAGTAAGAGATAATGGACTTGAATTTCCCAACGAGGTGGGAGCTGCTCCAGTCTTGACTCTCTTGGTGAAGGATGTCCGTGACCCAGAGTGGCCTTCCTGAGGAAGGTGCTAGTCGACTTCATCTTCATGTTTCATTACCCTTCCCAGGGGGCGTGCAATGAGGTCCCCACTCAATGGACTTGTTAAGAGCACAACTCTGGTTCCAGATCTTTAACCCAGTTTCTTCAAAGACTATTCCCATCCATGGTGTTCAGGCTGCAATGTCCCCATGGACTTGTTGGAATAATTGATAATAATAGGTAGAATCTGGCCAATTTATGATTGACTAATGAGCGCCTAAAAGAAAGGGCACACAGTCAAAATGGTCAGACCCTTAGCTAAACCATTCATTTCTGTTTTGTTTGGCTGAGTGTAATTGAACGTTTTATTTTGTTTTGAGGAAACCGTAAGCTCACAGGTAGTGGCAGGAAGGGATGCAGTAAGGGCCCGTTAGACGGTACCGTGTTTCCCTCATTGGTAGCACCTTGCAAAATTGCAGTGTAATCTCGCAACCAGGATGCTGATGTTGCTATAGTCCGCTGATTCTCACACATCCCCAGTTTTACTCATTGGTCATATGCAGTCCTGTGGCATGAGGGGAGTCCTGTATCCAACACCACAATCAAATTCAGACCAACTCCATGACCACAAGGTCCCCTTGACCTGCCCTTTCACTATCTCCCCTCTGCCGCATGCCTGGCCCTTGGCAGCAACTCATCCACCCTCTGATTCTGTACTTTGCTCTCTTCAAGAATGCTGTATAATACTTGTGGACAAAGGAGATGGGGAGGAAGGAGAGGGCAAGACAAACAGAGAGAGTAACATGCAGACCACCATATGTAAAATAGATAGCCAATGGAAATTTGCTGCATGACTCAGGGAACTCAACCCAGGGCTCTGTGATAATCTAGAGGGGTGGGAAGGGGTGGGAGATGGGAGGGAGGCTCGGGAGAGGGGACATACGTATACCTAATTCATGTTGATGTATGGCAGAAATCAAACCAATATTGTAAATCAATTATCCATCAATTAAAATAAATTTTAAAAAGAGAGAGGAAAGGAATGCTGTATAAATAGAATCACACAGTATATGACCTCTTGGCACTGGCTTTTTTCACTTAGCTTTCACTTGGCATAATTACCCGGATTCATCCAGGCTGGTGGATGAGTCAGTTCTCCATTCTTTACCACTGAGTAATATTCCATGGTGTGGATGCTCTGGTTTGTCTAACCACTCACCTCCTGAAGGTGAATGAGGTTGCTTCCAGGTTGGAGCTATGATGAATAAAGTTGCTCTGAATATTCCTGTGCGGGTTTTCGTGTGAACATCTATTTTAATTTTTCTGGATAAATATCCAAGAATGTAATGGCTGGGTCATATGACAATTGCATGTTTAGTTGTGTAGAAGGGGGCAAACCAATCATGAGTGGCTATATCATTTCCCATCCCTGCCAATGGTGTCTGAGCGGTCCATTTCTCTCCACCCTCACTAGCGTTTGGTGGTGTTACTATCTGTTACTTTGGCCGTTCTGATAAGTGTGTGGCAATATCACACTGTGGCTGTAAATTGCACTTACTCAGTGTACTCAAGGACTAGCAAAGCTGAACGTGTTTTCACGTGTTTATCTGCCGTCTGTGTCTCCTCCTCCATGGTCTGTCTATCATGGCGTTGTCGTTCAGTCGTGTCTGACTCTCTGTGACGCAATGGACTGCAGCACACCAGGTTTCCCTGTCTTTCACCATCTCCTGGAGTTTGCTCAAACTCATGTCCATCGAGTCAGTGATGTCATCCAACCATCTCATCCTCTGTCATCCCCTTCTCTTGCCCGCAATCTTTCCCAGCATCAGGGTCTCCAGTGAGTTGGCTCTTCGCATCAGGTGACCAAAGTGTTGGAGCTTCAGCTTTAGCATCAGTCCTTCCGTTGAATATTCAGTGTTGATTTCCTCTAGAATTGACTGGTCTGATCTCCTTGATGTTGAAGGGACTCTTAAGAGTTTTCTCCAGCATCACAGTTTGAAAGCATCAATTCTTCGGTGCTCAGCCTTCCTTATGGTCCAATTCTCACGTCTTTATTTACATGACTACTGGAAAAATCAGTATTCATGACTTTCATCTATTTTTAAAAATTTGAATGCTTTTTTTTAATATTGAGTTTTGAGGGTTCTGTATATTCTAGAAACTAATCTTCTATTGGATATGTGAGAGACTCTTCTCTCAATCCATAGCTTTCCTTTTAATCCTTCAAGTGGGATCTCTCACAGACCTAAAGGTCTTAATTTTGATGGGACCCAATGTATCAGTTGTTTCTTTTGGGGATCATACTTTTGGTATCAAGTCTCTTTGGATCTCTTTGATACACCTAGATCCTCATTTTCTCATATTATTTTTTTTTAAAGTTCTACACTTTTATGTTTTCCACTTGCAACCCTGAGCCATTGGAAGTTAATTTCTGTATAAGCTCTGAAGTTGAGGTCAGGATTCTTTTCTTTGCTCCTGAATGTGCAGTGGCTCCAGCCCCATTTGTGGAAAGGCTTTTATCTTTTCAACAAAAGCTCTACCCCGACTTGTCTTTCCGTCCATTGAATTGCTTCTGCAACTTTTTCAGAAATACAGCTGGGCATATTTGTACGGTAAATAGCTTTTAAAATTTAAGTGAAGCAGCGAAGTCACAGAACGACATGTATAGTGTGGTCTCATTCCGCTGTGTTAGCATAAGCTTATATATCCACATATACACGTATACATACTGACTATGATGTTTATTATGATTATCTCTGAAGGTTGAAGCAGAAAGATTTTCACCTTATGTACTTAGAAAGGTTATAATTTATTGAGCATTTATTGTATGACTGGTGCTAATTAAAATTTTATAATTCATTAGGGAGCTATTGTAAACCATAGCCATCATGATCATCATCACTGAGTTACTACTAACTCTCATAGAGCAGATACTGTTCTTAAATGCTTTACCCACGTCCTCTTGCTTGACTATCGCACCAACCCCAGGGGGTAATTTCTATTGCCTATGAACGTGTATAGTCTTTCAGTCATGTCCAACTCTTTGCAACCCTTTGGACTGTAGTCCTCCAGGCTCCTTTGTGCATGAGATTCTCCAGGCAAGAATATTGGAGTAGGTTGCCATACCCTCCTCCAGCAGATCTTCTGACCCAGGAATCAAACCCACTTCTCCTGTGTCTTCCTGCATTGCAGGCAGATTCTTTACCCGCTGATCCATCGGGGAAGCCCTAGGATTTCTCCCCCAAGCAAACTTCTAAGACTTCTAGAGTATCCTAATATACATACTTTCTAAAAAGAGATCATGTTTAAAATAATCTCCTCTGTTTTTGAGAACTGCGCTTGCCTGGTTTCCGATGGCTCCTGAGGATGAAGTGATCTCTACAGTACCTTCCCTGTACTCCAAGTAAACAAGACAATACCTGAAAGCTCAGTGACAGGACAGGACCCCAGGCTTGCTCAAGTCTTCATGGCCTAGAGTCACCTCGCCAGAATGCACTCAGAGGCAAACAGAGAGCCTTCTTTGAATATTTCTGCCTTTTTTAAAAGTCTTTATATTATTCCTTTTATTATAGCAAACCCCTAAAAAGGAAGTGGTAAATAAGTGTTAAGATATACATTAACTAAACTACATAAGTATATTAACTTATATATTAACTAAAATATATAAGTAATATATAACTAACTATATATAATCACTGGAGTAAAAAACGCTCTCAATCACCCCAAATCCTGCAAATGAAGAAAAATAAGGGTTTATGTATAGATTCCGTAGCACTTGCCCTCAGTCTTCTTATTTTACACATTTCCGATTTACTGACACCTCCCCACGTCCCTCAAAGTGCCACAAAGAAGAGAAACTATTGATTAAATAAAATTTAAAAAAATAAAAACATTTCAAGTAGAATTATTCTTCCAAGTGCGGTTCCTTCTATCCAGGAGGTATTTCTACTGTTACTCATCTCCTTTCTGTTCTGATGGCCGCTGGCTCAGGCCGGGCCTCTGTCACCTGTTTCGGCCCGTACCCTAATTATCTTCTGGCTTCTCCTACCTCGAGTCTTCCTTCTCCAGTCAGTCGTACCCACGCCGCCAGGTTGACTGCCAGAAAACGCAGCTCTAGCCATGTGAGTCCCTTGCTCTTCGCGGGCTCCCTGCAGCCTTCTGATACAGGTACAAACTCCACAGTTTGGAATTCGCAAAATTACTTCAGTCCAGCTCTCTCTGCTTCGCTCCCTGCCCTTAACCTTGCCCTGCTGAGCCCTGTTCCCTCTGGAGGGAGGACCCTTTCCAGGACGGCCTCCGCAGCTGTGTGCTTCTCCTCGGGGGTCCTTCAGCGGGCTGTGCTCCTGGGATACTGACCACTGGCCTCCTTCAAAGCCAGCAGAGGCCCCCCTCCCCCAGGAAGTTTTTTTTTTTTCTCTCATATTTCTCCAAACTGACCAACACCTTGAACATCATCTTGATAATCCTCCAGTCCACACAGCAGCCTGCAGCGTATAACCCCTCTCTTGGTATTCTTGCCCCGTCATCCGTAGCCTGCCTCCAGCTGAAACAAGAAAGTGAGGGGAGTTCCCACGGTGAGAATGTGGCTTGTTATTTTCATTTATGTTAATGAAAAGATGAAGGTGAAGGATGTTTGCTAGAAGTTTACTGATATTTTAATGATAAGTGTGACTATCTTGCTGACTCAAATAGTAGCTTTCGAATACGGGAAGAATGTTCTGTTAAATTTTTGTACCGTTCACAGTGTCATAGTTGGAGATATGATTTGAAGTTTAATCTGTATAATTAACATTGTTTCCAGCATTTTCATATGTCTGGAGAAACAAAATCACAGTAAACTGAGCTGTGATTGGTAGTGTTTGCCTCTTTTCACGGTGGCAATACTCCCAACATGGTTGATTTCAAGCTACCGGTTTGACATCAGTGAACACAAAGTTGAGAAGAGATGAACAGTAGCACATCATTATGTGATATTTTTACCATACACATACAATGGATGTAAATAATCTAAACAAAATAGTCAAATGTAAAATAATTAGGAATGGTCAATTAATTTTCAACAAATTTTCAGCAATGCATTTCAGTGGCGAAAACGTTTGTCTAAATAAAGAAAAAGAAAAAAGAACTCTGACTCATATCTTACACCATAGACAAAAATCAATTGGCGAAAGGTTCAGTGGCCTAAACATAAAAGCTAAAACTATAAAGTTTCTGTAAAGAAACTAGGAGAATATCTTCACAACATTTAAGTGAGCAAAGGTTTCGTAGAACTGAGGAAGTACGAATTATAAGGGAAACAATGGTAAAAATGGACTTCAATTTAATTAAGCAATTAGCTTCAAAAGATAACTTCTTTTAAAAAGTAAATAAGCAAGACTCAGACTTGGAGAAAATAGTTGTAATACGTATACCTGACTTAGGATTCACATTCAAGTTATATACACATATATACAACTGCTGAAACTCAA
Source organism: Capra hircus (assembly GCF_001704415.2). Taxonomy (NCBI): domain Eukaryota; kingdom Metazoa; phylum Chordata; class Mammalia; order Artiodactyla; family Bovidae; genus Capra; species Capra hircus. Next base: position 7,819,711 of record NC_030825.1, on the reverse strand, counting down.
TATAAAGATAAATGACACCATTTAAAATAAAATAGAAGACTCAAATAAGATCGTAACAAAGAAAAATATCAAATGAAGCACATGAAGACCTGTTCAAGATTAGTCATCAAGAAAATACAAATTAAAACCATGACATAATGTTATACACCCACTAGAATGGCTAAAATAAAAGAGATTGGCCATGCCAGATTTAATGTGGAGCCAGCTGGAGTGCAAAATGGTAAAGATCACCTTGAAAATCAGTCCAGCAATACCATGAAAGTAACCCTGCACCTACCCCATGACCCAGCAATATCGCTCTTAGATGTTTACCCAGAAGAAATGAAAGCATATATACACACCAAGAGAATATTTATAGACACTTCGTTAATAAACCACCGTGCAGAGAGCCCAGATGTTCATCAGCATGAAACAGATAAACTATTTGTGATAAAGCCACACAACAGACTACAACACGGCAAGCAGAGGTAACAACTACTAACACATTACAACCTGGATGAATGCTCAAAACATTATGCTGAGCAGAAGCCAGATACAAGCACACTGCTGTGTGAGTCCATTCAGTTGAAGTGTTGAAACAGGAAAAACTAATCTCTGATGAAAAAAAAAAATGTCTAAAGCTTTTTTTGTATTACCTCCAAGAAAGCCAGTCAATGTAAAACTCTTAAATGGGCATGCACACACACACACACACACACACACACACACACACACACACACACTCCACAACCTTCTGACAGATGATACCAAACGTGACTTAGCCGTCTCCTTCACTGAAATGCACAAATTGGATTTTTTCCCCCCTGCTTGTACAGAATCCTCTGTACTTAAGAATGCAAACTGTAAATCAATACCCACGTCTTAAAGGTGACATTTCAACAACTGTACATCCTGGAGCCTCTCAGGATCTCAGGATCGTTTTGTTCCTGTCAAACGTCTAACCCTGTGAATAATTTATGGGCGTCCAACTCCACATCTTGCACCACAGTCTTCAGTGCCTTCCTTTGATAAGTGTGTATCTTCATTCAAATAGTTGGTCATTCGTTCAGAACGTTCCTGAATGCCTACTGTGTGCTGGCACTGGATTGGGCAGTGTGAAGGCAGCAGTGGAAATGCCCAGTCTGAACCTGGAACTTACATGGGGAGGGAAAAAGGAGAGACCTCAGGTTACAGATTGCCCCATACATTTCACTTGCAATGATTGCTTTTCCAAAAATTAATTTATTTTTGGCTGCGCTAGGTCTTCACTGCTGTATGTAGGCTTTCTCTCGTTGTGGTGCTTGGGCTTCTTGCCGTGACTTCTCTTGTTGTAGAGCTCGGACTCAGTAGTTGTGACGCATGGGCTTAGTTGCCTCGTGGCAGATAGAATCTTCCCAGACCAGATATTGAGCCCATGTACCCTGCATTGACAGATGGATTCTTTACCGCTGGACCACTGGGAAAGTACATGATTGCTTTTTTTAAAAAAAGGAATTAAACAGTGCAGGCCTCTTATGAGCACATTTACGAAGAAGTCTTCATCTTGTCTTGGATAGATGGAGAATAAGTCAGGAGTTTGGAATTAACATATACACACAACGATATGTAAAGTTCCTGATTGGAGAGACTGACTGAGGGGGAAACTGGGTCTTGTCCTGATGGGCGGGGCCATGCTCAGTAAATCTTTAATCCACTTTTCTGTTGAAGGGCAGGGCTGTGTTCCCTCCCTGCTGTTTGACCTGAGGCCAAACTATGGTGGAGGCAATGAAGACCACGGTGCCCTCCTTCAAAAGGTCCCATGATGCACTGCTGACCCTGCAGCAGGCTCCCGCCGACCCACCCCTCTGCCAGAGACTCCCGGGCAGTCCCGGGCAAGTCTGGGTCAGTCTCTTGTGGGGTCCCTGCTCCTTTCTCCTGGGTCCTGGTGCACAAGGTTTTGTCGTGCCCTCCAAGAGTCTGCTTCCCCAGTCCCGTGTAAGTTCTGGCGGCTCTGTGGTGGGGTTAATGGCCACCTCCTCCAAGAGGGCTTATGCCATACCCAGGTCTCCTGCACCCAGAGCCCCTGCCCCTGCGGGAGCCCGCTGCTGACCCGTACGTTCACAGGAGACACTCAGACACTCAAAGGCAGGTCTGGCTCAGACTCTGTGGGCTCTCCTGGCACACACAAGGTTTTGTACGAGCCCTCCAAGTGTCTCTGGTGGGTGTGGGGTTTGATTCTAAACGCTATTTCACCCCTCCTGCCAACTTGCTGGGGCTTCTCCTCTGCCCTTAGACGTGGAGTATCTTTTTTTGCTGGGAGCCAACATTCTCCTGTCGATGGCTGTTCAGCAGTGAGTTGTGATTTTGGAGTTCTCACAGGGGAAGATGAGCTCACGCCCTTCTACCCCGCCATCCTGTAGTTCGACCATCACTGATAGGTGCCGTTTCGTAGTGACTGAACTGAACTGATACGTAAAGTTGCTAACCAACAGAGCCTATTGTATAGCACAGGGAACTAGACTCAATATCTTATAATAACCTATAAGGGAAAATAATCTGAAGAAGAATGTGTGTGTGTGTGTGTGTGTGTGAGTTCAGTTGCTCAGTTGTGTCCGACTCTTTACGACCCCATGGACTGCAGCACGCCCGGCCTCCCTGTCCATCACCAACTCCCGGAGCTTGCTCAAACTCATGTCCATTGAGTTGGTGATGTCATCCAACCATCTCATCCTCTGTATATCTATCTATCTGTCTATATGTCTGTATATATCCATATATAATAGGGCTTCCTGGTGGCTCAGTCGTAAAGAATCTGCCGCAAGGCAGGAGACACAGGAGGCATGAATTCAATCCCTGGGTCGGGAAGCAACTCACTCCAGTATCCTTGCCTAGAGAACCCTGTGAACAGAGGACCCTGAAGGGCTACAGTCCATAGGGTCGCAAAGAGTAGCACATGACCGAAGTGACAGAGTACACACATATTCATATATATACACACAGAAACACACATATGTACATATATATATATATATAACTGAATGTGCTGTACACCTGAAACTAATACAACATTGTAAACCAATGATATTTCAATTAAGTAAAACAAAGAGGACTTCCTGGAGGAAGAAGCTTTCAAGCTGGGCTACCAGTGAAGTGCAAGAGTTTACATGGAGTGAGCTGATGTTTCAGGTGACTGAAGCATTGTGTCAATGGTACTGATACACAGAAGAGCATGATGTTTTCAAGGTTCCAAGAGAAAGTTTATCCTTGGGGAAAGTAGAGACACAAAGCGAGTCTAGTGAAATTGACAAGGTTTGAAACAAGCAGGACTGTGTTAAGAATCTCTGATTTATCAATAAATAAAATCAGAGGGAAGCTATTAAAGAGAGTTGCACTTTAGATGGATGCAATAGTTGGGTACAGTGTGTAGAATAGACTGGGGAGTGTATGTACAAGCTGTGGGGAGACCAGTTTGAGGTCAGCACGTATACAGTATAGACAAATGCCTCTGCTGACGTCCAATGAAAGAACTGCTCTGAGTTCTGTGGACTACAGAAAAATCTTTGATAGCCGTACTTTGAACAATTAACAAATATACTGGCATTGCTTTTCAGACAGAAGATGGAGATCTGAGAGGTTTAGGAGCCCGTCAAGAAGAGGATGGACAGACCAAAGGAAATAGCCTGTGGCAACAGACATCTAAGATACAGGTATGTGCCGGTTGTTTTTTCCATTTTTATCTGGAGTCTGCGATCGAGAGCTCACTCTAATGATCTCAGAACTCTACCAAATGCTTCGCATTTATGAGAGTTAATGCTGACCTCCATCCTGCAAGTCATGCAGTATTACTGAATATTTTTTACAAAGAAAGAACGGGAAGTTAAGAAAAGGGGAGTGCCTTGTGGTTATATAAGCTGTAAGTAGTAGAGGCGGAACTTCAACTCTGGCTCTTCACCACCTCTTCAATCTCCCATGCTGGTTCTCATTTGCTCTGTTCCCATTATGTTGGAGAACAGTTTCAGGTCTTCCTGTACTTTGTCACAAATACATAGACCCTGAGGTCTGCAAGGGTCTTAGACATCAGATGGCCCAGTCCTCTTGTGTTACAGGGGAACTGCCTGAGGCTTAGGGCTATGCCAGGAGCCACCCAAGGTCCCCAGCAAATGCTGGGCAAATGAGGATAGAACCTGGAGTCTTCCAGCAAACCAGGATCGAACCCTCAGACCAAACTTGTTCAGCCCCTCTGTTCTCTCTGCAGATGGGGAGATTTTGCCATCATAAAGTTTTATTGAGCCTGTGGCCTTTGTTGGTCAAGGGGGAGGCAGTTCTTACTTGAGGAGGGTATTTTTGAGCTCATCTCTTATACATAATTGCTTAAAGAACCAAACCTATAAAGCATATATACATTCCTTTAAATATTCTTTTTCATTATGGTTTACCTCAGGATATTGAAATAGTTCCCTGTGCTACACAGTAGGGCCTTGTTTATCCACTCTGTGTATAATAGTTTGCTTCTGCTAACCCCAAACTCCCACTCCACCCCTCCCCCCGCCTCCCCCTTAGCAACCACACATCTGTTCTCTATGTTTGTGAGTCTGCTTCATAAACAGGTTCATTCGTGCCATATTTTATACTCCACAAGTAAGTGATGTCGTATGGTACTTGTCTTCCTCTTCCTAACTTCCTTAGCTTAGTGTGATTGTCTCCAGTTGTGTCCACGTGGCTGCAGATGGCATCGCTTTGTTCTTTTTCTGGCTGAGTCGTGTTCCGTTGTACGTATGTCCCACACCTTCTTTCTCCCCTCCTCTGTCCACGGACGCTTAGGTTGCTTCCGTGTCTTGGCCGTTGTGAACAGTGCTGCAGTGAACACTGGGGTGCGTGTGTCTTTTTGAATTGTAGTTTTGTCCGGATATATATGCCCAGGAGTGGGATTGATGGCTCATATGATGTTCCATTTCTAGTTTTCTAAGGAAACTTCACGCTGTTTTCCATAGTGGCTGCACCAACTTACATTTGGGGGTGGGGGGCAGTTCTTAAGCATTGGTATGTGAGCAAGGTCACCATCAAATGATTGATACGAAGCATCAGACGAGTTTGAGAAAAGAGGCACTAGGTCTAGACAACGAGTTTGTCTGGTCTACCTTCTCCAATGGGAGAAAGAAATGTTACTTAACCTGCATTAAATGTTGAATGTTTTAGAACTTGCAGCTGGACTCATTGCTTAATTATTCACAGATTGCTTAGAGTCAAAAGCTGTCTGCTGGGGCAAGAAGGATTCTTTGGTTACCTGAAACTCCAATGCCGATAGGAAAATTTCCTTTCACAGCAGCAAAGGAATAGCCCCCATTAGACAGAACCGTGGACTCATTAAGCTTTCCAGAAGGGAAATTTGCATTATTTAGACTTCAAATTATACATTAGTACTTAAATATAACTCAAAGTACCTACAAGATATTTGATCGTCTCTAGTCTTGGGTAATTAAATGCAATTAACATGTAGCTACTCCAGATTCTGGAATTTAGCAAATCTCTCAGCAATTTTTGTTGGCAAAAGAGCATCCAACTGGGAGCAGTCTCTGCTGGGTGGGAGGGACTCAGATTTGGCAAGAGCAAGCTCTAGGATTCAAGGGAGACCCTTCATGTTTCCAGCAGAAGATGTGGGACTCATCTCTGTTGTGAGTAGGAGTATTTGGAAAGCTCGGTATCTTCCAGAATGCCAGGGCTTGATGATTTTAGCAGAGTTTTTCACTTTTCAGAGATGCCGACGACCATCTCTGGGTGCACCTACAAAGAAGTTCTACCTTCAGTAATGTGACAGAATGGAATTGATTTTATATTTTCAAGATAAAGAACATTAACTTTTCCCACCAGAAGGAAATCTCTGCAGGCTGATTTTCCTACAACTCTGTCATAAACTCTCCTCTCTGATGAGCAGGTATTTTCTAATTTCTGGCCCATCAGTATGTCTTCTCAACCCCTGGAGAGTCACGGAGCTCTTTCCCCTTCCTGCTGGATTAGCGCTATGACTGTTCCTGACTTGCTGCTACCATGAAAAAACTCACTGAGAGCTGTGGCCAGCAAACAAAATCCCACGGGTGTTTATTAAAACAAACAAAAAAAATGATTCAATGAGCAGATTGGGATTAAGCTCTGAAAAGTTTTAAATTTCTTTTCCACTGTTTGCTGTGTGTACACAGCCTGGGAAAAGTGAAGTGACTTCTCTGAATCTCAGTTTCCTTGTGTACTTAACATTTGTCGGTCATCACGATGACGGCATGAGATCCCTCTACTCTTGTATCTTGCAGTCTCTGGAACAAGGTGGATCCCATAATTATTCTCTCTCTGTTAAAAAAAAAAGATACCAATCCCATATATCGTTTTATAAATCCAGGATCACTCACCTTATTTCAAAGAGGACACTGAGAAAACTTAAAAGGAAAGATAGATAGGACTGAGAGTTGAGCAAGTTCTGAACAAAAACAAGAGAAAACCAACAATAACAGGGGATTTGCCATAACCATTTCTGAAGATCTTTCCTGAGTAAAGTGGGACTCTCACACAGTGGCTAGCTGTGAATTTGACAAACAGAATGATTGTTTTGGTCTGTGGTAGGTCAGAGAACAACGGTAGACCAGAAGGTCATGGAGAGGATTTAAGTTGGGTAAATCTTTCATCCCCTTCTGACAGTTCTAGTGGAGTCAGCCTTGATAGAAACTGCTAATGTTAACTTCTGGGTTTCCAAGGACCCCCACACAAGCCAACCCTTTGAGTATTAACAGGCGTTGTTGTGTTTGCTTTGGATGCAGTAGTAAGTGCAAAGAGAATGAGGCCTTCCCTAGATTCTTAGACATGATCGCTTCTTGGATTTCACTAAATTGAGGAATGAGGTTTCTTACTGAGGCTGCAAGACTAGATGATGAGCTCATAGCCCCTGTTTGGTAGCTGCTGTAGGCAGGAGACCAAAGCCAGTCTTTCAGCTTCCATCTAACACATTCAGAGGAGCAAACTCGTGGTCACAAGACCTGTGTGTGTGTGTGCTCAATCGTACCGTGACCCCATGGACTTTAGCGCACCAAGCTCCTCTCCATGGGGTTTTTCAGGAACAACTGCTGGAGTGGGTTGCCATTTCCTCCTCCAGGGCATCTTGCTGACCTAGGGGCCCAACTGGAGTCTCGTGCATTGGCAGGTGGGTTCTTTACCACTGTGCCATCTGGGAAACCGTCATGAGATATATTTTGCATTTTCAGAGTGTGTGAACCTTTTGCTCTGATTGCCTTCCACTGGTCCCCAAGCACACCCTCAAAATTCCTGCCGTCAGCCACACTCATTTGTGGTGATAGATATGGGTAGGATCTCAGGGAGGCTTGCAGCTTTTTATTTGATGATGAAGAAGAGAGAGTATTGTGTGTGAATCAGCCTGTCTCCCATAGCCCCATGGTATCAAGATGAAGAAATGTCTTCAAGAAAATCAAGGCTAAACACATGAGTGAGAATGGCCAGTAGTAAATCTGAAGAGGGAGTTCTGCTGTTTAAAATAATGATAGTATCAAGAGTTGGACTATTTAGAGCAATTCTTCCCGCCCCGCTATCTCTTGGAATACGTTCCAAGAGCCCCAGTGGCGCCTGGTACTATGGATGGTGCTGAACCCTGCATACACCGCGCCTTTTCCTGTACTTCTGTAGCTGTGACAAAGCTCTTATTTAATCAGTTACCTTTAACCTGGGGTATTGAGATTCTGCCTTGTCATTCAAAGCAATGTGTAGAAGTTTCCTTTGGGCTCTCTTACCCTCCCCAATCCATAACACACTAACCGCTGGAGATGACTCCTGCTTACCCTGAATGGAGAGAAAATTTCTTTAGCACAGGATTTTCTTGGGATTTTGGAATTTATGGTTCAAGCCCTTGCTCTTTGTAGGCTCTGAGGACCCTCAACTTTTTCAGTCCAGGGGGCTCTTTCCACTCATCCTCTAGAATGAGAACTGGCTTGGGGGTCAGCTCCAAAACAGGGGGCCTGAACTCCTAACCAGAGCACCCTCCCCCTCAGGCCCTAACCCAGCAGCAGTTCACACCTCTCATTCTTTGAGTTCCTCCTCCCCTTTCCATGACCAGACTTTAAACTTATGAAGTCACAACTTTCATCTCTGCATCCCCAGCAGATTTCCTAGTATTCTGCATTCAGAAGGTGCACCATAAATGTCAGACGTTGTAACAAGGAATGGGAGATAGCTCAGTCAGAACAAAACCAGAGGGAGAATACAGGGGCCTCTGACAGGCCCCCCCCCCCCCATGGGATCACTGGGGTCACTCCAGCCAGAACTGGGAGAGACGCTTCTCTGGCCCTTCCCCAGCCAGGATGGGTCCCTCACTGTGTTTCCAGAACCACGCTCTTCCAGGACTTAGGAGAACACTGATGTCGCAGAGGAGATGGAGCTCAAACTGGGAGATGGAGGCGTTTTCTCAGAGAAGAGCCAGGCATCAATCAATCCCCTAGACTCCCAAGTGTGCTTTCCAGGTCAAGACTTGAGGAAAAGCCCAGCCTCCTCTTTCTTCATGCCCTGTACTCAACTCCTGTGACCCAAATGCCCATCTTAGGCCGCCCAGCTGTCCACTTTTGGTGCAGTCCTTAGACCCCCAGGGCTCCACTAAGGAGTCTGTGTGCCCGTGTCTCCAAGAGGCCCACCTCCTGCCAATTTGGGAAACAGGCAGAATCAGGTTCTTACCTCCCCACCCCTTCCTCTCCTGCTGCATCTAATACTGCCTTACATACAGATTGTCAAAAACACATCTGTCTCCCTTCTCAAGGGATGTGTTGGGAATTACTGTTTCCTATCCAGGATCTTGGGAACACTTGGCTCTTCTGTTGTGATATAATCCCCCAGGTTACATCACGGCAACAATGTAACAGTTTGGGGACTGGGTTCTGCCTCTTCCTGTAAGGCCCTTGAGGTCGCAAGCCAGGTCTTTTCATCACCATCCTGATAGGAATCTAGCACCATAGGTTTACGCATATTTGGCAGTTGGTACATATTTATGAAAAGAAATGGGATGAAACGATCTGGAATGAATAGATTCATTAAATGAGGCGTGATCCAGCATACCAGCCATCTGCAAAAGAATGTAGCTATTTAACAAGCATTTAAAGTGTCTCTGATTCCTTCAGTTGGTCTCGATAATAATCTGCTTTGGGTAAAGGGAAGCATAAGAAATGAAAAAGTATGTCAGAATCTTTGTGAACCGCAGCACACTCCCTAGAGTGGCCGAGGAGAAACAGGATGATAGCATCAAGTGACGGGGTGGGCATGAAGCACCCTGAACTCCCGCACGTTGCTGGAGGCAGAATACAACTGCGGAAAACTGTTTAAGAGCTTCTCACAAAAGCTAAACACACATCTACCTAATGACCCAGAAATTCTACTCCTAGACATTTAACGAAGAGAAAGGAAGGCATGAATCTATGAAGAGCCTTGTCCAAGAGGATTCATAGTGACTTTACTCATGAGAGCCAACAACTGGAAAACGGTGAGACGTCCGCTGATAGGAAAAATGGATAAACTGATGTATTTGAAATTGAATATTATTCAGCAAAAGAAGAAAGATAACCTGCAAAATACACAGAAGCACAGATGAGTCAGGGAAATAATATGCTGAGCCAAAGAAGTCAGACACAAAAGCCCAAACTGTACATGCGGCTCTACATGCTTGAAATTCTAGAATATGCAGAACCACGCTACGGTGGTGGGGATCAGACCTGAGGCTGCTTCTGAGGTGAAGAATCGACTGGGAAGTGGCACAAGGGGCCTTTCTGTGGCCCATTGTGTGTCCTGGTTAGGGGTAGTGAGGCCACACAAGCACGTGTGTTCTTCACAGCCCAGCCACCAGTGTGCTGAAGAGCATCTTGCTGTGTGTAAAATTATAATTCAGAAAATAATTTGGGATTCATTGTTTGTCAAGTCTCAGACAAAGAAAAGCCTCGAGTTGGGGAGCAGAAAGCAGCCTGGGGAAGTCATGTGGTCCCACCCTCCGTGTAGATGGAGAGCCCCGAAGGAGAAGTGACGTGCTCACAATCACTGAGGCTTCGTGGCGGAAGCAGGACAAGAAGGCAAGACTCTTCCTGGCAGGAGAGTTGGAGCCATTTCCTGGGAATGTTGACAATCACGTCCGCCCTGCACTCTCCTGGCTTTAAAATGAGCAGTTAATTGGGCCCTGAACTCCGGTCAGCCTAGCTTACCCGTCTGCCCCGGGCCCCTTCACAGCCTTCTCTGACAATCCTTCACCTAGGAGGAGGATTTCTGAGGCCCTGTCTCCATGAAGGCCAGTGCGGAGCAAGGCTAGCTATTAATAGGAGAAACCGGAGTTGTGTTGCCTCTGAATATAGGAACTCTGATTTCTCGGTCCTTCTTAGGTGGTTGGAGCATTTCTAAAAGAGATTCAACAGTTCTGAGGACAGGCAGAGGAAACTAACAGCCAGGAATCAGGAAAAACATCCTTGGGTCAGATTCAGGAGAAATCCACATGTCTACAGACAAAGGTCATGGAGTCAAGGAGAAGAGGGAGTGAGGAGTGAACCCCCGGGTACCCCATGTGGCCTCTGCACACCAGGCATGCGGTCCTCCTCACTCGCCGGACTCAGGACCCCGCCGGTCCCCTCCACTTCCACCGCTGGCTCTCTGCCCTTTTCCATAACCAGGCATCACTTGGATTCCCGGGAGGACAGCGGAGAGGGTCCACGAGGGTACGTGGTCCCCAGACCCATCCCTCCTGAAGAAGACAGAGAAGGGGCCTTACTAAACCACAGCACAACCCTGAGGTGAAACCTGGATCCTGAATCTTAAATACACCAGGACAGGATGCTCGCTGCAGAATCTGGCTACCCTGAGTATCAACTTAGACGGAAGGCCTCTGGCGGCTGGCTGACGTTGCTCCTCGACTGCTCCTTGTTCAGCCCGGGTGTCCTCAGCAGGGCATCCTTCGCTGAGGACCTCTGTCAGTCCACTCTTATCAGACGTGGCAATCGTGGGAAGGTGGCCGTGAGTCACCAGCTAAAGGTTCTCTCTCTTGGAGACGGGAGAGCTAGCCAGCAGCCCTGCAAAACTTCGCGGCCGCCTTTTAGGGGCCATCTGTTATTTTAATACCAGGCACTCAGTAGATGCTTTAAAAACAAAGAGTCATACTGATTGGGTAAAAAATGAGTGAACCTTTGCTTTCTGAAATCTGTGGCTTCTCGTCTCCATGTATCCTGGGGGGAGAACCAGCTGGAGCTTTGGAATCCAGTCAGTCTGGTATTGAAGGTTTTGAGTCGCTTTGCGATGATACACTTGGATGTAGCACGGAACTTGTCTGAGCCTCAGCTTGCTCAAGTTCTATTAATATGTGGGGAAAATAATAATACTTAAAGCAGGGGTTTTTTAGCCTGGAGCCCAGGGCTCCTTAAGGAGCCCTTAAAATTGAATGTCATTTTGGGGCACATATGTATTTTTACGAAGAGAAGAGTTTAAGATTTCATCAGATTCTTTAACTAGGTCAGTGACTACTTAAAAAAAAAAAAAAGAAACCACTCAGCCTTAGACTCTTTCATAGAGATAGAGATAACATATACGAAGTGCCTGAGAACGCCGGCTCCACTCTGGTTTCTGTACAAACCCCAGCTGGGTGGAGGGAGCCAACCCTTGTGTGTCTGCAGCCCTCCAGATACATCACCTTTTGAGCAACCAGCCAGCGCATCGTAGGCAAATCCTTTCCTCGCTATGGCCTCGATTGGAAAAGTCAGACTCGGTGTTCACCCAGACCTCACAAGTGTTAATATCCTCACTGCCTGCAGAAGGACCCACGTGATTAGCTCTGCACCTCATTCTCCAGAGGGCGAAGGAGAGCGGTCTCTGTCTTTTAGCTCCAAGAACGTCTCAGTCGATCAATGGACGTTAATTCTGGTGCAGAGACAATCAGGAGTCTGGGAAGAGGGTGGGAAGACATTCTCAGGACCCTGCGAGGAACAGAATAGATGGCGACCTTCAGGCTGGTTCATTGGTCAGAGGTGGTGGGGTCACGGTGCCAAGGTTTCAGAGGAACAAATGGGCTCAGAGGCAGAGTGCGGGTGGGGTCACGACTTCTCCGCTCGCTTCCAATCTCTCAATCAGCTGCAGAAAGGAAACCGAGATAATCTCTCATGTTAGGAGGATATGAATTTTTTTGCATAGATTTAAGCTGAAAAGAACCTCACCAGTGCTCTTCCTCTCTGGCTTGCTTCCAGGGGCTCCTGAAGCTGGCTCCTGAGAAAAGCACGTCTCCTGTTGCTCTCTAGGTTAGGGCAGCCTTTGAAACGCACTCTTTAGATGGTTTTGGGGAGGGAAGATGGTGAACTAACTGTCCTACCCCTCACCTGGTGTGAAGGCATCCAGGGGAGAGGCGCAGAGAATCTGGTCGCCCTGGTTAGGTTAGTTCTCACGTGGATGGTTTAGGGGCTTCCCAGCTGGCTCTGGTGGTAAAGAACCCGCCTGCCAATGCGGGGGATCTAAGAGACGTGGGTTCAATCCCTGGGTCGGGAAGATTCCCCTGGAGGAGGGCATGGCAACCCACTCCAGTGTTCTTGCCTGGAGAATCCCATGGACAGAGGAGCCTGGCGGGCTACAGTCCATGGGGTTGTGAAGAGTCGGACATGCAGGGATTCGTTGGTTGTCTCCAAGCATAGGCTGAGTGATTGTGTTGAACAGAATACGTTAGATGGGAAATTGCGGCACTGGCTAGGTAAATGGGGGAGACCGTGCATTTTCCGGATGCTGGGCGTCTCCACCCTGCCTGTGAACTGGACGCCTCTGTGTTGCAGATACCTTAATGTCATGTTTGAGTATGACCTACTAACGTCTTTCATCCAGCTTAAAACACGTTTAGTAATTTGTCAACACACTGAATTTTCTGGAGGCAAGGGCTGGGCCAGGTTCTTTGCCATCCAAGTGGGTCATGGGATAGACTGTCTTCTGGAGGGGACCCCCACCCCAGGGAGCTGCTCGACTTTGGAGTGTGGGAAGGCCTGGGTGCTAGCATGCTGATGGGGCGAGGGGTGGGAGTTGCCCCACTATGCGGAGTGCTCTCAAGACAGGACTCAGCCCTGGTCCTGCCCTCCAGGAGCTCGCAGTCTAGCGCGGGAGGCAGAGGGCTGGCTCTCACCTACAGTGTGATTGTGGATGCTGTGCAGTCACTGAGTCAGGTCTGACTCTTTGCAGTGTGTTAGGTGCTGCGAACAACACCCACAAAGTCCCTCCACGTCCTGGAGCAAGAAACAATAAACTGAATAAATGCATGCATCCTGTGGAGCACTAGACAGGAAGGTGAAGAGAAATCGGGGGAGGCAAGTGGGAAACGCGGGGGCAGAGGGCAGGTACAGAGGATGGGCAGGGGAAGCCCCGAGGAGAAGGTGGCCTTTGCGTCCATGGGCAGCGGAAACCTGCAGGGAAGGGTGTCCAGACGAGGGGAACAGAGAGTGCCAGGACCCTGGGTGAGAGGAGGCCTGCAGGAGGGGCAGTGCCTCCCCGGACCCCAGTAGGGATGTGCAGAAGATGGGAGCAACTGAGGTTTCCGCTCCAGCTAGACCCTGACCCACTGGTGTATCTGAATTAATAGAAATCTCGGCGTCTCCGGTGTTTCCTAACCCCCGACCCACTGCCCCTAGCCCTAACCATCTGTGCCATAAATCAGTATATTCCTGTGGTAGTGAGAACAGAGGGCCCCCCCGCAAAGGTGGGCACAATCTATACCAAGTTCTTGGGAGCATGGTATCCTACACAGTAAAAGAGACTTCGCTGATGTGGTAATGTTAAAGGTCTGTGCAGGGAGATTATCAGGGATTATGCAGGTGGGGCGGTCATAATCACCAGGGTCCTTCCAGGGGAGGGACAAAGGAGACGGGACAGAGGAGGCAGAGGTCACAGTGACACAGCGTAGCAAGCCACGAAGTGCAGCAGCCTCTAAAAACCGGATAAAGGACTGGGTTCTCCCCAGGTGCCCTTGGAACCTACACAGCCTGGCCAGCACTTTGATTTTAGCCCCCCACCCCTGTCCCACTGAGACCCACTTTGAACTTTTGGACTCTAGATATGAAAGATAATAAGTTTGTGTTGTTTTAATGTTGCTAACTTTGTGGGTTTAGTGATTGTATAGGCAAAAGGAACCTAAAACAATTTCAAAATTATTTTCTTTAACAAAAAAAAAGTGCAAGGCCCCTTTCCAGTTCTTTGCAAATAATAGTTCATTGTTTAATCTCCATAAAGATTCCTCAAAGTAGGTGCTGTTAGTATCTCCGTTTTACAGTTGAGGTCTTTCAAGTCCAGATGGGTTAAATAATCTGCCTGGCATCACATAGCTCCAAGTGACACAAGCAGGATTTGAACCCAGGTCATCTGGCTCCAGGGGTCAACACATTTCTGCTCCGATTGATTTTCGTGCACTGGCGTCAGTGACCCCAGCAAGGCCCTTGCCTTTCTCAGGATAGACCGTCGTCTCTGCTCTTGTGTGCTCTCACCTCAAGTGCACATCACAGTAGCGGGCCCACGGACAGTGCTCAGAAAGGACCTCGGAAACCACTAAGTCAGTATGGAAACTGAGACTCTGTTTCTGAGGGAAAATACAGAGATAATCAGTCTTTTGTTTTAATTTTATAACGTGACCCACTATTCTTTATAGACATACAATTCATAAAATGTGCAAATCTTTTAAAATGTGCAACTCACTGGCTTCTAGTACATTCTCAAGGTTGTACAACTGTCATCACTAACTGGTTTAGAAAGTCTTCGTCATCCCTCAGAAGAAGTTCCATACCTGAAAGCAGTCACTTCCCCTTCCCCCCACGCCCAGCCCCAGAATCACTAGCCTGTTGTCTCTCTCTCTGTGAATTTGCCCTGGAGAAGGAAATGGCACCCCACACCAGGATTCTTACCTGGGAAATCCCGTGGACAGAGGAGCCTGGTGGCCTACAGTCCATGGGGCCCCAAAAGTCAGAAAAGACTTAGCCACTAAACCACCACCACCATGAATTTGCCAATCCTGGACATTTTACAGCATATAAATACAGTCATTGAAAATGTGACTCCCTTCATCTAACACAATGTTTTCACAGTTCATCCACATCGTAGCTTGCATCAGTCCCTCATTTTTTTCATGGCTGAATAATATTCCTTCATGTGGACATTATATAAGTGAGTGTGTCGGCTCACCAGCTTATAGGCATACGGGTTGTGTCCACCTTTTGACGATTATGAACGACCCTTCCATGGACATTCACACCCTCTGTTTCCTCGTGCCTGAATTAGAAAGGACAGCCAGACAGGACCCAGTAGCTTCCAGAACCCTGTTTGCAGAACCCTGCAGGGAAGTTGCTGTTCTCACAGCCATGGCTCTCCAGTGAGATGCTGAGACCCCCCGGAAATGAGCCCTCAGTGTCAACGGTCAGCAGGCCCCCTGGAGGGCCTGCAGTGTTCCCTGTCCTGACGGGGGCGGGGGAAGATTCCCAAGCAGTTGTCTCTACCATGTGTCTCCCCCACGTGCCATGCCTTCCCTTCCTGGGCCTCAGTTTCCCCATCTTTAGAGGAAGCTCTTCACAAAATGGGGCCGCTGACACAAGAAGACAGAGCAATTCCAAGCTAATGTGCTGCTGTGGTTATGTTTTTTCACTGGACCCCCTGAAATACACGATGTTATACTGATTTATGGTGTGCAGGTCAGATGGATTGCATCCGCTGAACAGAATACAGTTTACCTTTTAAATGTAATATGGTATGTAATTATTTATAATGGAATGTTTTCAACATATGCTCTAAATAGAATCATGCTTTTGAGGATCAGTTGGAGAGAAGGAAAAACAGTTCCCCCCAGAGCTCCAATAACCAAAGGCCATGGGTACCTGCTCTTGTCAATAACAAAGAAAATCTATTGGAAACCTTCCACATGATAAGGAGGGGACTGCATCGTGAGGTCCCATTTGGGTCTACCAACCCTGACTCTAAGACCAGCCCTGACTCCAAGGAGGCTTGTACCACCATCTAGAGTGTGAAGCCAGGAGTGCCAGGGCTGTGACCACACCCCACCCTTGTCCCAGTGTGTCCTGGGGGGCATGTCAGCCAGCAGCATCGCCAGGAACAGGAATACAATAGCCCCTATTATGGTGATACATTGAGTAAGCGCTGTTTCCATTCCAAATACAGCGGCAGGAACCAGCGAGGCAGTGGCCTTCTCCTGCCCCAATGCAAGTTAAAAATATAGCCTGCCTCTGTGCACACTCCCATCTTAGCCCTGCACATTTAAAAATACACCCGTCAGTGGCTCTGCATTTGAAAATGTATTTTGCATCTGATAATTATGATGCATTTAAAGGGCAAAATTAGAAAGCGCAGAATTAGGCTGGCAGGCTTAATTAGCCCATTCTTTTCTCTAATGGGTGAAATTTGGGCAACTGTCTGCTCGAGGGGCACAAAGACCCCCTAATGGGGCTGGTGGAAATGCACCCGCTCCTCTGTCAACCCCGTCACTCAGCGAGCCGGGTGGCGGATTCACTGTGCACTGAGAAACGTGAGCCCCTCGAAGCAAGAAGATTGCCCCCTCTTGTCCTCAGGAAAACCACGTGAGTGCGATTACAAAGTCATCTATCAACAGATAATAGAGGGCCGCGCTGGGGCTTCCCAGAGGCCTGGTGCAACCAAAGTGGTGACAGGGGGTTGTCTGTAGAGGCAGCTTAAGGTGTTCCCTCCTGAGGACACGTCTCCCCTCCAGCCATGGCCCTGCTTAGCAACTACTGAATGCCTTCCTCTGCTCCCCTGGGGGGCTGGCCACTGCTCCCAGGTTCCTGAGCTATTCTCGGATGGCTCAGGGAGCTGGCCAGGACCGGTTTGGAAACTTCTAAGGACCTTCCAAACGCCGCACGCCTGGATTTTCTGCAACCTGATTCCACGTTCCTAATAAAGTTATCTCGATGGCCACGCTGAGCCTTCTCTGCACCCAAACGGGCGGAGAGGGGAGTTTTCTCTCTCCTAGTCGCCATAGCCCTTCACAAGCCGGGACAGGCCCTGAGTGGAGGCGAAGTAAGCCCAGGTATGAGTCATCCTGATGAATCAGATGTGTCCCTACTTTTTTTTTTTTTTTTTTAAGCTGTGTGCTTCTTCAAAACAGAGACTGTGTTGTTCTTGTTTGCAGCCAGATCTAGAAACCCTCTGAGAAAGAGGCTCTCCTCTGCTGTGCCCAGCACACACAACCCAGAATGGCCCATCCCTGCTCAGGCCGCCTGGAATTGCCTGAAACAATCCGTAGGGTGGCCGCAGAGCTGTGGAAGAGGCCTGAGATCTGAGACAGAACCCAGACCCTGGAGGCCTGCTTGGTCTCAGACAAGACATTTTGCCTCTCTGAGCTGAAACCTCAAACATGTAGAATTGCTATAAAAATGCACTTGTTGAAAAGAAGAGTGTGCTGCCTACCCCCCACGCTGGAGACATTCAACACTGTTCCGGGACATATTTAATTGTCACAAGTACCATCTTTACCATCCTCTATGTGGCATTTGATGCTACAGAAAACTCCTTTGGGTTGCTAACAATCAGTCAAAATTCAGGACTTTGTTTTCAAAGTTTCATAATCTTTATAAAGAAAATGCATATAACCCCAAACTACAGAGAGAAGTGGGGGCAGAGCAGGGAACCCATGTCCTTGCCATATTCCTACAGTCGGCGCTCTGTTTTTTAAATCCAGTTAACATGTCTTCAGGACCATTTTTGGCCATTTCCTTCCCAACAGCCAGATTGGGGAGGGGGAGGGGAGAAAGAATAGGTTGCTAAAAAAAGTATAAAGTATTTCAGTTTCTAAAGCCTAGTAATTGGAATTTCTTCAGCCCCGAGCAGAATGGCTTTACCCAGAGTCCAGTCGGATGACAAAATGGTAGCGTCCGCCAGGACTCCGGGGAGAGAGAGAGAGAAATACACCTGGCAGACCCCTTGCAAGCGTGAGAAAAATCAGGAAGGTCTGAGCAGAGATATTCTGGAGCCTCTTAACTCCTGGCAGAAACACCTTCACTGTACAGAGTACAAGGCTCTCTTAACCCCTTGTATTTGCAACACAAAAAAAGGGGCAGTTGTTGTTTGGTCACTAACTTGTATCTGACTCTTGGTGACTTGCATGGACTGCAGCACGCCAGGCCTCCCTGTCCTTTACTGTCTCCTGGAATTTGTTCAAACTTGGGTCCACAGAGTCAGTGATGCCTTCCAACCATCTCATCCTCTGCCGCCCCCTCTTCCTCCTGTCCTCAGTCCTTCCCAGCATCAGGGTCTTTTTCCAATGAGTCGACTCTTTGTATCAGGTGGCCAAAGTATTGGAGCTTCAGCTTCAGCATCAGCCCTTCAGAGGAAAGGACAAACAGGATCCCGGGCGTCTCTACAGGAGAAAGAAGAAATGAGCCAAACTCTGCCACCCTGGGATAAACAGGGCCCGGGCGACGCTGAAAAGCCTTCCACCCGCCAGGTTTTTAGGGTGCTTGATTTACCATTCAAGTGAGCACAGCTGCAGAGAGGGGACCCGGCTTGGAGCCAAGAAGGGGAGAGAAGGGGAGCGCCTGGAACACGGAGAGAGAGGATTGTTTGCAGACTAGACTATTAAATTGACTTGGAAATAGTGTGCCCCATGCCTCCCTGCGTAAAAGAGTTGTCTATTTCAGATGGAGGACCACAAGCTCCCAGACAGGGCCCTGGAGTGCTGTTTATGCAGGGCGCTAATTGCGGTCGCAGAGCCCACCCCGAGTCGTCACTCCGCCTGGGTCCACTTGTCCCTCGCGCGCTTCCGCGGTAACAGCCCTGTTTGCGGATCTTCCTCTTGGCCTCCAACAATGAGCATAAATGGGAAACGTGTAATTATTCATTTTATTGCTATTGTTGCAGCCGACGCTGAATGGCCATGGCTCTTGGACAGCGAGGACGCTGTCCAAGTAGAGTGGGTCTATCTGGAGTCAGGATGACCTTCTCGTGGGACAGGATCTGAGCTTCACCATCATCAGAGTTTTGCCTACCGCACTTCCGGAAGCCTTGGTTTGGGGTCAAGTTCACGCTGCATGGGAGGTGGTGGCATTGGTCCCTGGTAGGTCTCCCTTTTATTCTGAAGTTAGCAGCAGGAATAATAGCCCGTGCACGTCCCTTAAATAGGGGTCCGTGGCTTGGTGAAATGCTCCTGTCACTGACCGTTGTCACCATCAACCAGACACTGGGTGGTGACCATCACCTTGGGGGTGTCCAGTTGGAACTGGCACATTGGTGCCTCTTGGCCAACCTCCTCTACCCTTTATCATGCCTTTAACCCCTTAAGCTGCCATGCAGATCCCATTTAAGGACCTGAGAACTTGGCTCCACTGTCCATTTCCTGTGACTGCCCTAACAGTTCACCCTGAACGTAGGGGCTCAAAGCAACTCACATCTTGTCTGTAACAGCTCTGGAGGCCAGAATTTGCTTCAAGAGTCTCGCTAGGCTACTGACAAGGTGTTGGCAGGGCTGCGTTCCTCCTGGAAGCGCTAGAAGAGAAGCTGGGTCTTGGCTTCTCCAGCTGCTCGAAGCTCCCCAAGTGCCAGCCAGGAGTGGCGCGCTGAGTCCGTCTTCCATCACCGCACCTCATCCCTCTTTTGCCTTCCCTTGCACTTTTAAGAACACAGGTGATTACGGGGGACCCACCCTTATAATCCAGGGTACTCTCCCTATCTTAACATCAGCTAATTAGCAACCTTAATTCCACCCGCAACTTTAATTGCCCTTTGCTGTGTAATCTAACAAGCACAGATTCTGGGGAGCAAGATGTCTTTGGGGGCCATTATCTGCCTACCACTGTTCTTGTTCTGATGGTCTGTGTCTCATCCCCTCCGCTTGGTGCTTACGCAACTAATCTTGCAGGTAGCATCCTTGTGTGATCATCTTGGATTCTGAGACTTTCCTGCTCATAGCTCAAACACACTCATACACCCATGCAGACGCATACACACACCATCCCCCCAGCCTTCTGGGATGGACCAGAACTAGAATCCAAGCTCTGTGAGGACGATTTGGGGCAGTATTTCTGAGTGCTTAGAGCACTTGGTGTATTGGAAGCACTCAAATGCTTCTTGGAAAAAATCAATCAGAAGAGTGAGTCCTGCCCCAGGAATGGCGTAACAACACGATGCCTGGGCCCTGAAGTCAGATCCAGGGATCACTTCTTGCTTTGATACTTAAGAGTCTCTGGAGACCTCCATCTCTAAAGTGAGGATACAGACCCCATTCTAACCAGGCTGCTGTGAGGATGAGACCATGTTTAGTCGATGGCCTGGGCTGTAAAATGCTGAAAGAGCTGAGGGCAGTGCTGTCTTCGTTGCCCTAGCAGTCGCCATCTCGGAAAATAGTCATGGAGGCGAGTAAGCACCTCAAATGTTAGAGAAGAGGGTGGGGGATGTTTGCACCCCTGTTTGGGAGACAGAGTTCAGTTCAGTTCAGTTCAGTCGCTCAGTCGTGTCTGACTCTTTGCGACCCCATGAACTGCAGCACCCCAGGCCTCCCTGTCCATCAGCAGCTCCCGGAGTTTACTCAAACTCATGCCCATCGAGTCGGTGATGCCATCCAACCATTTTATCCTCTGTTGTCCCCTTCTCCTCCCGCCTTCAATCTTTCCCAGCATCAGGGTCTTTTCCAATGAGTCAGTTCTTCGCATCAGGTGGCCAGAGTATTGGAGTTTTAGCTTCAGCATCAGTCCTTTTTAATGAATATTCAGGACTGATCTCCTTTAGGAGTGTTGGTTGGACCTTCTTGCAGTCCAGAGGACTCTCAAGAGTCTTCTCCAACACCGCAGCTCAAAAGCATCAGCTCTTCGGCACTCAGCTTTCTTTATAGTCCAACTCTCACATCCATACATGACTTCCGGAAAAACCATAGCCTTGACTAGACGCTCGCCGCTCCCAGGAGACAGAGTAGGAAGTGGTCAGTTCTAAGGGCCAACTCCAGGAGGTTTCACTGATGTGTGAACACTTGGGCGGAATCTGATCGAGATGGGTCAGAAAGGTGGGAGTGGGGAGAGGCATTCCAGGAGAGGGACCGGCACAGGCCAAGGTCAGAGGCTGGAGCTCCTGGCCTGTGCAGGGAGCTGCAGGTGATGAGTGGTGGGGGAGGGGCAGGGGGTTACCAGGCTGGCGAAGGGGCTGACACAGGGGTGTGGCGGAGGAGGGGTGCTTATGAGCCAGCAGGCCCTTCATGCCATGCTACATTCTGACGTCTTGAGCTGGCTGTGGGTAGGCTGGGACTGGCACTCATACACTCACCGCTACAATCCTGTGATTTCTCTCTCATTCATTCACCCACAGGGACACGCATATTAGACACGCACACAGTGGTCACACAAAGGATGCAGGCACACCAGCTTCACACACTCACTGGATGCACAAACGACACACCAACTGGGGTGGCGGATGTATTCGGGGCTTGTGGACCAACACACTCTCAGTCCGTGCACACACAGGACACGGACCCCCAAAAGGCACCACAGATCATGTGGCCCAATGCACATGCACTCAGAGGACACACATGGCAGTGTGCATGGCCACATGGACACACTGGCCACCCACACACACACAGGCACACGAAGAAGGCACACTCACTACCCATGTGTCCACCCAGAACGCTGGCCTTGCACGGCCTCCCACACGCTTATTAAATAGGTCTGCGCTCAAAACAGCCTTCCCAGGTGGCTCAGTGGAGATGAATCCACCTGCCAAGGCAGGACCCACAGGAAATGCAGGTTCGATCCCTGGGTCGGGAAGATCCCCTGGAGAAGGAAATGGCAACCCATTCCAGTATTCTTGCCTGGAGAATTCCATGGACAGAGGAGCCTGGTGGGCTACAGTCCATGGGGTTGCAAAGAATCAGACACGACTGAAGTGACTGAGCACGTAAGCACGCACTCAAATACACACACACTGAACGTAGACACGCACTGTTTAAACACACAGACACACTTTGACTGTGCACACGCAGACCCCTCATTTCTTTCTGGAATGCGTCTGGGTTCCAAGGCAGACAGCCCTTGCTTGGCCTGAGGGAGGCTCTGAATATCCTCCCAGCCTCGGCAGGCAGAGCAGCTCTGAGACCTGTTTCGGATTACATGGTTTACACGCACCTCTCTCCCCCACCGCCAGGAGTGAGGGCGCGGCAGAAAAAAAAAAAACACTGGGGCGGACCCCAGCTCCCATGTCACCACCACCCCAGCCCCCCGAAGCCTTCGCAGCTTGTGACAGCGGGACGTCTTCCAAAACCACTGCTGGGTCTGTTGCAAGAGTTCCCCGCGTGTGACTCCCCGCCTGGCCCTCCCCTCCACACGGAGCTGGCAGGGGGCCAGGCCCCGGGGGGTTGGGGGGGCAGAGCGGAGTACCTCCCAGCACCGTGGGCGCCCTCATCAGCTGCACTCCCCGGAGCCCATTTGGGTGATGAGCCAGCCAGCTCTTGAGCTCTGCAGAGAGGAGTCCCGCTCAGCATCTGCCAGGTCTCTCCGGGGCCCAACACAGCTCCCTCCAACTCCCACACTGTTCCGCAAATTGGGTCCCAGTGAGCTGGAACCTTGTGCCTTTGCCTGAAGTTCTGACAAGTTGTAGTTTCCTGGTGGCGGCCAACAAGGGGCTGCGTCCTCCATGTGGGTTAACAAGTGGAAGACTCAAACGGGCCTGCCACCCCCGTCCCAGTTCACTTGCCCCACTCCGAGAGCTGATGAACCAGATCATGCCTCGCACTGAGTGCAAGGCCTCCTCCTTGGAGACCACCCAGTACCCTCAATCAGAGTGGGCATCAGCACACAGTGCCCAAGCCCAAAGCAGTGGCCACATCCGTGCAGGCTCGCAGAGGGACCTCAGGGATGGAACTCAGATGTTATCCACAGCTCCCGCACCTAAGAAGTTAGCGTGAATCAGTCCCAAACTGATTCCCAAACCCGAACTCCACAGAAAACCAAGAATCCAGGGGTGCCCTCACCTTTGCTGTGAATTCCCTCAACAGCCATGTCCTCATATTTCCCCCAGCTTCCCTGGCAGCTCAGACAGTAAAGAATCTCCCTGCAATGCGGGAGATCTGGGTTCGATCCCTGGGTTGGGAAGATCCCTGGAGGAGGGAACAGCAACCCACTCCAGTATTCTTTCCTGGTAAATACCATGGATGGAGGAGCCTGGCGGGCTACATACAGTCCACGGGGTCGCAAAGAGTCAGACATGACTGAGCAACTAAACAAACACACCTGAACCCACAAGTGCCCACACGTGGCTTCCAATACCTCCCTCATCAGCTTGAACAAGAGGCCCATGTTTAAAAGGGATTTCCCCAACACATCCCCTCATCGGAAGCCTTCTGAGGGCAGCGGTCACAGGAAGTGGGGGCATCATGGCAGCAGATGGCCGGTGGCCCCGCCAGCTTTAGTCCCACACTCACTTCCTCTTCCAGCCCTCTCTGGAGTAACACACAAGTCCCTCCCTGTCTTCATCTGCCTGCTCACATTCAGGCCCAGAAAAATCAGTTCCTACAATCCCCTAGCCCACCGTTTTGAATATTCTTCTCTCCTGAGAACGGGTGTCTGCCCGTAAGAAATTCTCAGAACAGCCGCCAAGAAAAGATAACACTCCTGGTAACACTGCAGCATGAAGCTGTGTGTTCATAAGAGAAATTCCTCCAACAAAGAACAAACGTCACCAAAGCGAGCCCCCAAAGTGAGAGCGCTTCTGATATTAGGGAGAAGTCTGACAACCCCCCAGGTGGAGAAAGTGAGATGACTGGAATCTGGGCGTCCAGTCTGACCCAGGCAGCACGAGTCGGCTAAAATTTGAGTCAGAAGCCGGCACCCCTGATGAGGCCCCAGGAAATTTCCAGCTGGGGGCAGGGTCTTTGTTCCAGGCTGACAAGAAAGGCCTGAACTCCAAACAGCCACCCTGCCCCCGGGTCACTGTAGTTTCTCCAGGCCAAGAGGAGGAGAGGGCCTGGGGCGGTTACAGGTCTCCTGCAAGAGGCACCTGGGAGCCCCTCCGACACCGGAGGGTTTCCTTTCAACAAGGTCTGTTTGTTTCCCCAGGAGCCCCGGGGACTCTGTGCCAAGGCCGAATGACTCACTGGCTCCCAGGCCTGGCCGCGCTCTGGGAGACGCTCAGCCAGGGCCCTTCTTCCCGCAGACCAGGCCCACGGTCAGCGTGGGCTCGACCAGGCGAGCACGGGTGGAAATACCGCCCCGGGAGGGCACCCCACTGAGCCCCCGGGCCTCACCCCAGGGTAGGACTCCCCCATCCACGCGTGCTGGCTTCCCGCGAGAGCTCAGACACCATCGCTTCACGTGGGCGCCCGTGCTCCTCCAGGAGCCCCTCCACGGGAAACCTCTGAAAAGGACGTCTGCGCTTTTGTGCGCCAGTGTGGGTCCTCACGCCAGACGGTTTGAAAAACACCCTTTTCAGTATTTTAGGAGCTGTCCAGAAAGGCTTCTTTGTTGATGAGAGAAATCTCTTTGGATCCGTCACGGTCACTAGTAAGATCTCTTCATGGACGAAAAATGGATACAATTTCAGCCAGCTGGCCCGATGGGATGGAGATTCAGCCGAAGCCATCATCTATTTATACAAAGACTTACTACTGGCCCTGCGTGATAGCTGTAAGAACTGAAAGAGGAAATAGTAACTCCTGCGGCAAGGTAAGTACTCTAGGCCATGCGGCGCACTGCGCCGAGTCCCTTACAGACACCATCTGACTTCACCCCTGCCATCCATCACCGGGCTCCGGCAAGCGCCAGCGTCTGGACACCCGCTTTGGGGAACATCTGTATACCCGCTTTGAGGAAACTGATGCCTGGAGAGATTCAGTTGCCTGAGTTCACTCAGTTAATAAACATCATGAAAAGTGAAAGTGAAGTCACTCAGTCGTGTCTGACTGTTTACAACCCCATCCATGGACTGTAGCCCACCAGGCTCCTCCATCCATGGAATTTCCCCGGCAAGGATATTGGAGTGGGTTGCCATTTCCTCCTCCAAGGGATCTTCCCAACCCAGGGATCAAACCCGGGTCTCCGGCATTGCAGGCAGACGCTTTACCATCTGAGCCACCGAGGAAACCGTTAGTAAACATCATGTTACTCACCAAATAAGGGGGGCAATAAGATGTAAAAGGGTGCTTGGCCACCTTAGAAACCCCAAAATTCTTAGTACTTTGTTGGTATCTTAGAAGCTCGTGTATTAATTAGCCATGGGTATGCTAATTATAAAACTAGTTTATTCATTAAACACAGTTTCCGTGTCCTCAACCGTATTATTCCCCAGGCAAGTTCTTTCCTAAAACAGGAAGTTGTAAACCTACAGGTGATCCTGACTGGTTTTCCTGTTTCCTCCTAGTAAGGATGTCACTTATTCTTTCAATGAACATTTACTCGGCATCTCCTTTAGGCTATGCTTTCTGTTAGGGCTAGAAATAAAACCGGTGACCAAAGGGACATGAATTTGCAATCTGGGGCAGGTTTATCAACCTCAGCGCTGTTGACATTTGGAGCCAAATCATTCTTTGTCGGGGGAGTCTGCCCTGGGCCTCTGAAATGTCTAACAGCACCCTTGACTTTGACCTACTGGATGGCATGCTCTGCTGTGCTGTGCCATGCTGCCCAGTCATGTCCAACCCTTTGGGACCCTGTGGACTGTAGCCCGCCAGGCTTCTCTGTCCATGGGGTTCTCCAAGCAAGAATACTGGAGTGGGTTGCCATGCCCCCCTTCAGGGGATCTTCCGAACCCAGGGATCAAACCCATGTCTCTTTTATCTCCTGCGTTGGCAGGTGGGTTCCTACCACTAACACCACCTGGGAAGCCCCCCAAAGATGTGTCTAAGTGAAAGTGAAGTCGCTCAGTCGTGTCTGACTCTTTGCGACCTGTGGACTGTAGCCCACCAAGCTTCTCCGTCCATGGGATTCTCCAGGCAGGAATACTAGAGTGGGTTGCCATTTCCTTCTCCAAAAGATGTGTCTAGACATCGCCAAACGTTCTCCTGGAGCAGAATCATCCCGCTCAGGGACCAGTGTTTCACAGAAGAAGGGAATCATTATCAAACACTGATAGCTGTCAGCACGGGGGTTCAGGTGACGAGCCCTAAACCTGGTTTTCTGGGAAGAGATGACACGTCAGTGGAGATACAGGCCCTGGTGGAGTAGCCAGGAAAAGCAGTCGCAGAGCGAGGGAGATGGGCTTTGAGAGCGTCTCAGAGGTCCAGGCAACAGCAAGACCCACGGCATACAGGGAAGTGTGGTCCTGATTTGGAGTCTGTGTCACTCAACGTTCAGGTCAGAGCTCTGGATGAAGACGGAAGCAGAACTGTTACGTGTGCAGTTGACACAAGGCAGTGAGAAGTGGCAGCTTCTGTGTTGCGGACGGCACCACAATCAGGGTGCACGGGAAACGCAAGGTGCGCTGCTGAATGATGGCCGAACACCCCACCGTCCAGGGGAAGCCTGGCCAAAAGACAGGGGCGCGAGAAGGCCTTGGGGAGGAGCCCTCCTCACACTCATGCGTGCCTGAGAATCCTCGGGAAGGCTCCGAAAGTACCAGTTGTTGGGTCCCAGCCCCAGAGTCTGTGACTCAGGAGGTCTTGGGTGAAGCCAGAGAGTTCTCATTTCAGAGTAGTGTCTCAAGCGGTGCTGACTCTGCTGGCCTGAGGATTAGCCTTTGAGAATCATTGGTAGATGCCTCCATTTCCAAAGATGTAAACGACACTGGGCCCAGGTTAATAGAAAGCTGGTGTCTCCTACAAGGAAAAGAGAGTGTCCGCGCTTGGACGACAGCAGGTGAGTCAGGAAGAACCCTGAACACCTTATTTTAAGGGGAACTGGAAGGTTCCATAGGAAAGTGAAGAAGTTAGGTTATATGAAAAGTGGTTAAAGGATGTGGGTGTTTGGTCCAGAAGAGAGAAGTTGTGGGAAAAATCTTGGAGCTGCCTCAAATAGCTGAGGGGCTGGACTGCGAATAATGGTTTTGATTCATTTTTTTTTTAATCCCCTAGGATCAAGCACATTAGTTTAAGATAAGGAAAACCAGGGTGAGAGGCTCAGGGACTGGGGTTTTCCGTTCACCATGAAGCAGAACCTTGCAATAGTTATGACTATCATGCAACAAGGTCCCTTAGCAGCAGAATGTAAGCCATAGACATGCTTTTAAATTGCCCAGCACCCAGAGTATAACAAGTGAAAAGTAAAGAAGAAACAGGTGAGGTTAATTTTAATAGTACTTTTTAACCTCCTGTTTCCCAAATATTTTCAGCTTTGACATGTCATCAGTATAAAAGCAATTAATGAGAGACTTTGCCTACTTTGGTTTGCGTTGAGGGTTCTGAGTCTAGAATCTTTGCTGTACACTTGAACAGCGTGTTTCCCCTGGACCAGCCGGATCTCAGGCGCGTTGCTGGCATGTGTGACTCAGGGCTCCCGTCCTGGACAGTCAAGCTCTAGTGAATTGCGTCCATCACCGCAGCATGAATGAGCCCTAATTCTAATCAGCTGCTCTGCCCTATTACTCTCTTTGGCTTTAATGACATTCGTATCCCACTCATACATTCCTATTTTAAATTCTAATGAATATTATAAGCTTTTATATACATTTTTGAGAATTTCCTAACGTGTTTTCAGTTATTTGGAAGCAGCCTGGGGCATCCTAAATAGAGACGGCATCAGGAGTCTTGCTCATAAGTGACGGGAGACTCAATTCAACCCAAATTAAGAACGTGCCAGAACCAGGGCTCAGCTCCTGTTTTGAGAAGTCCAGTGGCGACACTGGCTTCTGGCGTGGCAGGATCCAGATATATCAGTCGTGTCCCTGGGAACTTGTTTCTGTGGTGGCCCCAAATTCACTTACTTCTGTGCTGCCTTTATTCTTTGCCTGGGTCCCCCAAGGCAGAAATATGGCCTCAGAAACTCCAGACTTCAATCATCCTTACAGCGAGCATTCCCTGTGGGCGGGGGTGTGTGTCTGTGTGTGTGTGTGTGTGTGTGTGTGTGTGTGTGTGTGTGTGTGTGTGTAGTCCCTCAGTCTTGTTGGGCTCATTGCAACCCTGTGGACTGTAGCCCGCCAGGCTCCTCTGTCTGTGGAATTTCCCCTGAAAGAATACTGGAGCAGGTTGCCATTCTTTCCCCCAGGGGATCTTCCCTACCTAGGGATCGAATTCAAGACTCCTGCATTGCAGGCAGATTCTTTACCTACTGAGCCAGCTAGGAAGTGCCCCGTGTAGAATCAGCTTCTCTTTTCAAATAGTTCTAAAAGGTCCTAGAAGAATCAGCTTCTCTTTTCAAATAGTTCTAAAAGGTCCTAGATCTGAGGCTTCTGCGCTTGGACTGGTGGTGGGTCACTTGTCCCAGAATACCAGGATTGTGGATCTGGTCAAAGCTGCCATCTCCAGAAGCAGGACCCAAGGGAACCAGCCCTGTGTGAACCATAAGAATAGGCTTGGGGGATGGGATCCCCAAAGGAAGGGGGAGGGCTTGACAAGCACAAATACCCGATGTCCCCCTGAGGTGGGCGTTCACCATAGAGGCCAGGGGATCACTTTGTCCTAGATGGTGAAAACTGTCTTTGGAGAAGGTCCACTTTCTCTTTACTATTAGACCCTGTTTAGAATTTCACAGGTGAGGAGCTCAATTTAAGATAAGAATTCTGTGTTTGCATCGCAGTGGGAATGGCTTTCCTTTTGACCTGTCTGCTTTAAGAAGTCTTGCCCTAGAACTTCCCAGCTGGTCCAGGGGTTGTGAGTCTATGTCTTCCAATGCAGGACACGCGGGGTGGGGGGATCCCTGGTGGGGAAACTAACATCCCACAATCCAGGGGGCAACTCAGCCCATGCGCCGCAAAGAAGTTCATCTCGAATGCCACAACTAAGACCCGACTCAGTCAAGTACATAAGTAAATATTTTTTGAAAAGTCTTGCCACGTGCGGCTGAACTTAAGTGACAGACTGAGATCAGAGTGAGGAAGATTACAGAATAAACCTAAACGTACACATTCCCAGGAAATTGAGAAGTGTGAAAATGGAGTCAACGAGGTTATATAGTCTGTTCTCTTTCCCCTCCCAGTGACTCTTCAACCAAGATGGTGATTGATCTCTGGGGCCAAAGATGTGAAAAATCTTGAAAGACTCAAAGTCTGTCTTGTTCAGATCCCTGAACGTCCAAAACACAAACGGGCTGTGCATTTCATCTGAATGCCCGCTTCCCTCACCCGCAGGCTTTCTCTCCTGGTGCCGCTTACTTGCCTCACGTGCCCACTGATTTCCTGTCCTGGCGTTCAGTCTCCCTAAAGCCATGTGCTTTGTCTGCTCACATGTACCCAACTGGTTCCCAAACCCAGCCAGCAATTAGGTAGGTCCATGGCTGATGCCTGAAATCTTTATATGTGCAAGTTTAGGAAAAAACGGAGGACTACAAAAATGTTGTTGGACCAAAGGGCTTTTAGAGACAGAGTAGTTTCTTCATTTCAAACTAAGGTTTATTTAAAAGTAGCAATGGCCGGAAAATATTAGTAGCAACGCTGTAAGAACCACCCCTCCCCAAGACCAAAACTTTCCCTTCCTGATTTGTGGGTGTCTGTTCACCCTTCAGGTGTCCCCCAAATTCTCTAAAGAGTTCTCCTTGCTTGCACTGTTTCACTCCAACTCTTGACCTGAGTCACTCATCGCACTGACCAGAGGCTCCTGAGGCAATATGGCTTAAGGGACTTAGACCGTCCCAGATTCAAATCTCAACTCTGTCGTTTCTTAACCGTGTATCTAGAAAGCTCTTATGTTTCTCTGGGTCTCAGTTTCTTTGTCTATTTTTTTTTTTTTTGAATGAAAATCTTGTCTTGCTGAGTTACTTTTAAAGATGCATGAACTAACGTACGTAAATTGCTTGGTCCTAGGCACTCAGAGAAGAGTAATGTAATTATTAGTACTGCACTGTAGTTACTTGTTTATAAGTCAGTCTTTCCCATTAGACAGTGGCCTCCTCTAGGGCAAGGACTGTGTCTTATTAAACTTTATGTCTCAATCCAGAATATATAGAAATACATGTTTGTTGACATAACAGGGAGGCCTGGTGTGCTGCGGTTCACGGGGTCGCAAAGAGTCGGACACGACTGAGCGACTGAGCTGACTGACTGACTGACGTGATAACATGATGAAGAAGTGGATGCGTACAGACGAAGAAAGACAAGTCAATCCACAGTCACTCTCTAGGGGACCGTGGCCCCGGAACCGTAATATTATACCACGCCAAACCCTTTCCTTTTCAGTTGAGTCTTTGGACCCTCGTAGACCCAATCGCATGGTTCTGAAGAAACAGTGCCCATGGTCACATGGGCAATCTCATGGGATTCAGGCTGATTAAGAGCTAAGGGTGTTGAGTTACATTTCAGCATTTTTTAAAATATCACCATATGATTAACTTCATAAAGTATCTTCCTCATCTACCTGTTTTCAACCACAGTGACCAAGCAGAGACTTAAGTTCAAAATAATACCATTTGTAAATGGAAAACGTCTGCTTGCAAATCAAGGTGTCAGTAGCCTAGGACTTAAAACCCCAAAGTTTGATTTCTGAATTCAGCCACCAACTATTCCTTCAGAACTTAGAAAGACTGCCTATGTATTTTCAACTTAAAGATAGATGTATGCTTGTCCCACCAAAGTCAACCACGTCACATCATTCCAAGTACCTTTAAAGATAAAAATCCATGTCAGGGGGTCACGAAAGGCAGTGGGCTCCAGAATTGTTTCTCAGCCCCAAACTCTCTTCTAAAAAGTCATTCCTTACCTGGATTTGAAAACCCCCTCAGTCCACACTGTTAATCTTGTCCTAACCATATTTTGTAAATATAAAACCTGGTGTGGTGGTCCCACCAAGACCACACTTCCCAGTAATGAGGGACATGGCATTTACAGGAAGGGCTGAACGTTCCCTTCTGTAGGCTGCATTTTTGTAAGTCCCGTATGAAACCTCCATGTGGGCATGACTAATGGATCCTCCTAATTAAATTTTTACAGCATTCCAGGGCTGGAGTGTCAAATGTTTGCTTCCAGCTTGTCTCCTTATAACACTGTCAAATAAGCCTCCCCTCCCCCTCCCACACACACCTTTTTTAGGGTCTGTAGGCTGCATTCCAATCTCGTATGAAATCAGAATTTGGTTGATGAGGATGAAGAAATGGATTGCCAAATAGTTTTTGCAAGCCAGCCTACCTTCATCTATTTAGAGAGGTTGAAAGGATAAAAAGTAAAAAAAAAAAAAAAAAGAAAGAAAGAAAGAAGAAGAAGAACCTTTCAATTGACATGACAATTCTATGTGGGAAGTTGAGAAAGTCACTTCCAGTGGGGAAGAAGACCGTCACTGTTATTATAAATCCTCACTCCGAAAGACTACTCTGTGCATTTAACAAGATGGAACTTTAACTTTGAAAGTGTATTTAAATTCAGGAGACTCTGTGGACTCCAGGAAAGAGGGGTTTGCCGAGTCTGGTCTGAAGCACATGATTTCTTGTTCTTTGTTGTGTAACTGGTTTCAGAGAAGAAGCATGCAGCTAGACCGTTTGCTTATCTCCTCATCGAATGGTGTGAGTTCGTCACAAAATGATCATTTGAGACTGTGTCTGGAGTTGCTCAGGGGAAAACAGAAGCAGAATCTGATTTCTGAGTTGAATGCAGGTCAGTCTTGGGACAGGATGCTGTGGGTTTGAGGGAGCGTGCTCCCCCAGTGAAATCACAGAGCCTGGTGGAGACAGCTTCTTGGAGCTAGACGTGTCAGACAGTCAACCCCTGAGTGTTCTCCAAGCCAGAGAGGCCCCCAGCACCATCCGTGACATCTCATCAGAACCAACTTGGGAGCTGGTTAACAGGCAGGTTCTTGGACCGCAACCCAAACCTTCTGAGTCCGAATCCGGAAGTGGAGGCAGGAACTCTGCCTGCCAGAGGGCTCCTGGGGAAGCCCTCCCAGCCTGAACTTGGAGATCTTCACTCTGGGGTCATGGAGGAAGACTGAAACTCCACACAGTCAGGGGCCGGAGGTCACAGGAGCCAAACCAGGCAGGGAGCGACGAGGCCAGATGGAAACCTTTCCCAGGGAGCCAGGTCGTCAGCACCGGGAGAGGGTTGTCTTCCTCCAGCCAGAAGATCCCTGTGGACGCAGAGACTCACCTCACCCCCCCCCACCCCCGCCACAGAACCCAGGATGACTCTTCTAGCCCAAGGTCCTCAGGAGTCAGTCCTAGCGGGGACCCTCCATCTGGGGTCTTCCAGTCCGTCTTCTCCTGATAGCCCACCCGCTACACGTGTGCTCAGAAGTACGCTCACACAGGCACTGAGAGCAGTTCACGCTGACAGACCCACCACCCTCGAAAATAAGACGATCACTTGTATGTGATTTGTGCCCATTTGGCTGCACACATGCGCCTGAGCAAGGACACGCACGTCCGTCTCCACACCTGCTGACCCACATGTCCTAACCCAGAGACAAGACATCTCTGCTCCTGCCGAGGTAAACCCCGCTTCAAAACAGTTTCCCTTCTAATTCATTGTAGGAAAATCGCTAACCGTAAGCAGTTCCGAAAACCGTCTCTCTCTGAGAGCTCTGTCCTGATGTGGGGACCAGCCACTTACTCCACAGCAAACAGTTGTCTGAGTTGTCAGAAGTTTACGATGCACCCGAGCAGGACTCCTTGGCGGCTGTCCCTCCTGGACCCTGATCCTGGGATGAGCTCAGCGCTGTGTTATCCAAGGACATGGAACAGTAAGGGAGACTCCACCAGGCTTTGGCATCAAGTAGCCCCATGAAAGTGTCTTTGGCTGACATTGGCTATGAGAGTGTGGGCAAGCCTTGAACTAGAAGTTTGTGCAGTTTCAGCGAGGCTGTGTGTGAAAGCTCCTAGCCCAGTGGCCTGGGGCACCCAGTAATAGGAAGTGATTGATTGGGAGTGAGTGGACCTCACAGAGAGCCTGCCTTCCACGGGCTTTAGATTCTGAAAAGTCTCGCTTTGAATCTTGTCTCCTCCACCTGTTGCCTGGAGATTCTGTGCAGGTGTCTCAACCTCTCTGAATGTCAACTTCTCATCCCAAGAAAAGCAACACCCACACCAAACTCACAGAGCCATCAGAAGACTCATGTTAGTGGATCATAAGAACTTAGCCCATGCTAGGAAAGGTGACCACTTAGAAAGACATGGTGCTTTCTGCTCCTTTTTATTCTCCTCTAAAATGGATAGCCCATGAGAAGGCAAGATGAAGGTAGCTGCTTCCCCCTTAGGGTAAAACTCTAGACGGGAAACTGGACTGGGGCAAGGAATGCGTGGCTGTTAGAGAAGAGTTCATTGCCTGTAGCAGGGGTCACCGAATGGCCGTTCAGAAAAAGCCAGTCCCTAATTTCCTTTGTCACCTGGGCTGAAGGAAACCTCCCTTTGCCTGGGTTCAGTGTTTGAATCAGACTCCCCACAAAAGGGAAGGGGTTTCCACTTGAACTGAGGGCAATTCTTCCTGAAGGGCCTTGCCTTGGGCAGCCTTTTGAGCCTGGTGAAATGGTCTAAATAGGCCTTTAGGGTTTGTTTATGCCTTTAGACCTAAGAAGGCTCTTTCTGCTTGGCTGTGTATCCTTGGGTGACTGGTTTCATCTCTCTGAATCCCTGTTTCTTCATTTTAAAAGGCTGATAAGGTCATGCCTCCTCCGTGGGGTTCTCATGGGACGGGGCACCCAGTGTCATGTTGAGCAGGTAGTTAACTATTGTGGTGGCCGAGAAAAGAGGGCACCCCCGGGGCCCCTGCCTCTTCCACCTCCTCCTTCCCGGGCAGAGCCAGGTCTCAGATGCCAAGAGCCAGAGCCCGGCTCAGGTGGTGCGTTAGGCTTAGCCCTGGACTCCTCCTGGGTGGAGGACTTACTAGCTGATCAGATGCCAAGGATGGTTGGGAAATGAGGGCCTTTAAAAATCTTTCCAATTCCTCAAAAAGTTAAACATTATATAGCCCAGCAATTCTATTTCTGGAGGTATTACCCGCAAAGCATGGAAAACAGGTCTAATAAATGCTTACACGTGACTATTGCTGGAGCACCATTTACTCCAGCCAAGAGGTGGACGGAGCCCAATGTCCATGGATGGATGGATGGACAGACAAAGTGTGACGTGGTATATGCATAAAATGGAATAGCATTCAGCCATGAAAAGAAAGAGTGTGGGCACGGCCGCAGCATGGCTGGGCCTCGAAAAAGCTTAAGAGGCCAGACACAGCAGGGCACATCTTGTGTGATTCCATTTGTATGAAATATTTAGAATGAGTGAATCCCTAATGTCAGAAAACACGCCTGTGGTTTCCAGGGGCCTTAGGAGAGAGTGAAATGAGGATACGGGGTTTCTTTGGGGGGGTTGAAAATGTTCTGGGACTAGAAAGAGATGACAGCCACATAGCGTCGTGAATGTTCAGACTGCCAGAGTTGTACACGGAAAAGTAGTTCTGTTTAGGTTATAGCAGTTTTACCTGAATTAAAAAAAAAATCTTTCATGCCAACCTTTTGGCCTCTCGACGCCAGCATGAGGAAGACAGAAGGAAAAGGAGGCAACAGTTGCTGAAGCTCTGGTTTAAAAGCTGTGCACTGTGAGGGCAGGGCAGTCTCCTCGGCCTCTTTAATGAAGACAAAGAAGGCAAGAGCTACGTAGGTGGGAAGCCACCGTTCAGCAGATACATGGCAACTGGAGGAAGGCCAGCCATCGGCTTCTCAGGAGGGGTCAGCGGCTCGGGCGTGGTTTTTTTGAAGTCGAGTCAACACGTGAAGTGTGCAAACACCGCTGTGGATCCCTTTGTCCCGGCTCCCACTCGACCCTCCCCACCAGCCCTCTCGCCTTGGCGCGCGTCCCGTTTTCCGAACAGCAGCTGCGCGCAGTTGAATAGTAAATCAGACACCCTAAAAAAACCGTTGTCTTAAAACAATGTCTCCGATTTCCCAGATATTTCATTTCTCTTTTCCTTCCCCCAGACCCTTGCCTCAGACAGCCTGGGAATTGGCCCATTCAGGTTCGAGCCTTGTGCAGTTCTGCCAGGGGGGTCGCGAGTGGATTCCCATTATTGCAGTGGTTTCAGGGCAGAACTGACAGGCAGAGTACATTTCGGGCTGCTTCTGTGCACCATTAGGAGATCTGTTGTTAACAAATGCTCTTGAGCAGAGAGTGGCTGGGCGGCTAAGGTTTTCTAGGGACACATCTCCCCAGGATGAGGCCCAAGATGGTAAGGATGGTAAGGACGTTGGCCCCAGCCCCTGGATTCTCGCTAGCCATTCTGCAGAAAGCCCATCCTGGCAGCCCCCCAGAGAAGGCTCTGCTGGTTTCCAGCTCACTGTCTAGGGAGGGGGCAAGTTTCCTGGGGAACAGCCAAGGGGTTGTGGGGAGGTCTCCTCCCCAAGGAGCCGTGCCAGGCTTCGAGGCAGATCCCGCCACCATGCCTGCCTAAGCACACACTCACAAGCCCTGGCCCTGTGGGTGTCAGCTCAGACCCCAACTTCATGCGAGTCAGGGTTTCTCAGCCTCAACCCTGTTGGCTTTTAGGTCAGATCATTCTTTGTCAGGGGAACTATTGACATTTAGAAAAGTCAGGTGGCTTCTCAAAGTCAGGTGGCTGCTAAGCGATAGAGTGTATCAGATATTCACAAAGCAAACCCTTGATACCACCTATTGTGTATTGGCACTGCCAGCCAGCAAATACTTATTGAACACCTACAAGATGTCAGTATTCGGATACAGTAAAGAACAAAATCTGCCTTGTCACTGCAGAGGGGATGGAAGATAAACTTGTAAACCAGAGTCTCAGCACTACTGACCTTTGGGACTTGGTGGCACTTTGTTTTGGGGGCTGCTCCGTGCTTTATACGGTGCTTAACAGCTTCCTTGGCTGTCTGTAGATTCTAGTAGCATTCCCGACATTTCACAGCCTAAAATGCTCCAGACATTGCCGGCTGTGCCCAGCCTGGGGGGGTGGGGGAGGTCATCCCATTCTGACAGCCACTGACTTGGAATTTACGGAAACAACCTGAAAGTGAGGTGGAGTGATCTGAGTCAAAGGAGAGGCCTGTCTGCCCAGAGAGAAACAGAGGTGTTCCAGAGACAGCCTCGGGGAGGAATCTTCAGAGATGAGAGCAACCCCAGGCGCAAGACGGTCCGCCCTGCTGAGCAGGATGGCAGTATTTCCATCAGCAACTGGACCAGGCAGTTTCTCCGAAATTACCTGATTTCATCACTGGTTTATTATCAGCGTCCCCCCATTAAACAGTAACATCTGTGAGACCAGGCACTCTGTCCGGCCGGTGACAGTAAGATGCCAGAACCTCGAACCATGCCAGACACAGACGCCAGAGGGCAAATGACAGGATGAACCATCCGGATCATCTTCTGCCTGTGACACCACTGTGATTTCTGGTCCTCTTACCCTGACCCTCTCTTATTTCTCCCTCTCCATCTCCTGGCTTTTGCCCTCTCCCCCTCGGTACCAAAACATACGCACGCATGCTCAAGGTCAGAAACGGATACAGACCCCCTCCCACAGACAGACACACATTCCCACCACAACGTGCCAGCAGGGAATCAGAAGGAGAGACCAAAACACGTCCCTGACTCCGTGTTCTGAGAACGTCACCCATCCCGAGCCCAGCAGCAGGTCGCCGGCTTGCAGATCACACCAGAAACCAGCTGGCCTCTGAACGCCTCGGCAAGCGTCGCTCTCTCACGGTCGGAGGGCATCACAAGTTCTGTGTCCCGGCCGAGAAACCGTGTGACCCTTTGCATCGGGGAACTACCCTTTACCGCCACATTTATGGCAAAAAAGAATGTGAGAAAACCACCTCCTCTGCCCCCCACCAAAGTACCTGCATAAATGACACACCCACACCAACTCTGTGGTTCGGAAGCCCACAGAAAGCAGTTCTAGTCTGTTGGCAAAGACTAGGAGAGGCTGGCAGGGTAGGCAGTTCAGAAAATGTAACCTTTTACTTACCCAGATGTATATGATGCTTGCTACATAAATTTGAGGGCACTTTGCTAAACACTTTCTATGGTATACTACACCCAAAAGGCCACAACTGCCTTTCCAATTGAGGACAGTGATTGGGCAAGAGCAAGGCAGGCAAATAAATTTTATATATATATATATATATATATATGTACTTATTTTTAACATGTTCTGCTACACAGGCCACAAGGCCTCTCTCAGGTAACACATGAGTGGCAACCTAAACTAGAAAGGGACCTCTTGCTGGGAGAGAATGGAACTCCACTTCCTCTCCTGGGCTGTGACTGAACATCTGTCCATTCAGAGAAAGTTTAGATCCAGTGGCCACTGGGCTAAATCAAAGCATCCACCTGATTTTCCAAAATCCACATAGAGGAACTGTTAAAAATTTGGAGGCAGTATTATTGATGCAGTGATTCTGACCCCAAAGTGTGTTTGAGTTGAAGGAGGAACCAGGGTGCTCACGGAATACAGAGGGCAAATCAGAGAAACGAGCGGAGTTCAGAATTCTTCCCAAACGCCAGCGGATCTCCTGTGACTCGGGGTGGTAAGACGCCCGCTGGGCTGCGTAGGCTCTGGGGAACTCCTCTTGATTTTTACAGGTTCCTCTGTTCTTCCCATTACCCCCAAATGACACTTACAATCACATTGTTTGAGCATCATGTATGGATCTGTTTGTTCTAAATACTTTCCGTGACAGCAGCGTTACCCAAAATGCAATGAGGTGCTGTCGTTATCCACCTTGTAAGAATCAATAATTATGACCTAGGGAGTTAGGGCAGATCTTCAGCGCTCACCCAGCCAGTAAGTGGTGACAAGCAGGCTTGAATCGTCCATCACAGTCAACACTGCCTAACACCAGTGTGTTTCACTAGCTATTCACTTTCTACCTGGGGGCACTCCCAAACCCTCCGTGGCTTCAGTCATCATGTCTGTGACAGTCATCAATACTGTTTCAGTTTCCATCCCAGCTTCAATCTGTTGCTCATGTCTGCCTGAACCACAGTGCTTCGAGCAGCCAAGCTCAATGAGGAAAACATTGTGCGATTGGTGATGCCTGCTCTGGGTGCAGAAGTGGCCGTCGGTGGCACATATGCTGTTTGCCATCCTGCGTATGTGTTGTGAAGTTTCCTTGCCGACCAGTACTTTATCTTCTGAACTCCAAGTCTAGATTTTCAACTGTCTCTGAGGTGCCTTGTCTCCACTGCAGCATCCCATTGGCCTCTCAGACTCCCCAAAGCTGGCTTCTTCTCTCGGGGTCCCTAGTGAGGCTGAAAAATAGCTGTTTACACAGCTTTCAAGTTTGAAGCTTGAGAGCTGAGCTGAGCTCTTCTCTCTCCTTCATTCAATACTCTAACTGTACGTTTTTTCCATTCTACTTTTCAAATACTTTAAGAGTTGGCTGTGAGCTCTCACGTCCCACTCCTTGAGTCTAAGATAGGTCTCCTTTGAAACAACTGCAAGAACCAGCTAACCAGCCAACTCACTGCCAAGTATTCTTCCCTGAACCACAAACCTGGATATGTATCTTCCTGGCCCACTTTGTGGCTCCTCTAAGGTCCAGACTCTTCAGCTGGCATATGAGACCAGTCTCCATGAGTTCATTTTTGTTTTTTTGTTTTTTGATGTGAATCATTTTCAGAGTTATAGAACTTGCTGTTGTATTGCTTT
This sequence comes from Capra hircus, assembly GCF_001704415.2. Lineage (NCBI taxonomy): Eukaryota > Metazoa > Chordata > Mammalia > Artiodactyla > Bovidae > Capra > Capra hircus. The sequence goes on along the minus strand of NC_030825.1, from coordinate 7,781,068 downwards.
TTTTTTTTTTTTCATGTTTTGTTTTTTTGGCCATGAGTCATGTGAGATCTCAGCTCCCCATCCAGGGCCCAAACCCCCACTCCCTGCACTGGAAGCCAAAGTCTTACCCCCTGGACCTCCAGGGAATTCCCCCACCATGAGCTCCTGTGCTGACTGTTCAGATGTCTCCCGGGTTCCTCCATGAGTCACCCCGTGGCGTGGCACCTGTTCTTCAGCAGTGTAACCACCCTGCTCTACCAGCCCCTCGCCATTCAGGCCTGGGTGTCCTTGCTCACATGGTTTCTCCCCCTGAGAATATTCTGCACAGTTTAGTGATTCTTCATAGGAACCTCCATGCCCTCAGTTAGCAGGCAGCACCCATCACAGATTACCCCCCAGCTGTACGAAGTGCTGTTTGGAGGACCAGTGCAGCCGTCACAAGCCATCCACAGAGCGGCTGGGCCTTCCCCTGCCTGTCCTTTCCTGAGGCTCCTTCAAAGCTGCAGCTGTTAGCATGGGATTTACAGCACCAAGGTATCCTTCAGACAGGACCCTCGTGGAAGCTGGATGGTTGAGACCCATGACCTCAGTCACCCCCAGCAATGCCCCCTGGCACTGCAGCTGGTGGATCTTTGCGCCAGCTTACAGCTTACTATTTCAGGGCACACGGCTCATGCCAGCCTCATAGCGTTTGGTGTTGATTTAAGAATGTGAGCTGCTTGAGGGCAGGGGCCAATTAGAAACATCTTTACCATCCTGTTGTACCTGGACGTGGTATCTGGGACAAGGCAGGCAGTCAAGAAATGGTTGGCCGAGGACTGAATGGAATGAACCAGGCAGTAGATGAACCTGTCTCAGCATTTCCTCTATTAGCTTGGGGATCTTGGTCGGGTTTTGTAACCTCTCTACTCCTTGTTTCCCTGACCACAGGACTGGGATTAATGGTAGTGCCCTATGGGGGGTTCTTCAGACTTTGTTATTGATGAGTAGCAGATGGATGGATGGATGGATATTCCTGCTGATGAATAAGTGGATTAACAGATAAATAAGTTATTTAATGGATTCATTTAATACACGTGTAATTACAGAGAAATATCCTTCTATCACTGCCGAGAACCACCAGCAGCCACACACTAAATACAGTCACCCAACCACAAATGGTCCCTAGGAAACAATCGACTAACAGCAACCTTTGCAGGCCTAGGGATGGCATGAAGCCTCCCTCTGGGCACTCTTTTCACCAAACACCCTTCCCAAAAAGAAAAGGGCAGGGAAGGGGGGATGAGAGAGAAAGGAAAGGAGAGATGGGAAGAGTGCACACATGCCCACAGGCTCAGAGGAATGGCTTAATGCCGAGCCATGCAGTTGCTTCACCCTAAGCCTCTGCCCTCACGCGAGCCTCCCTGGGAACGGTGATCGGGCCTGAGGTTTACTCTTGCAGAAGAAGGTGGTGCAGACAGGATCTCGAGCTCCCAGTCTCTCTGCTTCTAAATTAATCTGTCATCTCAGTAGTGCTCGAGTGTGAAGAAGGCAGGAAGGTGGAGAGAGACACCCCTGAGTGCTTCTTCTCTGACCTGTTAGAGGTCATCCCTCATCTGCCTTGGATCTCTCACCTGTCACCAAGAGAACTAACCCACTCTGAAAACCCAGATCTTCCTGTCGGGGCGCTCTGCGGACCCCCAAGACTTCTCTTTGGCCCCTCCCGGATCGGCCGTATTAGCTGAGTAATCTCCCCCAGCGTTCTGACACACAGCTGCAAGAGATGAAAACTGTACTGTTGATAGATGAAACTTTGGATAAGATTACATGGTTTTGAATATCTTGATGACATATTTGTCTGAAAAGTCTTTTAGAGGACGGCCTAATATAAATGCGCGGAAATGTTTCTAATGACTAGCATTTGTCTACAGACTTCGTTGGAGAAATTAGCATTCATGTGTCTTTGGATGTCATTTGCATTTGTATGTGGGGACCAACTTTTGAATAATCATCTCTTCCAGCCCAGAAGTGTTAACTATTTACTCTGAACACAGGCTGGTTTCCTTCTCAGGCTATCGGGCTGGGTCTGTGGTGTCCAGAAATAGGGTAATGATGTAATGGGCATGTATCCCACGGCTCTGAGACCACTGGAACCTTCTAAGGAGTCCTCAGACACCTTTTGCCCTAGCAAATATTTCCTTGGCTCTGCTGCTTTCTGGCCTCCTCCACCTCGCTGTTGTAATCACCTTCCCTCATCCCAGGCAGCCTCAGTTCTTTCTGCGAACTCCAGACCTGCAAGGGCGAAGGTTGAGACCTCTCTGGCCACAAGTCTGCTTGGGATTCTCCCCAAGATGACACACATTCCGCTGAAAGGCCACGGAAAGGAGTCAGTGTGTGCAGACATCTTGGGTGCCATTCCCTTCCGTGGTTTCATAGCGGTCCTTTGGCTGAAGTCCAGGGTGACTGTCCTGGTCCAATTTTGCAGTAAGTAGGAGGAGAAAACGTCTGGATAGAGCCAAGCAGAGCGAAGTTGTCACAAAGCCCTGATCTGCTCTGGGATGTCCAGGAAGAAAATTAACCTCTGTCGGCATCCATTTTTGCATCCATAATTTGGGGAGGTAATTCCACCGACTACCCAGAATTAAAAAGGCAAGAGCAGGTCATGCATCTGAAATGCCAGAACTTGGCACATAGCAGACACTCACTGCCTGGCTCTTTTCTGCTCTGGCACTTCAGTGTTTCCTAACGTACCATCGGCAACAGCATGGAGGCTCCTGATGGAGACTTTTGCAAAGAGCAAAAAAGTGATGCTCTGGCTTCAGTGTGAGATTCATTTGGGAGAGTTTCACAGGGGGAGCTTCTGTTTTGGGGGAGCTGAACAGCTTCGAGGGTCATTCTCTGCGTGAGCTCTGGGTCTCCAATACCATTCCCCTGTGCAAGTTCATTCTCCGAGGGCTTTCCCGTCCGAGTCAGAAGAAACCCCAGCCTGTTCTGCCTCAGGGGTTACTCTGCAGGCAGGAGGCCCAGGGTCAGATGAGGCCCACTGCAGGCTCTCCTCTGGGGCTCCGCACCTTCCACAAAGCAGGTGTTTCGTGACTGCCGGGTACATGAATGGGTATGGCTCTGTGAATCCTGGCTGCCCCACGCTGCCTCCTCCTAGACTGTGGAGCAGGAATATCAACAGTCTGCGTTTCCAAGAGACAAGTGTCTCTAATAATAAATGAACCGCAGGGGCAGCAACAGGCCTAACATTTCTGGAGCCCTCGGTCAAGGCCAGACTCTGCCGTGTGCAGTCCAGGGCTGATAATGTTGACACCCTACGGGCCACCGCCAGCTGTCCCCTCCCATCCCAACAGAGACTTGGATGGCGGACGGGAAGAGACGGCTTGGAAGCCCTGGGATGATGACTCCAGGCTGCTTGGTGTGCCATTTCTTCCACTCAGTCTCTCTTTTGTGGTAAAGCAGAAGCAGCTCATTTCAGGCATCACCCTCTCTTAGAAATATCCCCCAAACCCCTGGGTTCGGGGGATCTGTGTTTCCATACACGACCACATGCAACCTTTAGAGACTCTGAGAACTGGAAGATGAAAGATGACGATTAACCCTGCAAGTAATTAGGAATGGCAGGACTCTCTGGCTGGAAGTGAATGAGCAAAGTTTAGCTGTTCCCATAATAACAACTGATTTGCCATCAATGGAAAATAACGCTGGGGTCAGGGAGTGGGTGGGTGACCTGCCTTGCTGACACTCAGGGCCCGTGCCCTAACTGAGATACGGCTTGGTGCCAGCCCTGGGGCGTTCCAGCTTACATGTCACAGGACATGTGTTATTCCTGTCCTGAGCTCAGACTTGCTTGTCTGTCTGTCCACAGTCTGGAAACCTGGAGGACGGGGCTTGGCGCTGAGATGAGGATGCTCAAGACATGTCCACAGGATGAGCGAACGTGCTCGCTTCCGAGGTCCTCTGCACCCGCTGGCGTGTCCCAGCCTACAAATGACTGGTCTCACACGCTGGAGTCTCTCTCTGTCTCCCCCTCTCTCTGACTCTCTCCATCTCTGCCTTTGTCTTTTTCTGCCTCTCTGTCTCTGTCTGTCTCTCTGTCTCTCTCAGAATGGTGCTAACAAGTTGGGAGGGGTGGAGGATTGAAACCTGCTCTGTCAAAATTACTTGATCTGCTTCCATCTTTCCGGCGGGCCCCAGTGAACACCCCACGATCTCTCTGCCGCCATGTTAATGTCCCGGGTGATGCTATCTGGTGGCCCACATCTCATGCCAGAGGCAACACCCGCTTCCAAAGAATCCCAGCCTGTGTCCCACCCTTCCGAGAGAGGCAGAGCCCATCTCCCTTGACGCCTGGGTGGCTGAGGCGGTTTTTTCTTGAACACTGCACCTTGAGAACATTTTTATGTGCCTCTTGCCAAACCTGAAACTTGACGTTGGGATTGTTGGTGATCCTCCAAGAGGCCGGGCCTCCAGTTCAGGCACCAGAACACACCTGGCCACTCCCAGAAGCACTTTTCCCAAGCGCCAGGAAGCTACACCTCGTCCTCAGGGTAGGAGCAGCTTGGGAGAATGGCCCAGAATCTTCCAGCATCACTTTCATTCTGTTATCTTGAAAGAAACACATTAACCTGCGGACGTGGCTACTGGATGTAGCCTCTATTGAGACTGAATCGATTGGCCCCCCAGTGCAAACACATCATTAAATGAATATGCACGTAACATATTCATTTATAATTGATGTGTTTGCATGCTTTTCCCTCTGTTTTGTCACCCGCCCTTTGTTTTAAATATCACTGACCGCCTGCCGACCACGCCGTTCCTCCATGCACTATTATTGAGACATGGAGTGACTGAAAGAAACACATATAAATATCTCCCTCCAACACACCGTTCGTTCCACCCAAATCCCTTTAAGGAGACATATATTCCTATGGTTTAGATCATGTAAGTTACTTTTCATGTATTGTCTTTTTAAATATTGATTTATTTGGATTTATTTGGCTGCACAGGGCCTTAGTTGTGGCACTCGGAATCTTTAGTTGCAGCGTGTGACCTCTTAGTCTCGGCATGTGGGATCTGGCTCCCTGAGCAGGAATCGAAGCCGGGGCCCCCTGTGTTGGGAGCGCAGAGTCTTAGGCCCTGGACCACCAGGCAAGTCCCTGAGTCATATACTTCATAATGAGAAAGGCACAGTGGCAAAGCTGGCTCTGCGTGTTTGTCTGCAGAGGGTGACTCTGCGGGGAGGGGTTTAAGAGGAGGCATGACTGAGACTATTTCTGAGCCCCCGTCAGGACATTCAGAGCCTGGGCTGGATGGCACGGATGGGTGGGCAGTCAGGTGCCGAGTATGAAGACAGAGCGCACCGCGGCCAAGGGGCTGTGTTCTGTGCAGGAGCCCCATCCTCAAGGGCTCCCCAGAAGCTTCTGGAACATTCGCTGGTGGAGATCACTGTGGGCACACAAGGGGCCGGGCTAGGGGTATCAGCAGCTTCTTTCCCGGATTCAGTTCTGTGTCCCTGTTGAGCTCCACCTCCTCTGCCACCCCTGCTCCACCCCCCGCCAGGTCCATGCTCTGCTTCTCTCTACTAGGGTCTAGGCTCCAGGAGGCAGAGATGAGCATGTGGGCAAGCTCCCGAAGCCCACTGGCTTCCATGTGGGTCAGGCCTCTGAGTAACACTGGGTGGGGGGTGGGGTGTGTGTGCGCCTGTCTCCCTCCCCTCGGGATCACTTGACTGAAGGTGACGGCTAGAGTCAGAGTCAGGCTGCCCTGTCAATCAGCCCTCTCCCTCCTCTCCACTCCTCCCTTCTCCTCTCTCCTTGTATCTCCCTGTCTGTCCCCATCTCTTTCTCCCTCTCCTCCCCCTTCTCCCCTGAGTCTTGGAATCACACGCTCTCCCCTTGCATTTCCCAGCAGCAGGAAGTGGTCCTGGCTTGCTGGGGTTAGAAGCCCCAGGAAGCTATACGTCCCCTAAAGGCTTCGCTGGGGTTGGAAGCCCCAGGAAGCTATACGTCCCCTAAAGGCTTCGCTGGGGTTGGAAGCCCCAGGAAGCTATACGTCCCCTAAAGGCTTCGCTGTACCCTGTGTTCCTGTCCCTTGTCAGCATCCCCTTTCTTATAACTCCTCTTGGTCCCCCAGGTCCACTCCTTGCCAGGACCCAAGAGGCACCGAGTTGTGGATCAGATAGAGTCACATGGGTGTGCTTCTCCCAGGTGCCCAGAGGTCCCCCCCCGGAGCGGGGCCTCCTTTGCCAGGCCTCACCAGGACCTTACTGCCTTCCACAGCCACCCCACAAACTCCGGACCCCCAAATCAGAGCTGAGCTACGTGAAGGGGCAGAGCGCAGACCCTGTGGGTTACATACACGCTTCCTCCTGGGGTCCTCAGTCGAGGGGGATGACGCGACATTCCATCAGGGTAAGTGACGAGGCGACTACCCAATCTTACTTCTCATCGGGCTCTGGAAGGCTGCAGAGCCTGTAGGAAAGCACCTTGAAAGTCGCCGTGCAGTAACCCAGCGGACATGCTCCCATCTGGTTAGCACAGAGGCAGCCTCCCAACGGGGCGAGGAGTGCTTGGGTCAGGAAACGTGGCTTTTGTATGGTTTGTCGTCCCTGCAGGGTTTACCCCAGTGCCGTCCGTGCACCCAAGAGCTCGGGAAATGACTGCTCCGCAGCTACTATTCAGCTTGTGATTTTTGAAGGAAGGCAAGACAGTCTTCTGGGACTTCCGAGAGGAAGGAAAGAGTACCGACCCATGTCTAAACTCTTAAAAGTAGAGGCAGTTACTTTGCCTAATTCTAGAATTATATCACAAATTCTGTACAAATCATAGTTAAATGGATAGTCCTAACATAAATGACTGTGAAGGGAATACCTCAGGTAGAACAGGTTGACTGCTTCAGCTCCTTCAATTTTATGTTTCCGCTATAGAAGCTGATTATGCAAAAAAAAAAAATGTCACTTTGCTCATTCAGTATTCTTATAGCTAGGAATGGCTTTGTGACTCATTTCTCAAAAGTAAGATAAACATTCCAATGGTGCCATCAATTTCCCTTTTGTTTTTACCACCTTGGAATGCAAACATGATGGCTGGAACTTCAGCAGCAAACCTTGGGAAGAGGAGGTGATAGCAAGGAGGGAGAGATGAGAATTGCACAGACAGTGAGGTGTTGACCTGGATAACTGTAAGCCACTGAACTACTGATATCAATCAACTACCTCCAGAATTGTTTGTGCATTTGTGTGTGTGTATATGTGAGAGAGAACATTAACCCTTCTTTATTGTTGTTTAGCAGCTCAGTCGTGACCACCTCTTTTGTGATCCCATGGACTGTAGCCCCCCAGGCTCCCCTGTCTATGGGATCTCCCAGAATACTGGAGTGGGTTGCTGTTTCCTTCTCCAGGGGGTCTTCCTGACCCAGGGATCAAACTGGAGTGTCCTGCATTTGCAGGCAGACTCTTTACTGATGAGCCATCAGGGAAGCCTAAATCCCCATGAATTAATCATTCTGTTTCTTGTAGCCAAAGATATCCCTATCTGGTACAGTCAAAAATGTGCTGATAAAATAAAATTACTTCTCTTTCTCCAACACCTCATTGGCTTTTCACGTTGAAATCTGCATAGGGCAGTTTCCTAAGTGAGAGGGCTCGTTCAGGATTAATTCAAGCCTGTTTGACCCACCACCCTGCCTAATGCCCGAGACCCCCTCTCACCCTCTTCTTAGCAGCTCTTGAGCCCCATGAGAGCAGATGCCAGGTGACATTTACCTCCCTAGTGATCAACACCACAGTTTTCATGTCACTGGCACTGGAATAAAGATGGGCCCTGATGAAAGAAAATAAGCTTCATAAGGTCCAGAGAGGGCGGTAACTACCACTTATTGAGGGACTAATCCATGCAAAGTGTTTTGCAGTCCTCATTTTCGACACATCATAAAGTATCTGTAGCCCCATTTTACAGATGAAAATCCCGACACTCAAAGAGTTTGCATAGTTTGGCCAGGATCCTGAAGCTTGTAAATGACACAGAAAACATGTGAACCTCCAGCTCCCCCATAGATGTCTTCCCTGTGAGACGAAGAGTTCAGATCATGGAAACCACCGCGGTGACTTTGTTTTTCTCACCTCAGCATCTGAAGACACCAGCAGACCCAGCCAGGTGCCGACCAGCCTTGACGCAGACTCTGCGTGAAACCTTCAAAGGGTCTAGAATTCAATCCCCGGCAGGTTCCGAGGAGGACGGTCTGGGGCTTTGGAGAAAGCGGCCTTTTCCACCGTCTCATTTGCATGCTGGATGTCTACTGAAAGTTGCTATGGTGATCCGTTTGACCAGAAGTTTCCGCTGAATCATCCCAACACATATATGAAAACAGAGATGTGGTTTGGGGACCCAGGGCCCACAGCCGGGGGAGACGCTTCCATCTTTCACTTGTGACTCACTCGTGGTCGTGCGTAGGCCCAGCTGGCAGGGAGGCGAGACCTCTGGGGCAGGTGTCGCTCCCCGGGGAGGTTTTGCACGGCAGGGCGCACACAGTCAGTCCCCTCTGGGGACGCAGAGTGGAGCAGGAAGGGAGGAAAGGCACCCGAGCGATGCCCTGTTCCCCCGGCTCATTCCAGGGCTCAGGCCCTCTGGGCAGATGTCTCTGTTTGGAGATACACACACCCCCCCAACCCCCGCACCAACAGCCAAGGCCGGCATGGGTGCCTAGGTTCAGGTGGTCCATCTGGGAGCCAATGAAAAGGCAGGAGGGTGGGGGCTCTGAACCAGCAGGGAGGGAGGGCCTTAACCATGTGCTGCGCGTGCTGCTGTGGGCGGTGACCCACCTCCAGACCGGTCTCTAGGGTAGCTGGCCAAGGGACAGAGTGCCGATGGAGCATGGGGCTGGGAGCAGACAGGCCTCTGTTCAGGTCTTCTCTCTGCTCAGGGCAATCTTGCTCGCCGGCCTTGGCAAACGTCTGAACTTTGACCTTGATTTCCCCGGGCGCAGAAATGTAGAAAAGAGTACCTCATTCGACCTAAGGGGGAGAAAAAAGCACATCCACAGTGGAGCCTGGTGCAGAGTACTGCATGCAAGCTACCCTCAGTCAACTTCATTCTCCCCTTCTTCTGTTCACCAGAGAGATTCAGCTAAGTGATCCTGCTGTTCCTGAGCTGTGAACCAGGAGTAGGAGCTTACGGACAAAGAGTTAACTGGAAAAGTGTACGGACAGAGATTTAAGCATAGCTCTCAAAAAATGCCCTGTGTTTTGAAGTAAAGGTTATATGGCATTTGATCTTCGTTTGAATTATGTCCTGTGAAATTAGGTGAAAATGGATATCTTTGTAAACAATGTAGGTGCATAAAGAGGGAGTTGCCCAGTTAATGCTTTTGTTTATTTATTTATTTTTTAACCTGGAGACACTTGAGGGCTGTTCCTGGTTGGGCTGCAGGGTTGGTGTAGGTTGGTGTGCAGCAAGTATGTGGAGGAGTCATCAAAGGAAGCGATTCAGGGCAGGCTTTTGGCGTGCATTTATTATTTTTTAATTAATCTGTTTTTTAATTAAAGGATAATTGCTTTGCAGAATTTTATTTTCGGTCAAACATCAACATGAATCAGCCATAGGTATACCTATGCCCCCTCCCTCTTGAACCAGGAGATGATGCTGTCATTCAAATGGATGTTGATGTTTAAAAATGATGTCGCACATTACGTTAGCGACACATTACCTTTCTGCATGGGAAGACAGATACAAGTTTTGTAGAAAATGCTTTGTCATATCAACACCCCAAAATATGTATACCTGTTAGCCTAGATATTAGTCAGGGTTCTTCAGAGAAAGAGACCCCGTAGAGGAGGTGTATATATCTTATTGGATACCTATCTGTCTCTCCAAAACTCTGCAAGCTGGAGACCCAAGAAAACGAGAGACATCATTCAGTCTGAACACCCCAGGAACCAACTATGTAGATCCCAGTCCAAAGGGAGAGGCGAGGAGAGATATACCAGCTCAGAAGAGGGGCAGGTTGGGTGTGCAGGGGCGGTGAACTCCGCCTTCCTCTGCCCTTTGTTCAAATCAGCCCCTCAACAGATCCCCCCCGTGCCCACCCACACTGGGAAGGGCATCTACTTTACTGGGTCCACAGGTTCAAATGCTAATAAGCTCCTCCAGAAACATTCTTGCACCCTCCCACCCCCCCCCCCCCGAAATAATGTTTCCTCTGGGTAACCTAGGGTCACTCAAGCTGACACATGAAATTAACCATCACAGCCTGGTAACCCGTTTTCTCTCTCTCTCTTATAGAGATGATCAGATATAGAAATTATGGACAAGGGTGGAAATCAAACCTGTGTGTATATTACAGAAAAAATTAGAAAGCGTTTTAAAGTCCCTCGATAAAGGAAATAAATTTTTTCATGATGTCATGACTAAGCGTTAAGTGGCCGATTGAGATATACTCTCAGAGTACTCAGTGACCAGGCCGATCCTGCCCTTTCATGTTACACCTGCTTACTAGCGTATGCATTTTGTATGTTCATTACCCAAAAAAGTAATGTAGAGGAAAGCCCTATTAACAACCGCTGCTTCCAAGTGGTTCTCTTCCCTCTATTCTTTCTCCTTTTTCGTACCTCCTGACGTTTCTGTGAGGAGCAGAAAACACTGCTGTAATCAGAAAAGGAAAGCATGACTATGATTTCTAAAGATGCTCAAGAGGTCAGGCCTTAGAACCCTGCTTCTTGTGCTTCGGCTTCATCTTTCTCCAGAACACAGCTGGCCTGCTCCCGGAAGGTAAGCGTCAGGTGAGCCACGGAGCACGCGGGCCAGGACAAAGCACTTTGATGTGTGACCTCTGACCCCCAGGACAGAGCAGTGCGGAAGCTAGCCAAGCAGCTGTGGCCGGCAGGGACCGCGACAGCCTTGAATGACAGTCGCTAGAGGTTGGCGTGGGGGGCTGGTTCCCCTCCCCAGCACTGGGGGGTGAGCCCGTCACAGAGCCTGCTGCCACTCTGGGCCTTTGGGGTGCATGCTGTTGACCATGGGAAAGGCTGCCGCACCCCGGCCTCATGGCTGTCTCCATTTTCTCTCGTTTGCTGGCACCTCTGTTCCCACCTGCTCCCCTCTTCCCTGCGGCCCCCACCTCTGTGCCATCCAGCTCCAGCCCACCAGGCTGCTCCTGCTCACACCAAGGGACTATATGGGACATCCATCCTGCATCCTTCCAACCCCTCGGGTCCCTCACTGCCAATGCCAGAAGGTCACACAGAGAGGATGATCACTCGTCCACCTGCCATGGACCTCTGTGAGGCCCGCTGAATGGACGGGTCCAGAAACCTCGGAAATGGAGTCAGCAGACCATGCGGTTTGAATCTCTCCCTCCTGCCCTGACCACAGTCTGTGTGGGCTTAACTCCTCTGAATACCAGTGTCTTCACCTATAAGCAAGAGACCACAATATTCAGCTTGGCAGCCCATCGTGGGACTGAAACGAGTGCATCGGCCGCGGTAACCGTGGGCGCTACACAGCGACGACGGCGGGCTTCGCAGCTGGAGACGGCACCCAGCAGTGACCCCACGGTTCCACTGGTCTGGAGTCCGAATGGGCTCAGCTGTGCAGGGGCTCGTCCAAGGCCAAAGTCAGGGTGCCAGGTGCTTCACTGGAGGCCCTGGGGAAGAATCTGCTTTCAAGCTCGCTCAGCTTGTTGGCAGAATGAACTTCTCTGTAGCGGTGGGAATGAGGTCCGACTGTCAGGGGGGAACCACGATGCGGCTGGGGAGCACCCACCTTCCTTATCACAGCCCCCTCCCCCACCCCACTGATATCTTCAGGTCAATGACAGCAGGTCAAATCCTTCTTGGGCATTGCATCTCTCCAATGTCACCTCCTGCTTCCGGCTGGAGAAAAACCTCTTCTTTCAAAAGACTCCTGGAGGTTAGAGACGATGGTGCATGTAAATCACTTGGAAAGGTGCCTGGTGTTTAGGAGATCAGGGTTGACTTTAGGACACAGACAGAAGGTTCCAAATCGGCCCTAATGGAAGAAGCAAGCACGCGAATGAATGCAGGAGTGAATGAATAAATGGGGAGAAAAAGCAGCGATGAAGTGAGTTCCTATCTTGGGGGCAGAGACAAGCAGCAAGGGACATCTCCAGCAGCAAGGGGCCATCCTGATATGAATTCCATCCATCCACGCGAAGTGAGGGTTCAATTAATACGCTACTAAATAAGGTTTCATCCTGCAGTGTCAGAGTACCTGGGGTGCGTCATCTGAGCCCGGCTTCTCTGCTCAGCTCCGAGGCCCCAGGAAGTCTTACTGGCAATTACAGCCAAAGGGGCAGAATTCTGTCTCTAAGCACTTTCCCCTTCAGCTTCAAATTGCTCTTGGGATCTTGATGTTTCTCCAATACGATCTCTGCGCTCTCGGCGCCCAACTCCCTTCCCCCTGCAGGCGAGGCAAGGAGATGGACTCTGGCTGGAGGGAGTTTGGTGGTTTGACCCTTAAAGTCTCAGCCCTTTGTCGTGTTAGCAGTCCTCAGCGAAACAACATCTCTTTCTGTTTCCAGAGAGAAACAAAACAAAGATGAAACCTGGTGTCTGATGGGAAGCAGCATGCTTGATAAACTTCCAAGAACCCCTGGCTTCCAGACCTCCTCCAAAGGCCTTTTATAACTTTCTGAAAATGCTTTTGCATTGGGTTTTTAATTAAACATTTAATATGCATCGTGCAAATTTATTGTTTCTACCAGGGGGAGAAAGATGAATCTTGTTATTTGGTCATCTCCAGCTAAGAAGACTCATATTTTCTTTGGGGTTGCTAACGGAGCCCCTAGTTGCATCCAGTATGAGCAGCACTGCAAGAGTGGGGAGCATCCTGGTTTGCAGTCACTGGCTTGGAGCAGGCGTGTTCATCTCAGCTTCTCAGACTCAGCCCTCAGACTGAGGATGCGGGGAGGTACAGGCTGCTGACCATGAACACAAGCACTTGAAATGCACCCGTTTGTCGTGGCGCCTCCTTCTGCTGTTCATCTCTCGTCCCTTCCTGTGACTCTGAAGTTCTGATCTCTGACAAGGATGATCCAGACTGCCCAGAAATGCCCTGTGAGGAAATGGCTCAAGGGCCAAGGTCACCTTGCCTGCCCGATCCAGGAGGGTTAGGATCCCACTAAGTTGGTGTTAATGGACAAAAATTCTGGAAGAAGGAGGAATCTGAGATTCCACGCTCCCAGTGCAGGAGGCCCAGGTTTGATCCCTGATCAGGGAACCAGATCCTATATGCTGCAGCTAAGAGTTCGCATGCTGCAGCTAAAAAATCCCTAAATAAGTATTTAATTTTTTTTAAAAAAGGAGGGGAATTGGGTAGAATTCTATCTGGTAAGTAGGGGTTGGAAAAGGCCCTTGACTAGTCCCAGCTCCAACATTCATTGAAGAAGACAACAGTTATAGAGCAGTGTTTCTCTACTGGACGATTTTGTACCCTGCAGCCCTTTGGCTAAGGCCAGAATGGCACCCCACTCCAGTACTCTTGCCTGGAAAATCCCACGGATGGAGGAGCCTGGTGGGCTGCAGTCCATGGGGGTCGCGAAGAGTTGGACATGACTGAGTGACTTCACTTTCACTTTTCACTTTCATGCATTGGAGAAGGAAATGGCGACCCACTCCAGGGTTCTTGCCTGGAGAATCCCAGGGACGGGGGAGCCTGGTGGGCTGCCGTCTCTGGGGTCACACAGAGTCGGACGTGACTGAAGCGACTTAGCAGCAGCAGCAGCAGCAGCAGAAGTATTTTGGGTTGTTACAGCTGGGAGGTTTGGGGGGCAGGGCTTGCCACAGGCATCCAGCGCATGGAAGCTAGGAATCCAGAAACTCCCTACAGCAATGCACAGGATAACCTCCTCCACCAAGAATTATCCAACCCCAAATATCCGCAGTGCTGAGGTCAAGAAGGCTTGATCCAGAGGTTAATAGAAAGGTCTGTAATACAGGTTGATATATTAGATGGTCACCTAGAAGAAGGAGAGGTTTAAAACAAACAAAAGAAAGCCTTTGATACAAGAATCTGGTGGGGAGTCTGCCATCAACCAGCTGCATGGCCTTGAGCAAGTTAATATATTAAATATACTGAATTCAATTTATTTACTCATTCGTTTGGCTGGCTTTGTGAAGAATGGCATGTTCTAATCTAAGCAGAGAAAGCAAAATAAATGGTGTGAGAGTGAAGTAAGTCAGAAGGAGGAAAACAAGTATCATCTATTAACACATAAATATGGAATCTGGAAAAATGGTACTGATGAACATATTTGCAGGGCGGGAATAGAGACACAGACACAGAACAGATTTTTGGACATGGCGGGGGGAAGGAGAGGGTGGGACGAATTGAGAGAGTTGCATTAGAGCATGCGTATCACCATATGCCAAATAGCTATGGGAAGATGCTCTATGCACAGGGAGCTCATCTCGGCACTCCATGACAACCTAGAGGGCTGGGGTGGGAGCAGTGCGAGGGAGGTTCAAAGAGGAGGGGGCGTATGTATACTTTCAGCTGATGCACGTGGTATGGCAGAAGCCAGCACAATATTTTAAAGCAATTATCCCCTAACTGAAAATAAATTTAAAGAATAAATAAATGGTGTCTGCAGAGGCTCAAGGCAGGAAAGAGCTGGTGACCAAGGAAGGCCACAGTGACTAGCGAATCATCAGTGGGGGCGGGGAGGAAGATCAGGGCAGATACCTCTGAACCTTCGGGACCAAAGCTGTGCTTCTTCCCGAGCTGCTGCAACAGTGAGAGCCAAGCCCCAGCTGAAGCGTCAGCATCAGCTGACTGCACAGGACTCCATCCCTCTGGCTTCCTGTACAGGCTCTAAAGGTGTCTGTTGGGAGAGAGACTCTGCTCCCTACTGCTGGGGTCAGGAGACGTGACCAGAGGGAGGGGACGACACTGGGGCCAAAGAGACCACTTCCCAGGCCCCAGTGCGGCCCCAGAGAAAGAAGATGCAGAAGCCAGAAAACAGCGAGGCTGCTTCTCAAACACCATATTCTCGTATGACCCAGTAATTCCACTCCCAGGCACTGACCAGGGAGAAATAGAAACATGTGTCCACCCAACACCTGGCACACAGCAGCTGTTCATAGCAATTTTACTCACAATGACTGAAGGGTGGAATCAACCCCGACGCCCACCAACTAATGGGTGGCTCGGCAGAGCATGGTGTTCTTTGGAATATTACTCGGCCATGAAAAGGCATGGAGGACGCACACAGGTGCTGCAACTCAGATGAAGTTTGAAAGCATTAAGCTGAGTAAAAGAAGTCAGACGCAGAGAACTACCTTTTGTATGCCTCTGTTTATATGAAATGTCCAGAACTGGCAAATCTGTACAGGCAGAAAGTGGATTGGTGATCACTGGGATGAAGGAGAATTAGAAAGTGATGGATGACTGGTTTAGCGGGAGGGGGACCTTGTGCATATATATATATATATATATATATATATTTTTTTTTTTTTTTTTTTTAAACAAACCTGAATTGTGCACTACACTTTAAATGTACGGTGTCTGAATTTTATCCCAATAGAGCTGCTTTTTTTTTTTTTTTCTCAATGTGGTCAGTGCACAATGATGGGTGGGGATGGACCCAGGGTGAGGTCCACAGACTTTGCTTCCTGATGACGTGTGCGGGGCGGGAAAGCCAGCAACAGAGGCTGTCTCCTGGTTTCCCACTTGATGCTGCTGCCCTGGCCTCTTCCTCACGCGTGTTCACAGCCAGGACCTTCCTGACGGATCTCCCTCACGTCTCCCTCTTTTTTCTTACTGGAGTGTGAGCTGGGGTGGGGGGCACTTTGAGGAAGGGCCTTTGCTTTTTTTAGATGAATCAGGAAACCGTCTTCTTGGTGACCTCTTCACTCTTGGCTGCAGGAAGAACTTGACCTTTGACCCCAGGGAAGCTAGGGGAACAGGCTTGGGACAACAGAGCATCACAAACAAAGCGGGTTTTTCATGGGAAGGATGTGGTACATTCTGATTGTAGATGGCTTTCCCCAGTTAGCTGTCAACGTACAGCGAGAGAATGATGGTTCTTCCTTTACTTAGAAACTTATCTAAGCTTTCGTGCTCAAGTTAAGTGTCATTTCTGGTAAAGTCAGAAAGAGAAAGAACATTCTTTTGTGCTGATGAGAAATGAAGATAGAATTAAAGAAAAACACCCAGGAACATAATTCATTAACATTAGGCATCAAGTTCTCGTGTCATTTGGGGAGGAAGGGTGCGTTTTAATCTGGTTTGAATTATGCTGATAGATAATGAATGCACTTTTGCCCTTCCAGGGCTGTTCGAGACTGGGGCAGAACATGGCTTTCCTCATTGGACCCTGAGACAAAGAGATGCCCTCCGGCCCCTGAGAGGACCCCAGGAAGACCGGCTTAACATCCACAGCGATTGCTCATTTCCAAAGTGACCGACTTTTCATTCATGTGATAAGCCATGTTCATTTGAGGGATAAAGATGAAATTCCCTCCTCCCTGCCCTCCAAGAGCTCACAGGTATATGGAGATAAATAGTCACCGATGAACCGTAACAGACGTGTTCAGAGGGTGATCCGAGAAGCGTCTGCTGATGCTTGGGTGGGTTCATGCTGCACGTGAGTGACCCGGGTGAGCGCATGATTAAGATGCTGCTGGCCTTTATCATTATTGCTGTTGTTTTAGTCACTCAGTCATGTCTGACTCCTTGCAACCCCATGGACCATAGCCCACCAGGTTCCTCTGTCCATGGGGTTCTTGAGGCAAGAATACTGGAGTGGATTGCCATGGTCTCTTCCAGGGGATCTTCCAGACCCAGGGATTGAACCCGAGTCTCCTGCATGGCAGATGGATTCTTTACTACTGAGCCACCAGGCAGGCCTTTAATAGTGGCCCCTATAAACCATGTGCTGGGGGTATGGGGAAGAGAAATAAGGAACTTGGATAGCTATTTTCTTTTCTTCTGTTCAAACATCATCTGAGGTCTGCACTCGAGCCCAAGGACCTGGGGTGCTCTCCTGGGCTTTCTCAAGGCTTTGGTAGCCCTCAAGCCCCATCTTTCAAAGGCCAAGTGGTTTGGTGGCCCCCTGCCCTCAACCTGATCCCCCCTCCTCCTCCACCCCGCCCTGACTTCCCATCAGGGGAGGCAGAGAGGAGGCGGCTGTTGTTTCCCAAGCTTCCACCTCCTCCTGGTGCCCTACGCTCCTGCCCTCGCCCGCAGTCATGCCAGCCGCCCATGTGGGAGGCTGCGCACCTCATGCTGGTCTGAGCAGGGTGCTCACAGGGCCCCGCGAGCCCTGGGTGACCTGGCGAGGCTGCAGTGCCCGGGCTGCGGCCTCACACACGCCCTCTGTTCCCAGGCCCCGCCGCCCGCCCTGCCCTGGCAGGTGGCCCATCATGATTGACCGACAGTGGGGCTGTGACCCGTTTGTTCCTCCTGGGCACAGGCAGGGGCAGAAGTGGGGCTGTGGTCTGTCCCTCCAACTTCCTGGTTGCCAGCCCACGTGCCCAGATAGAGCTGCCCAGCCATTGCCTCTGAAAAAACCAACAGGCTGGTAACCATCACCTCGTTACCAGCAGGCTGAGCCCACGTGGTGCAGAAGTCCCCAGGAGGCTGACCAGGGAAACCTGCGGACCATCTCACCTCCACGGAGTGACTTTTCCCGTTAACTCCCAGACTCGAGGCCAACTGGAACCTGGCTCATTAGTGCCACACAACCAAACAGCAGCTGGGGAGGAGGTCTCTTGGGTACACGATTTTCTTTCTCTCTCAGCCACAGAACTTCCTCCAAGGAACAGGCGCTCAACCTCCCGTTCTCAGAAGCAAAAACAAGCCGAGTCACACGTTTCTATGAATTCACTCAGAAAGCTGATGATCAGTAATAACACTAAACGCAGGCGTCAGACTCACCACAGGTCTCACCTGGAAGGGAGCCTCCGGGGGAAGAGGGGAGCTCCCATCACAGCTAAGTCACCATCTCACTGGGGACAAGGAAGAGGAGGGGGTCGTTTCTTACAAAGAGTACAGACTAGGGCTCAGGAAGGTCAACGTCTTCTCCCAGCCCGGCCGCCCCATCGTGGCTCGGGCAGGGCTTACTCTGCGAGTGGGAAACCGAAAGCTCTGGACCAGAGGGTTCTTAGCTGTCGTGATGGGACACAGGTTGGTGGATGACTGATTGAAATGAAGTGTTTCTACAAAGGAAGCGGTACCTCCAGCAGATACACTGACTCCTCCCAGTGCCTCCCAAGTTGGGAGTAAGAAGGGAACCAATTTTTAGCTGCCATGCTTCGAGCACCGTGTGGGGGTCCTCCCATCCGCTCTGAAACAGAAGCAGCTTTGATGGGCTCCACATACAGGACTTCTAAGATGCAGGTCTGTGACCCTCTGATATAGCTCTGACATTCTGCAGAGAGAGACGATCCCCAAACATCCCATGCAGAAAGATGAGTTAAGACAAGGTGTCAGTATGTGCTCCCTTAGGACAATGGAAAAGCCCCACCCCTCAGGATGTCCTCTGCAGTGGCCCCCGGACCCTATAAGTTCTGCAAGGGTTCGTGGCCTTAACTTCAGAACAGCCCAGTGCTGACCTAGCCTGCTATTCTTCCTCACTCTCACCGAACGTCTCCACTCTCTGCGCCTGCGCGACAATCTGAGCACGGTGTTAAGTCCTGGCTTTATCTTTTTCCCCCTGTGTCTTTTCTCCTTCCATTAGTTTAGGGTGTGTTTTCTCTTCCTGATTCCTGTTGAATAACGTCAGAGTTGGTGCCAGACCGCTAGAGACAGGGATTTGCCAATAAGGGCGCTTGCAATGAGACTGCATCACTGTATTTGGAGAAATTAGGTGAGCAGAGAGTTGGATTTCAGTTCTAGTCTCTGGAAAAGGTCCGCGAAGTGAAGAACAATGGGAGCGCTTATCCAGTGGTGCCAGAGAGCCCTGTACCGGGCTCAGAAGACACAGCTATAAACCTTCAGGAGAACATCCCATTCCATCCCAAACCGTCGGTTCTCACGGAACGGCGGGACGCCAGTGACAATGAGCCGAGGTGCCTCTCTCTGTGAGGCATGCTCCATCATGACGGGGCTTCAGGAGGGCTGGGTGAGGCTGTTCGGGGGAAATTCTCTTCTTCCTCAAGTGGAGTGGGATAATCACAGGGACCTCCACAGGAAGTAGATTCCCCCAGAGAGGTGAATAGATACCAGTGAGGGGGAAAATGAATAGATAATACTCGGTGAGATTTGCAATGCTGGAAAACCAAAATGCAAAATACACTCAGGGCTGGCAGCGGTGAGGCGCATATCCGAGTAAGAGTGTTACTTTCATGTCAGATTCTTCAGGGTGTTTTCTTACTTAGAGCAGGAGGAAAGTAACAGGAGTTCTTTTGGTCACCAATAAGCTGTTTTATGTATATTCAGAGGGGCTGACGTTCTTATTGTATCTAAGAGGCAATGATGTGCTTGTGCCTGGAAGATACTGCAAAGAAGCTCAAAAAGCTACTGCTTCAGTGGCCTTGCACGTGCCCCCTGGAGCTGCTGAAGGAGAGCTGCACCTTGTGCATAAAAACTGGAGGATGGACAGACAGATGGATGAATGAACAGGCAGATGGAATGAAATGTAGCTATGGAGGAGCAACAGGGGTTTTTTTGTTTTTGTTTTTGTTTTTTTAATCCCTTCATCTGCCCAGCTAACAGGGCTTCCTGGTAAAGAATCCACCTACCAATGTAAGGAGACATGGGTTCGATCCCTGGGTCGGGAAGATCCCCTGGAGGAGGAAGTGACAACCCACTCCGGTATTCTTGCCTGGGAAATCCCACGAACAGAGGAGCCTGGCGGGCCACGGGCCATGGGGTCTCAAAGAGTTGGACGTGACTGAGGGACAGAGCACGCTACCCAGGGAACCCGCAGCCTGACGCGGGACAAGCTTCCAATGAGAAAAGATATGATACTTAATGACTCCAGTCAGGGTCAGCTGTCACTCCCGTTCAAGACTTGGGGAAGCTCAGGCTCACCTTACGTGCTGGGGTGATCGTTCCTTCAGCAAGACCTAGGGATTCAGATGCATCGTCAGCGTCTTCCTGCCACAGTGAGGCATCTGAGCAAGTCCTTGGGGGGTAATTTGAGGATCCCCGCTCCTCAAGATGGTTTCTGAAAATCCTGCCATTAGTAGGATGAAAACCTAGAGTGGGCTGGAGGCCAGTGAAGGAAAGCGGGCCTTCTTCCAAGTCTCACAAGGAAGTCTAAAGAAAAACCCCAACACCCTTGCTGACGACCTGCCCATTCCTGGCTCAACTGTCCCCATCAGGGGAGGTGTCCCCGTGGCCCAAATCACCACGAATCCATCATTTTCAAGTGCGTTAACCTCAGAGCCCCCATATTCGTGGAAAGAGGACACAAAAGGCACAAAGTTAGAACTAAAACACAAGTCAGCTGTGCACGTGTTCATTTTGCAGAG
The DNA here is from genome assembly GCF_001704415.2 of Capra hircus. Lineage (NCBI taxonomy): Eukaryota > Metazoa > Chordata > Mammalia > Artiodactyla > Bovidae > Capra > Capra hircus. Next base: position 7,760,673 of record NC_030825.1, on the reverse strand, counting down.
AAACCCGTGCTTCCCTTGGAGCAGGTTTCTGTTTGAATCAACTAAGAAGACGATCGTTTAAGGCAACGAGATTGCCGGGGTTGCCACTGAGATCGTCACCATCCTCTAGAGGAAAGGAGCCGGAAGACTGCGAGCCACCAGCTCTTTGTGCCCGGAGATAGTTCTGTCCCTCTTGGCCAAAGCCTTTCTAGAAAGTATCCTGACTTTCCTTCTCTCTCACTGTGGTCCAATTTGAGTCTATTCCACAAGCTTTCACGTAGGAGCACCTGGAAGTCAGGTGCTGGTTGGAGGAGACTGCTTGAACCAGGAAACAGAAGTGAAACATAAGACCCCTGGGTCAAGATGCTCTCAGAATCATGAGGGAAAACAGAGAGTCACAGGGCAATTACAAAAGACTCGAGGAGGGGCAGGATCCTGGTGACGAAAACGGTCTGCGTCTTGAAGCCCATAAACCCATGCGTGTAAGAAAATTGTATCCATTTCTTCCAGTCGCATGTGGATCTACGGCTGCCTTGAATTTTTTAAAAAGTCAAACAGATATGGATAATATCCACACAAAGTGTGGAAAGACCCCATGCCAGTATCGGAGCCCTGAGTGGAAATACACCACCTCGCTCGGATTAGGGAGAAGCAGCCAGAGAAGGTCTCCCACGGAAGGGGACCTCAGCACAGATAAATGCAAGGACCTGGGAAAGGCAGTGTAGACAGTGACCCCTGACCCCTCCCCCCGGCCGACTCCCCCCCCCGTCCACTGCTGCCTCTCTGGGTTTGAGCCCTCTCTTTTAGCCCTAAAAGAACATCTGCTTGAATCTGTAACAGCCTCCCTTTCTCCCCATCCCTTACAGGGCATTTGGCTGTTGAAGAACCCGGAGCACGTGTCTTACGGAGTTGCCCGTATTGTGGATGTGAATGGCTGCTTCTCCGTGGGGCTCATTTCTCTCTCCGCTGTGTTCCGTGATAGCGGTAGTTTGACACCATCATCAGGCTCACCATCATCACGTTCCTACCTCATGGTCCCAGTGTTGTTGGAAAGGTGGAAGTGTGGACAATCGGTGCTAGCTTCTGAAAGTCTAATTCCCCCATCACGTAACTTAAAACCAAGCCTTTCCTCCCCGCCTCATAGAACAAGGACCGCAATCTGACAGCATTCAGGTTGGGAAAGTGGTTCTGGTGCAAAGACAGTGCACGGACTTGTGCAATGGCCAAGCAGGGCCGGCCCTGCAGCTGCCTTCAGAGCAGGCGGTTTCTGGAAACAGACCTTTCTGACGGTAAGTCCCAATAAAGCGGGTGGGTGTTATATTAATGACTAGACTCTTAGTCACCTTGAGGGAGCTGAGATCAGATGACACCAGGATGGTGGAGGGAGGTGAGATGTTTGCAGTTTAGGTTGCAGATGTGAACTTAATCTCAGGAGTATTTTCATAATCGCTCTGATGCTTGGGTGAAATGCCTCACATACTGCTTACTAGGCTACAGAGGACAGGCAGGGGTGAAGTGAGGAAGCCCAAGCTAAGTTATTTTCCTTGAAACCTGTGCTCTGAGAAGGCCAGGAAAAGGGATATCCTTAAAACAAAATCTTCACTCTTCAGCTCAGTCTGTGCATTTTAGCACTCTAAAACAACCCATGAACAGACCACAGCATATTGGGTGTGTGTGTGCATGTACGTGTGTGTGTGCGTGTACGTGTATGTGTTAGTTGTGCAGTCATGTCCGACTCTTTGCAGCCCCATGGACTGTAGCCTACCAGGCTCCTCTCCATGGAATTATCCAGGCAAAAATATTAGAGTGGGTAGCTTAGTAAACACCCAATTCAGGGATAGCAACAGAAATTTTAAAAATGAGAAAGGATTTAAAAAAAAAAAAAAAAGAAGAGAGAAAGATTAAGTGTTGAACACAATAGCTCAGTATCATTTGCTGCTGACCCTTAACTCCTTTTCTACCCACCAGTAAACAGGTCTCCTGGGGTCTTATCCACTGCAAGGGTCCAGTAAGACGGTCTTAGGGACACAGGGTCAGCCTGACATCTATAAATGCCCACCAGCAGTGGAAGCCAGAGGGCTGTATGTGTAGAAATTTCAGCTCGTTGGATCTTTCCTCAAAATGTCTTCTCTTGACTCTCTGTCTATCTCAGATGACAGAAGCAAACAGACGACTGTAATAGTGATGCTGCCAGCATGGCAGGGCTCTTCAACCGAAGGACGCCCGCGGTTCACACAGAGTGACTCACTGTCAGCTGGTCGGCACCTGCCCAGGACCCCTGCTGCTCCATGCGGCGGGGGGGTGGGGGGGCAGGCGGGCTCTCGGGATGGACGGCTTCTTTGGGAATCCCTGGTGGTCCAGGGATTAGGGCTCCAAGCTTTCATTGCCAAGGGCCCAGGTCTGATCCCTGGTCAGGGGAACTAAGATCTCAGAAGCCACGAGGCAATGGCGAAAAGAAGAAGAAAAAAAAGGCCCACTTCCCAATGCCTTCCAGGACGTGATGTGATTTTATATACAATGAGATATTATATAATACTGTACTAATTATACTGTGCTGTGCCACATTACGTTACAGAGTCTACTAGAGGACGTATTATTTGCCTCTGTGTTTCCGGTGTGTCTCCCCCGACACTAGATAACAAGACGGTCGGAGCGTGAACTCTGCCGCCATGCTGCACTCACACCCGTGCCACTCACCAGCTGAGAGACCTTGGAAACGCTCCATAGTGCTTCTGCGCCTTAGCTTCCTTCTGAGCTAAACAAAAAGAGCAGCACGTGTCTCCGTGGGCCACTGTGAAAAGCCAGTGCGTTAAAGCCTAGGGCAAGCCCTGGGTGAGTAACTCCCACGTTCCAGCGGTCAGTCGTGCCGTCGGTTGGTGACGGGCCCCAAGCCATGGCGCACAGCGCCTCCCTCACACTCAGCGATTTCCCGTGTCCCTGCCCGCAGGTTTTTGAGCTTAATGTGAAAGTGTTAGTTGCTCAGTTGTGTTCACCTCTCTGCACGTAGCACGCCCCTCTCCTCCGTCCATGGGATTCTGCAGGCAAGAATACTGGAGTGGGTTGCCGTTCCCTCCTCCAGGGGATCTTCCCGACCCAGGGATCGAACCCAGATCTCCCACATTGGAGGCAGGTTCTTTACTGTGTGAGCTGCCAGAGAAGAGTCAATCAACACATTTCATCCCTTTGCTATAAAGATTGGAGCAGGGTGGGTGGATAACTAGTCAAATGATTTGACCCCAGCCATGGCTTTGATTTGCCCAACTGGGACTTCAGACCGACCCCCATGGGACCTATGGGAGCTGGAGTCCCCTGGAGACCTGGCCGGGAATCCAGGAAGGACAGGTGGGAGGAAGCAGGACCCAGGGGCATCGTGGGGCTCCTGCCCCAGCCTGTAGCCAGCCCTGTCCCTGCACCATTTGGGACCATGGGCCCATAAGTTTGCTTTTTGCTGTCAAACTTTCTCCTCTAGAACTCAGAGAGGGCCAGCAGTTGAGGCCCCATGGAACGCTGAAGACAAGACTCAGAGAGCATGTCAAGAACTCGGAGATGACACAGCACAGACAGCAGCCACCACAGCGTGCGCTCCCAAAGCCCCAGAGGCCTTGGAAGAGAGGTCAGGATATACCCGTGGGTGTATAAATAGGGTGAGTATAAGGTGGGAGTTGGGAGGGCTTCTGGGAGCAGCAGCGATTGCAGTGATGCCTCAGCTTTATTAAATGCCTCTCCGACGTCAGCCCCCATGCTTGGAGCTGGGCCCAGCCTTGCACAGGAGCCGTGCTGGGGGACAGAGTGCAGCGTGTGGGCATGTGGAAACGGGGACAGGCTGGCTTTCTTACACTTGAAGATTACAAAAGAGTGTCCGTGCACCTCGAAGCCCCGGGGGAGGCAGCCGTGACTCAAGGCTGGAAGGAGGCCCGTGGCGGCGGCCAGCACTGGAATCCAGACGACACACCTCAGTGCACCCGGGCGTTTCAGCGCTAGTCCAGAGTCCCGTCCCGGCAGGCTCTGCCGGCATCCACCTCGCTTCCGGGGCCCGCGCGTCTCCAGTCAGGTCTGGCTCAGGAGGACACGGGCGCATCAGTGCATGAGATAAGCTTCCTGGTAACTGAGGAGGTGCCCGTGAGACGCGTGAGAGGGGAGCGTAGGAGCTGCCTCCTTGCAACACAGCAGCCAGCCACCCCCTCTCACAGGCACGTTTTCTGGGACACTTGGCAGGACATTCCGTGTGCCTTAGCACTTCAGAAAATGACGCAAGGAGCCAGAGTGCCTGTGTGTATATATATATTTATATATGATCGTGCTCAGTCATGTCTGACTCTGTGAGACCCCATGGACTGTAGCCCACCAGGCTCCTCTGTCCATGGGATTCCTCAGGCAAGAATCCTGGAGTGGGTTGCCATGCCCTCCTCCAGGGGATCTTCCCAACTCAGGGTTCGAAGCCCCATCTCTTATGTCTCCTACATTGGCAGGCAGCTTCTTTACCACTAGCAACACCTAGGATGCCACTTACATTTGATAAACATTTTTTGAGCTCCTACTGTGTGCCGAGCATTGCAACAGGCAAAGATGATGGAGAGGTGAGAGGTGTGTTCCTGGCTTCACCGTGCTGCCAGGGCAGGTGAGGAACTGAGGTGGGACCAGGAGGACTCAGAGGCAGTGGGCACAGGGGTGGGACAGTGAGCCCGCCCCGGAACCTGGAGAGGAATCAGGATGAGCCAGGAGATAGGACGGAGGGCACACGGGGAAGGAGGTGCTCTGGCGGGCAAAAGCGTGCAGAGACTCAGGAGAAAGGGAAAGAGAGGAACCCTGCCAGGTCTTGGGGTGACTACAGCCTGAAGGCAGAAGCAGAGAAGACAAAAGGGAGGACATTTCCCGAGACTCTCGTGTGCACGAGACGCCGTGGATGGAAACGGGGCACGCAGGACGTCAGCACAGCCCTCGGCTCGTACAAACAGGTCCATTCTTTTGAACACTTACCAGCAGCCAGCTGACGTGTGCAAGCCCTGGGTACACATGCTCACTGTGGTGACGGAAACCCTCCCACCTTTGACCCAGGAGGAGACTCTGGCCCAGAGACTGGGTCCACCGACTTGCCCAGGCCTCACACCTGGGACGGAGCAGGATTCAGGCCTCGTGGTGGCCTGGCACCAAAGGGCAGCATCTCCTGGCTCAGCCCCCCAGAATCCGCGGTTCGCTCTTTCGCTTCTCTGCCCCCCAAAGGCTATAAATAGCGTTGACCTACAACCCCAGCGTGCTCTGGCCTGGAGATGCGGGAGGCTTTGGCCCTCCCATTCTGCCCCCACTGTGCTGGCTCTGTCGTTTTGACCCCAAAGATATTCTGACTCTGTCATCACGACCCACCAGTGCTTCGCAACACCCCGGCACATCAGCTCTGTCTATACGGCGTCTGGTCTGCACCTACCTACCCTGTATTCAGCATCAAAGGGCTGAGAATGTTACCTCTGTGCAATCCAGGTTTGTTTTTTTGTTTTTTTTTTTAACCTCTTCATGCAGTCCAGACCATTTTCAGCTAGAGAAATGGGCTGGCGAAGACAGTGTAGCCTTGCTGAGGTCAGAGGGTGAATGAGTACCCTGTCTCCACGCCAATCCCCGTCTCCACGCCAATCCCCCCTTCCCCGACCTGCCAGCACCCACATGATCAGCCCAGATCAGCAGCTCTTTGTGGAGCCTGGAGCCCATGGGGACACTCACCCAAGAGTCCCCATCCTTCCTCCAGGCCCTGATGACAACCCCGGCCTGGTCCGCTGTGACAGCTGGCCCCAGGCTCTCAAGCAGGACACAGACCCTGGACAGCCGGTCATAAATGCTCACCGGCTCCCTCCTGCTTTCATGCCCAGCTTTCTCTGCAAGGAGAAGCGAAGGGAGCCACAAAGGGCAGAGTCTGCAAAAGTCTGCACATTGAGCTCCTTTCAAGAGAGACCAGGGGGAACCAGTGGCAGCTCAAAGGTGGACACTGGCAACTCTGAACTCTTCAAGAAAGTGCCTCAGAGCCTCGCGGCCTCAAAACTGGCATTGGGAAATGCAGGGAAGGTGGCGGTGGAAACGAGAGAAGCAGCCAGGGGGAAGGAACAGACCGCAAAGAGTCTTTTATACACACACAGAGCTCTTCTGCTTAGGTTTTCTAGGTTACATCTATTTTTTATTAGTCTCTGAGGTCCCAGCTTTGGACAACTACTGAGTATTTTGACAGGGCAGAGGTTTACAGAGGTCAGAGCAGGTGAAACTTTAAACAGTTATCTAAGTTACCTGCCATCCTCGACAGAGAGCTGTGTCTATACAATAAAAAATAAAAAAAGTAAAGTTCCTTTAGAATTGATTAGAAGGGTACGTCCCCATGGAGTTTAAAACGACCCCAATTACCAAATAGGCCAGTTCTATTGTTTCCACTTTATCGGGGCAAAATTGACAAATATAAATTGCACATATTTCAGGTATATGATGTAATGTTTTGGTATGTGTATACATTGTGAAATCACCACCACAACCATGCTAGTTAATACATCCATTACATCACAGTTGCTGTCTTCCTTGTGTGTGTGTGTATGTTAAGAGCGCTGAAGATCGACTCTCTTGGCAAATTACAATACACGGTGTCCAATACAATACTGGTCACTACAGCCAATATGCTGTAAAGCAGGTCTCCCGTATGCTACACAACAGGTGCAATTTATCATACACGGCCAGTATGCTGCGGAATGGATACATCCTGCGTGACTGACACTTCCTACCTTGGCTCAGCCTTGCCCCGTTCTCCTCCACCCTTGACTCCCCCATCACCACTGTTCTAATCTCCGTCCTGTGAGTGTGACCCTTTCAGATTCCGTTACAAATGTGATCAGATGGCACTTGTCTTTCTGTGTCTGGCTTATTTCACTTGGTACAACGCCCTCCAGGTTCATCCACATTGTCACAAACGGCAGGATCGCTTTCTTTTTTAAGGCTGAATAGTATTCCCTTGTGTATCATGTATCAGATTCTCTTTATCCCTTCACTTACAGATGGATACTTAGGCTGTTTCCATATCCTGGCTATTGTAAGTACTGCTGTGATAAACATGGGACTCCGGATAGCTCTTTGAGATACTGATTTCATTCCCCTTGGACACATACCCATAAGGGGCGGCACCAACTGTCATTCCTACCAACAGTGCACGAGGGTTCCCTTTTTTGCCGCATCCTTGCCAGCTGTTATCTTTTGTCTTTTTGATAATAGCTATCCTAGCAGGTTGGGGGGTGGGTGGTGTCTCACGGTGGTTTTGACTTGTTTTGCCCTGCTGATTTTGTGATGTTTCAGGCCCATTTAATTTAGAATGTCCACTAGGGGACTCGAATAATCCAGTGAGTCATTTTGTGTAATGATGAAGGGCTGAGAGGGACCGTCGAGGCTTGGTCCCCTGCAATCCTGTCATCAATAACTCAGGGAGAGCTGGAAGGGCAGAAGGGCTCCAGCCACTTAGGGAGCTGCCCTGCGTCCTCCCATGGTAGCAGACACTTCACAGGCACAATCTCTGACCCTAACCCTAACCCATTTTGCAGGTGAGGGTCCTGTTTCCGAGAGGTGAAGTCACAGAAAAAGCATGCCCGTTTCATTGGCGGCTGCCACAGAGGTGGAAAGCAAACTAAACCTCGTTGATGGCGCATTCTAGATCCAAAGAGAGATTGACAGGTAGGGACCCGGCTCGACAGGAGACAGATGGATCCTACTGGAGATCATTGTATGTTTCCATGCTCGGGTTCAAAAACACAAGCCCACAAACAGAGGACGGGGGAAGCACGAGGAGAAGGGGCCTGGGGCCAGCCTTGGTGAGTCACCGGCGTTCTGCGTCTGCTGGGGAGACCAGGGAAATTACTTGGTGCACGAGAGCAGACAGGCTGCAGCTCCCAGAGGTGGAAGGCGGTGCCTGCTCTGTGATAAGACGCTCACACCTGGGGATCTGGGTTCAGCTCTGGAATCTGAACCCTAAGAGCAGGGCGGCAGCCGTGAGGCAGGGGCACTTGAAATGCAGGCATTTGTGAACGTGCTGAAGGCACTGGGCATGTCCAGAAGTGAAAACGAATGAATGGCAGGGAAAGGGTGTCAGAGTGGCTGTCTTCTACTCCTGGGACACCCCGAGGGGTGTAAGGGCTCATTACAGCCTTTCAAGTGTATAAAATCTAGACTCACGTACAGAAGAAAGGGATATGACTCTATACTCGACAGACAAAAAGTTTTTCCTGACAAGTCTCAGCACTGTGGGCAGACAGACGGACCAGCTGGAAGGTAAAACAGGGAGCAGTAAGCACCCGGTCACTGGAGGTAATCAAGTACATGCTATCAGGGCCCAAGGCAGACTTGTGTGGGTGCTACTCACTTTGGTTTCCACAGACTCCTTCTTCCGTAAGGAAACTTGATTATATTTTATAGCTGTGTTGGTATAATGACAGACGTAATCCATGCTTGATGAGTTTCACTTCTTTAACTCTGACTTTAGAAGAAATGCCGATGTCCTCCTGGGCCCCTGACGGTCTCACGGGCTACTGTGCCGAAACCAGCCCTGAGTGCTGACCATTTGCAGGCCAGGGCTGCAAACCAGAGTCCCATTGATTGTACACTGGAGGGAAAGTGTTAAGGTCAGACTTCTACACTCTCCCTAGTCTGAGGTTCTCCCCAAAGAACGGGGGCATGCCCCAAGCTGCTTTCTGAGATTGCTAGGGTGAAGAACGGTGTGCCTGTTACAGTTCCGCTCTGCAGAGAGTATACACCCAGACCCCAATTATCACAGACGGTAACGCCTGAGACCATAATTAGGGGGCCAGGGCGGAGATGAGGAATAGTGGTTCCTTTGTTTGATGTCCTCCCCTTTCGGTCTGGTTCAAACATTTCTATTTAACCAATAACATGGATCATGGTTTATAAAACAACTAAATAGGAATACTAGCAAAAGGATCTATAAATGTGACTTTCATTTTTATTAGGGGTGGGAGGGCTTATCCCGCCCAATTCTCTGTTCTCCGGAACAGAGAAGACCTGTTCGGACCAGGAACACCTTCACAATGGATGAGGCCGTGAGGGTGTTCCTGGGCAGGTTTGGTGTTTTCAGTACACAGAACAACATGTGCGAAAGCTCAGCAAAAGCCTCGATGCAACCGAGAACAGAGATATAATACCGGCCACGAGGGATCTCTCCTCTCCGGTCCAGCCAAACAAACTCAGAAACAGAGATTCAGAAACCCTCTGCCTCAGCAGAGTCCTCCGGTCAACATGCACGCATTTAAGCCTGGTTTTGTGTTTTCTAGGACTCAAGGTTCCAGCTCCCAGGGCACATGGCTGCTAAATGCCACTGGACCAGGACCTAAGAATCACCCCAGACCCAGGGGGAGGAAGGAAAGTGACTGCAACTCTACAGAGTCTGTCCCCTGACGTCTCCTGCACAGAAGACACAGCCTAAACCAACACTGTCCCACTATCATGTCCGTTCCTGTATTCCTGCTTTTTGTAAAAAATCAGTTCTGACTTCAGCATGATAAACCTTCGAAGGGCTGAATGCTTTCGGGACAAGTTCCCTCCGTGGTGTAGCTCTGTGAATAGGATCAGAAAGGGTATAACGATGGAATGCTGAATTGCAAGTGGTTCCCAACTAAGGGAAAAGAAAATGCTAGGGAGACATCTGTGTTCTGGAAAAAAGGAAAGAAGGAAAAAAGAAAAGGAAAAAAGAGACAAGCATGGGAATCTGTTGATCTGGAATGGCGAGAATAGGAAAGAGGCCTCTAATTTTGAATCTCTCTCTGGTGCCTAAATGCCAAAGAAGTCCTTTCGCTCAAATGCTGGTGTATGCACAGAGCTGTTGATTAATCCCGATCAGATGCTGGTGTATGCACAGAGCTGTTTAGTAATCCCCTCCCATCCACCAGGCCTCACTGGGTGTCTTGGTTGGGTGAGGAAAGGACAGGAGCTCGAGTAATCTGGGGAGGCCGTCCTAGGAATTCTCACTCGAGAAAACATCTGGCTTTCCCACATCTCTGGTGCAAAACAAACAAGAACCTGACTAAATGACTTGTGCTGTGTTCTAAGGTAGAGCCCTTTGGGAGCCTGATACAAATAAACACACATAACATAAACAGGACCCCAAACTCTGGCGATGAGATATACTTGCAACCGTGGTCTTTCACAAAGGCACAGATGGCGAGTTGCAGGGCTTTTGTTTTCAGAATCCACTTTCCAGTAAACAACCTAAACAGTGTATGAAGACCCCAGACTCTTCTTCTGCCCTTTCCCCCCTGCCCCCCACCAGGCACAATCCCCCATCAAAATGGTACCCCCCCAGAGAAACCTCCAAATCTGATTTGTCTATGTTTTGCTCTCTCCTCATGATTACTCCCCTCCCCTTAAAGCCTGGCTTCCCTGAAACCAAATGTGAGCCATTCTCTAACTGCACCGGAAAATCAGAATTTATTGTACATATGTTTGCGTTCCACTTAATAAAAAAACCTATATTTTAAGATAAACTTTGTTAGTAATTCATGAGGTAAGTGACTATTTATGCTAATCAGGCAGAAATATATTCTCAAGCATAATGCATTACATAAATTTGAATGCAAAATGTTCAATTATGAAGTAAATACAGGTAATGCAAATAATAAATTACCTCTAATAAAAATTATAAAAGATGGGTCTTCAAAGAGAGAGCGGCTTTAACTTACAACTGTGAATTGCTTAAAGAGAAAAGAATTAATAAATGCTGATTTACTCTGATGATTATTTAGCACATAATTCACCTATTCATAACGACTCCTAGTAATCAGACTGTTGTCTTACATTCTCCAATATGAGGCAAGACTGTTTCCTCAGCAATTTTCCCCTTATCAGATTATCTCGTCTGATTCGATTAATTTTCTTCCATGAATCTGCTAACAGTGATTTGTGATTTACTTGCCCTGCTCACTAAAGACTGTTAAAAGGATTTCTCTAACACTCCAGCTAAGAACACTCCATGCCTTATCATTCAGTTCCTCTGAACAACTCTTTCCTCAAATCGATTTAGTTGGTTTCAGAGTGAAATTCAGTGGACACTGGTTAGTTCTGCACCGTAAAATCAGCTCCTGGATAAAGAGAGTTCAGACACTACCCTTGATGCATCTTGTTCTTTTTAGATTATATATGTCTCATTCCAACATGATACACCTGAACGGTGGTAACTCACAATCAGGAAGACTATATTATTTTTCACTTTGAATCATTATAATTTGGATGTAAACAGGGTTTGAATTTTCTTTTTTTTTTTGCATGAAGTTGTTATGTGCGTACTGACATGAAACCAACACTGTGTTTTTGATGTTAGGGTTTCACAATCTCCTATGTGATTCGACCCATGCCCTCCTCCCTCCCGCCAAATTCCTCTATAAAGACTCACTGCTTTCAGAAAGTTGAATGCTACTGGTTTGAATTGGTCAGTAATGACAAACGCGTGGTTTCTAAATTACTCTGTATTGTTCTACAGAGATTACCAGAGTATATATAGCATGGGGTATTAAGCAGTAAGAAAACACAGTTCATATTGTATTTGGAATATATTGGCTAGGAGAGAAGTGAAACAAACAACGTTAGCAAAGAAATCTAAAGAATTGTAGAGATTCAAAAACCTGAATAGTACTAATTAAAATGAGAGAGCTCAATTGTTACATGAGAAACGCTGCTAACAGAGGACTGTAAATGTTTAGACACCCCTGTGAATCCCCAACTAATAAAGGAAAAAGGACAAAAATGAGAATTAAGTTATAAGCCTGGGAGCACCACTGCTCCACTTCTAAAAAATAATTTGTATCTTTTTTTTTTCCCCCAAGAGAAAATGGGAGACTATAAAAGACTGCAATGAGAGAAAGAAAAATACCCTGGCTTGACAGCAGTGTACAAAAATAAAATGTGCAGATAATAATACACTTAGCTGCCCAAACATGGGCATTTAATTTCTAGAAATGATACATAATTGCAACAATTAGGTGCATGGCCATGAATCTGTATCTCATGATCTTCGTCATTAGTGAACTTTGTTTATAAATGTTGTTTATTTATAAATGTAGCAGTTTCAGTGTTCCTGACCAAAAATACTTTCATGAACGGCAGGGATCATCTCTCACAGCTTTTACCAAAAATCTGATGCAAAAGGATTAAAGCAAAAATTCTAATAAAAAAGTGAATTAATTATTCCTAAGTATACTGAAATTCATATTTTACATTAAAATATAAACTTCAGGCATTTGTGGCTAATAACTTTAAAAAGACTTAGAAAAATATTGCTATGGACAATGCTGATGACATAATACGTTGATGTAATTTAAGCTGTAAATTTTCCCCCTGAATACATAAGCTGTAATCCCTTAACTTCATTACTAGGTGAAATACTGTTTGAAAGAGAAAAGCAAAGCGATTCTGTGAGGCTGCATAAATATTGACATAATCTTCACTCTTTCTTCCCCAAACTGGCTATAGACATATCTCATTCCATCCCAACAAAGTACTCCCATAAAGCCCAAGCTACTCTTATAAACATCATCTCTGCAGTAATGATGAAAAGAAAAAGTGCTTTTCTGGAAAATACCAACAGTGCTGGCCTTTTAGGATAACGACTTGCCTGCAAGCCTTTTGGGGAGTCTCTCCTTAGGGATTCCCGGGTTTGCTGAAACCCAAGGCTGCCAGCATGAGGGAAATGAACACAAGTCTAATCTGGTGTCTGAAGCCAATGAGTGACACCTAAGGTCTCATTATAAATAGTAAAGTATGCAGTCGGGTGGGTGAGAGCATTCTGAAGTGCAATGTTCAAGAAGCTGGCTTAATATATGACTAAGTGTCAGAAGTCAGGTTTTCTGAGAATTACTTTTCAGATAAACAACTTTATAGCACTGCACTTAATCTTACTTACTAGAGACATCTCATTTATCACTGAATTACAAGTAACTTTAATTCTATTGATATTGCCATAAAGCCCGTTGAAAATGCATCCTGGCACTTTTTAAAAAGGGTTTGGGGCCCTGTTTGTTACACGGGATCCTCTTGCGTAAGTCTCCCGGGTCCCCTGGCCTCTTTCTCCACAGCCAAAGGGGTCGGCGGGGGAAAAAAATGTTTCCCGCACCTGCCAGCACTGCCTTCAGCCCCTTTCCTGACAAAGTCGGGTTCTCCCACTTGCAGCCAAACCAATTTTCCGCCCCCCTTTCCTCCTCCCACCTAGGGAAACCAGCTTCTTTTCATTTCATCAACAAAACTGGACACGGATCAATTTCAACTGACCTTTGCCGAAAGGTGGCGCTGTTGAGGTAAGAACCAACTCGGTCCAACAATAGTTTTCCCTCTTCGACCGTTCTGCAGGCTTTTCAGATTTTTTTTTTAATGCACCCTCCTAGCGTCTCCCCCTCCCATGAAATAAGATAAATATGATTAACACCAAGTGCATTTCATTAATTGGAGGAATCAACAGTCCAACATCCAGGCAGGCAGGCTGGTCTTCCAAACGCTGGGTCGGCTCCGCGCCCTCTCGCTTTCCCTCAAATAAATCTCGGCTTCTCCATCTGGCCTATCGCTTTAAAATCTTAGAAACAGAGTTGCTGGTTCTTTCTTTCTTTTTTTTCCTTCCTTTTTCTTTTCTTTCTTTCTTTCTTTTTTTTTTTTTTTTTGTTTGCAAAGCTTTAGAAGAATCGATCGAGAAAACTGAACAGTTAGTTATTAGCATCTGCAACACCCCCAAGGGGGAGAAGCAGCCCCTACTCCCGTCCTCCCCATCCCCCACTCTGGGTTTCCGGACCCGTCCCAGAAACCGCGGTTTAAAACTTAACCCTTCGAGGGGAGCTGGTGAAGGCTGGGGTATTGGTTCTTTTTTCTCCCCCGTTCCTCCCCACGATCAAGTCTGAAATAATTAAGCGAAATGTAAAAGTGCAAAGGGCGCGCAGGACCCTGACAAACAGGAGTCAGATTTCATAAGGGGGTGGATGAGTATGTGCGTGTGTGTATGAGAAAGAGAAGTGAGTCTCAAAGGCCAGACTCGGGCCAGAGTCAGAGGCCCGAGGGTGAGGAGCCGGGCTGACTTGACACCGAGCTTTCCCGGAGTTAACTCGCGTTCGCACCCCCCAGCCAAGGACGGGAGAAGCCAGCGGGCAGCCAGCCCCCGCGCGGAATGGCCCCTGAGCAACTCATTTCAAATCCTTTAAAAGAGGCTGATAAAACGGGCTCTCTCTCTCCGCGGACTTAGAGCCGCCCTGGCAAGCGCGCGGCCGGGCGAGGTCAAGCGCGCAGTGGGGACCCCTGCGCCCCCACGCGCGCGGGTGCGCGCGGGCACCGGGGAGAGGGACAAAGAGTTGGGGCCAAGTTTGCGCTCGGGGCATTGCCAGGCTCCGGGGAAGGAAGGTTCCCCCCGGGCGGAAACCTGGGTGCCCTAAGCTGGAGCAAGGAGAAAAAGCTACCCGGCGAATTCACGATCCTTGCGGGGGTGTGTGTCGGGGGTCGGGGGGCGGTCAGGAAGGAGTTGGGGGGGAGCAGGCCAACCGTGGCCGAGCGAGTGGCAGGCGAGCTGGGGCTCCGGAAGGCAGGCCTCTCTAGCTCCGAAGTAAAGCAAACCGTCCTCGCTGTCCACCCGGGTTCCCGCAGCCCCTCCGGAAAACTCTGTCCCCTCTTGCACCAAACTTTGCTCTGGTCTTTGCAACCTCGCGCGGAGGCTGCGGCTTGGGAAGGGTTAAGACTGCCCGTCCCAGCTGACAGTCAGCTGATTGGGCCCTGATTGACAGCTCGGAAAAGTTTCCTTGTTTCTCGACTCCTATGCTAATCGCGGGCGCTCCCGCCGCCTCCCATTGGTCCGGAGTACCAGTCAATTTCCCATTTGGGCCTGACGTCACGAGTGCTATAAAACTCAGCAATAGCTTTAAACTCTTCTTGCTGGATCAGAGGCTTTAAAATCTTTTTTTTTCATCTTCGAGCTGTATAGCTCCGGCTGCTCGTCTGCGCGGTCTCCCCCCTTTTGCTCTGCGCCTCGCCTTTTCCCCAGGACTTCGCTATTTCGCTTTAAAAGAAAAAAAAAAGCAAGAAAGAACTCAACTCCCCCCCCCCCCCACCTTTCCTCCAGCCCGGCTGCACCTCTGTCTTGCACTTTGCACGGAGGGAGGAAGAGCGCGAGGTTGAGCGAGAGGAGAGAAAAAAGAAAAATTTTTTTTTTTAATTAAAAAAGAGCCAGGCAGAAGAGGAGGCGAGAAGCATGAAGTGTTAACTCCCCGGTGCCAAGGCCTGCGCCGCCCGGACAGCCGCCCGCCGCGCCTGCAGCCCCGAACGGCAGCCGCGCGCGCCCCGCCTGCAGCCGGGGCCAGCAAGCCGAGCCGAGCCCTCCTTATGCAAAGCGCGCAGCGGAGCGGCGAGCGGGGGACGCCGCGCACCCAGCCGGGCTCCTCCGGCTTCGCCGCCGCCGCCGCCACCGCCACCGCAGCCCGCGGAGGACCTTCCCGAGCCTGAAGCCGCCGACTCGGCGCGCTAGGAGGCGAGCAGGCGAGGAGGGGCCGGGGCGAGCGAGCGAGCACATTGGCGTGAGCCGGGGCGGGGGGGAGGGAGGGCGGGCGCGGGGGGCGCGGGCAGGGCGGCGGGGGTGTGTGTGTGTGTGTGTGCGCGCTCGGAGGTTTCGGGCCAGCCACCGCCGCGCAAGCTAGAAGCGCCCCAGCCCGGCAAGCTGGCTCACCCGCTGGCCACCCAGCACAGCCCGCTGGCCCCTCTCCTGCAGCCCATCTGGCGGAGCGGCGGCGGCGGCGGCGGCGGCGGCGGCGGCGGCGGCGGCAGGAGAATGGCATCGGAACTGGCAATGAGCAACTCCGACCTGCCCACCAGTCCCCTGGCCATGGAATATGTTAATGACTTCGATCTGATGAAGTTTGAAGTGAAAAAGGAGCCGGTGGAGACCGACCGCATCATCAGCCAGTGCGGCCGTCTCATCGCCGGGGGCTCACTGTCCTCCACCCCCATGAGCACGCCGTGCAGCTCGGTGCCCCCTTCGCCCAGCTTCTCGGCGCCCAGCCCGGGCTCAGGCAGCGAGCAGAAGGCGCACCTGGAAGACTACTACTGGATGACCGGCTACCCGCAGCAGCTGAACCCCGAGGCGCTGGGCTTCAGCCCCGAGGACGCGGTCGAGGCGCTCATCAGCAACAGCCACCAGCTCCAGGGCGGCTTCGATGGCTACGCGCGCGGGGCGCAGCAGCTGGCCTCGGCGGCCGGGGCCGGCGCCGGCGCCTCCCTGGGCGGCAGCGGCGAGGAGATGGGCCCCGCCGCCGCCGTGGTGTCCGCCGTGATCGCCGCGGCCGCCGCGCAGAGCGGCGCGGCGCCGCATTACCACCACCACCACCACCACCACCACGCCGCCGGCCACCACCACCCCCCGACGGCCGGCGCGCCGGGCGCCGCGGGCAGCGCGTCCGCCTCGGCCGCGGGCGCGGGCGGCTCGGGCGGCGGCGCGGGCGGCCCGGCCAGCGCCGGGGGCGGCGGCGGCGGCGGCGGCGGCGGCGGCGGCGGCGCGGCGGGGGCGGGGGGCGCCCTGCACCCTCACCACGCCGCGGCCGGCGGCCTGCACTTCGACGACCGCTTCTCCGACGAGCAGCTGGTGACCATGTCGGTGCGCGAGCTGAACCGGCAGCTGCGCGGGGTCAGCAAGGAGGAGGTGATCCGGCTGAAGCAGAAAAGGCGGACCCTGAAAAACCGCGGCTACGCGCAGTCCTGCCGCTTCAAGAGGGTTCAGCAGAGGCACGTCCTGGAGTCCGAGAAGAACCAGCTGCTGCAGCAGGTCGACCACCTCAAGCAGGAGGTCTCCAGGCTGGTGCGCGAGAGGGACGCGTACAAGGAGAAGTACGAGAAGCTGGTGAGCAGCGGCTTCCGGGAGAACGGCTCGAGCAGCGACAGCCCGTCCTCTCCCGAGTTTTTCATGTGAGTCTGACACGCGGCCCCAGCTCGCCCCTTTGCTACGCGCTCCGTGGGGGTCCGACTCGGGTGTGGGCTTGCAGCTCCAAGCGCCTTGCTCGCCACCACCTCGCCCCCTCCCCTCCCCAACTTGCCCCCCCCAGTTGCCCCCTGCACGCGCACACACACGCACATGCACACACACACACACACACACACACACACTGCTCCGAGATGATGGTGGTGGTGGCGGCTGTTTTTGAGTCGGGGAGGGGCTGGTGGTCTGGCTCATGGATTGCCAATCTGAAATTCTCCATAACTTGCTGGCTTTTTTTTTTTTTAACATCCTCCCCACCCCTTTCACTTGCTCAGTGTTCAAAGATCTCAACAGAGTTCCTCATGCTCACCTTTGAAGCCTGCATCATTCACGTTTTTTTTTTTTTTCTTCAGTTCATGAGCTGGTGTTCATTTTCTGTGTGTGTGTGTTTTATTTTGTTTGGATTTTTTTAAAAAGAACTTTGAGGTTTTGGAGCTTGCTGTGTTGCCCCTAACTCACCCCCCCCCCATCCTCCACCCTCACCCCCTTGCCACCCATCTCCTGTGAGATAAAAGAAAAAAAAAAGGCTAAGTTTTTTTCTCCTCCTGAGTTCTTCATATGAGATTGAGCTTGCAAAGGAAAAAAAAATGTGAAATGTTATAGACTTGCAGCGTGCTGAGTTCCATCGGGGTTTTTTGAGCATTGTTATGCTAAAATAGAGGGAAAAAATCCTCATGAACCTGCCACAATCAAGCCTGCATCAACCTTCTGGGTGTGACTCGTGAGTTTTGGTCCTTATGATGCCAAATCTGAGAGTTTAGTCTGCCATTAAAAAAAAAACAACAACTCATTCTCATCTCATGCATTATTATGCTTGCTACTTTGTCTTAGCAACAATGAACTATAACTGTTTCAAAGACTTTATGGAAAAGAGACATTATATTAATAAAAAAAAAAGCCTGCATGCTGGACATGTATGGTATAATTATTTTTTCTTTTTTTTTTTTTTCCTTTTGGCTTGGAAATGGACGTTCGAAGACTTATGGCATTGGCATTCATACTTTTGTTTTATTGCCTCATGACTTTTTTGAGTTCAGAACAAAAAAAAAAAGTGCAACCCTAGAGCCTTCTTCCCATGAAAGTTTGCATGTGCTCCAAAACTGCTTTGAGTTACTCAGAACTTCAGCCTCCCATTGTAAATGCACTGAAGGGGCTCCTTGTCAAAGATGCCGGAATGGGTTAAAAAAATTTAACAAGGCCAACAGTAAAGAACTCTTAATGTATTCCTCTTAAATGAGAATGACCACCCCATTGGGTGGACTAAAATTGTGCTGTTGCCGAAAGCAGTCTAAAATTTATTTTTAAGAGAAAGAAATCTGCCCCATTATTTTTGTTTTGTTTTTAGTTTTTTGGCTTTTGGTCATTGTCAAATGTGGAATGCTATGGGTTTCTAGTATATAATTTAATTCTAGTTTTTATAATCTGTTAGCCCAGTTAAAATGTATGCTACAGATAAAGGAATGTTATAGATAAATTTGAAAGAGTTAGGTCTGTTTAGCTGTAGATTTTTTAAAAGATTGATGCACTAAATTGTTTACTGTTGTGATGTTAAGGGGGGTAGAGTTTGCAAGGGGACTGTTTAAAAAAAAAGTAGCTTATACAGCATGTGCTTGCAACTTAAATATAAGTTGGGTATGTGTAGTCTTTGCTATACCACTGACTGTATTGAAAACCAAAGTATTAAAAGGGGAAGCACCCCTGTTTATATCTGTAGGGGTATTTTACATTCAAAATGTATGTTTTTTTTTTTCAAATTAAAGTATTTGGGACTGAATTGCACTAGATATAACCTGCAAGCATATAATACAAAAAAAATTTGCAAAACTGTTTAGAACGCTAATAAAATTTATGCAGTTATAAAAATGGCATTACTGCACAGTTTTAAGATGATGCAGATTTTTTTACAGTTGTATTGTGGTGCAGAACTGGATTTTCTGTAACTTAAAAAAAAATCCACAGTTTTAAAGGCAATAATCAGTAAATGTTATTTTCAGGGACTGACATCCTGTCTTTAAAAACAAATGAAAAGTAAATCTTACCACAATAAATATAAAAAAATCTTGTCAGTTACTTTTCTTTTACATATTTTGCTGTGCAAAATTGTTTTATATCTTGAGTTACTAACTAACCACGCGTGATGTTCCTATGTGCTTTTCTTTCATTTTCAATTCTGGTTATATCAAGAGAAAGAATAATTACAATAATAAACTGCATTTTTTTTTTTGATTCTGTACTCAGTTTCTTAGTGTGCAGTTTAACTGGGCCCAACACTGCATTGGAAGTTTGAAAGGCATCCTTTTCTCTAGAGGAAGGAGTAATGAAGAGGTAGTGAGGCAGTAATTCGGAGTGAAACATAGGCTGTTTTGTTAGGGCAGCCCTTCTAATAATTAGTAATATATAATGGAAATGTAAGTTGTGATCTCTGAAAATCCCCCTCCCCGTCAAAGTTTTCAGTTTTTAAATAAGTT
The DNA here is from genome assembly GCF_001704415.2 of Capra hircus. Lineage (NCBI taxonomy): Eukaryota > Metazoa > Chordata > Mammalia > Artiodactyla > Bovidae > Capra > Capra hircus. Next base: position 7,741,221 of record NC_030825.1, on the reverse strand, counting down.
GAGACACCATTGCCCTGCTGGAAACAAACAAGAATGCCAACCGGAGAGCAGGGCCTTCTCAGCCTCGCCCCGAGCGTCTGATCCCCCAGCAGCCTGCCCATCTGGAGAGAAATGAGCCCAGAAAGAGGGCACGGGCAGAGGTGGCTTGGCACATACGCATTCGGTGGTCAAGATAAACAGTTCTTGCCTTTTGGCTGAAACTGATTATTTTTCTTCTTCCCTCACACGCCATGATTTTCTTGTTAGCAAGGCCTGACAAGGTTTCACATCAACACTTTGAACACATCAAAGTTGTTGGTTTGTGTTTCTAACTTTGAAGGTCATTTGTCTTAAATAGGAAAAAGAAAAATCCTCCTCTCACTCACAGAAGTCCAAGTATATATCTGGGTTTAAACTGTGTTATTAAATCATATTTCCCAGGGCAAATTTAGCTGAGGGCATCTCCACGTAGATGAGCTGGTAATGACTGCAAAGCACCTTAGCTCCTGGAATAGGAGTGAAAAAATAATGCCTGATTGAAATAAAGGCTGTGGTTTGATTTATTGGTATTTCATCCCAACACAGGTTGTGAGTGGGGGCTCCCTGGAAAGATCGGTTGGAAAGCCTGGAGCCACTTTCACTAACAGCATTGACCTATTTTAAAAATGTCACAAATTCATGCACCTAGTGTTACAAATTCATGCAGTTTGCATTCTTCATCAACTTCCCCAAGATCACTAATAGGATGTTAGACAAAGCCAACACTGTTTGGAAGATAGAGGCCAACACAGTGACTTCTGTTTTATTTTCTTTTCTGTCCTTTTAAAAAAAAAGAAACAAAGATAATATTGCAACTCTGAACGAAGGCCTGATTTTGAGGAAAGCAGGTTGTGCTTGGCGCTGATGAGTTCTGGCCGTGTATCAGCCTTCCTTCCCTCTTTCACAGAACACGAAGCCAGAGGCTAACAGGGCATTTTGACCTTTCTCTCACTGTTAGCTTGGATAGGGACCCTGAATCCACACTTCATTTTGCTTTAACAGAAGTCTTGGTAAACCTTCTTCCATGTGCTTGAACTTAGCTGTTCTCTGCTTGAGATTTTTTTTTTTTTTTGGTCTGATCCCAGCGAGGAGATTTGCAGTCTCCCACTGTAGAAGCAGAAATGGATGTATCACTTAGAGAGCCCAGCATCTGATGCAAGATATTAGGCAAACACATGTTCCAGATAAGAGTGACCAGGATGGAGTTATTCTAATTATCTCATGGGAAATGCCACTTCCGAGAAAAATACAGTGGTCCAACAATTAGGTGTTTTGATAGGACCCTACAAGGCAGTTCAATATAATAGGCAGGTTTGGGGCCCAAATATGAAAAACACAGAGTGGTGTTGGCAAAAAAAAAAAAAAAGCGATTTTGGTGGCTGCCTTTAAGAGAAGTTTAACTCCTAATAAAAGGCGTTAGAAGAAGTAACCATATTTAGGGGAAAAAAATTACTAAAAAGCTTTGAAATGTAATGTGTGGTGAACACAAATACATGCTTTTTTTTTTTTTTAACCAAAAAAATCCTAAATCCTGCCGGAGAGCCCTTATTACAAATAGGTCTCTAATTCTTGTTGTTGTTTAAATCATGTAAGGAAATCTAGCTTTCCCTTCACACTGCATTTGAGGCTCTGTCTAAATAGTGTTAAAATTCCTTTCATTCCAAATGCAGAACTGAGCCCACTCACATCTGTGGGACGTACCACATTTTGGAAGCTCCAAGACCATGCGCTTTACCCGTGTATTCACAAAATGAAATTTACGTGAGACTTCTATTTCTTATTATTACTGTCTGCAGTCATAAAAAACAGCCAACCCTTGACTTCTGTTTAACTTCCTTTTTTAAAAAGAGAATAAATGATTGTGTTAGAGACGAAAGGTATTACATGTATAACCTCCACACTAATTAACTGTGCCTCCTGTCTGAGGGTCTTAGGTACAGACCCACAGGAAACATGATGGTGCTTCTGACTTGATGCACCAAGCCAAATAGACTCGCTTATTTTCAACCTGTAATATTGTTTAAAAAAAAAAAATCCACTGAAATTTACAAGATATATACAATGGTGTAAAGGGAAGTGTCCCGGAAGGTAACAGCCAGCATTTTAAAAGCTGTGGTACACATGCACACACGAAGCAGTACTTTTCCGCGCTTCATTGTTTCTCTGGCAGATAATTTTACTAAGAAGAAAAAGAAAAAATTTTATTCCCCTCCCCAAGCAGATGCCATGGGCAGAAGCTTCAGCAGAGTCGAGCACCCTGGTTTCCTCTCGGGTCCTGGATAGTATTGTAATTATCAGTGATGTCAAACGTGGTCATTCATCAGGCAGAGCCATAAGTGAAACTAGTTAGTTAAGTACACCCCTTCCTTGGGCTTTTCTTCCCTCCCCCTTCTCCCTCTCAGGCAGCCACAAAATCACTTCCCATGTTTCCTTTTCCCCCCAGAACCATGTAATAATTTTTTACAATGTATCTGACACTTTAATAGACTGACATCAGATAGGCAGAGGTTCTACTTCCTGTTCTCAGTGAGGAAATGATGTCTAGATAATCATATTTATTTGCCTTCATGCCATAACCACCTGGGCTTTCAACAGAGGCCATTCCAATGGGAAATGCCGTATTTATTACTGAATGTGCAATTCTAAAGTTCTGATCTTTTCTCCCTTATACCTTCACCCCAGTAGTTTTTATTTACACCCGTCAATTAGAGGTACTTCCGCTCTTAAACAGGACCTCCCCTTGCCAAACCACCAGCTTTCAGGCTAAACGCAGTGGGCAGGGGCAAATGGTAACCAGCCTTGCAAACACGGGGTGCAGCTGTCCCAGGCGCCGCATTCCCCGCATGTCCTTGTCTGAAATGACCCAAGTGGTTTCGGACACATTCAAAGGTTCGAAAGTCCCGAAGGTGGAAGGTTTTTGCCCTTGTCTTTATTTTTTGGTTTAGGCCAGCTTAGTTCCGTGTTCACCCTTGACTTGATGAATCGCACTCCACCCGCCATTCTGGGCCGATCAATATATTTAAAAGTTTGCTTGCCACATTTTTGCCTGTTGGTAGTTAAAGACTAACCAAGATAGATTGGAAGGCTCCATGAGTGACAAGCTTTAGCTGGCTAATTTCCATGCCAGTAAAACACACAGCCGGGCTCGGAGACCTTACTTCTTCTATAAACGTGTGATCAGAGAGGCTGGGAAGTCTGATTCACCCGCTTTAGACTGCTCATCTGCGATTTACTTTCATTTGATTTACACTTAAATTGTGTCCCTTTTCTTTGAAGAAATAAATGCCATCGTTTTTAGGGAAGAGACATCTACCATGAGAGGCTGTACTTTTTACCACTTCTGATGATTCCTCAGGAGGCTGCATGAATATCTTGGAGTCGGTGTCTTCCTTGCTGTCAACAGGAAAATGAGAGACACCTAAAGTTTGTTTTCTCACCGCGGGCCCATCCCAAATTTCACAGACGCGCTGGGCGCTAGGCAGCACTAGGCAGACAGGCGCTATCAGGGGGTGATCCAGCCCTTCAGACCTCCGAACGCAGATGTGCGTGTTCGTCTGTTTTTGTACGTGTTTAAAGACAGAGCTGGAGCCTTCACCCACCTTTCGATAACACTGCTTTTCTCGCTTTTGATATAAATCTTCAAAATCTAGACATCACACAGCCCCAGAAAAGGGGGGAATCCTCTCCAAGCCTGGCTCCACCCGGGGCTCGTGAACAAACCCAGCTCTGTCTGGGCATTTTTTTGTTTTTGTTTTTGTTTTTTTCTCTCCAGCGGGGGTAAGGGACAGGGCGAGAGCGTTTCAGCCTCCCAGGCTGCCCCATGACTGTCAGGGCATAAAGGAGTACAGTCCAGCCACAGTGTGGGAGCATCTTTACCCTTTCGAGAGGGACACAACAAAAAACAAAGCAAATCAAATTGCTCAGCACGAAGGCGTAGCAAAACCCGCAGCTCCCCGCCCGTCCCCGTAGTGTCTGTGGGAGGTGAGAAATGAGGGAAGCCAGAGAGAGCTGTGACGCCGCCTTCGAAGGCATGTCACCCCGTGTGCATATTGGCACGCAGGTGCAGGCCAGGTTCAGCTGTCCGTTGCCTCCCTGTATGTTCACATGTGTTTCTGTTTTGGAAACAATTTTAGAGCTAGAACCCCAATTAAGAGCTCAGAGGAAATTGCGAATGTCGTAACTTTCGGGCGTTTATGAATATATCAGCCCGTGACTTTGCTGTGGGGGCATTTGGGACCAGTCGGATGTGCTGTTCCCATATTTCTGTGGTCACCGCAGTAGGTCTGATGGCATCGTGACAGTTTCATTGTTTAATTTTGAAAGCCCTTTGTGTGTTTTCCCTAAGTTTGCCCAATACAACAAGGCTAAGATAGGAAGAACACATCAGCGGCACACAGAAATTGGATCTTTCTATGAAAGTGGATCAGAGTTGGACAGTTTTAAGAAATTCACAAAATGCATTTTCCACAGAGAGGCTCTGACGGGAATGCACAGTTCTCAACCCAAATCATAACCATCTACCAAGCACCTCTTCCCCATTCAATACGCAGTTCCTTTTCCTTCCCTTTCTTTTTGTCAAATAACTATTCCCCCCCCCATAATTAGGACTTTGGATTGCAAAATCACATTCCTCCCTTCTCCACAGATTCTTGGACCTTTAGTTATGATTAGAGAGGGGCATTAATTCAAGAAGGGAGGATGAGGGAGTGGTGGTCTGTGGAGGTTTGGGAGCGGGGAGAGGAGAGGAAATACTTCTGTGCTCACCCCCACACCCCCTTGGCCCCCACCCAGCCCAGGCCTGCCTGGGTGTGAGTTACACACGGGGGATTTGGATTCTGAATCTATTCTAAATATTCTGATCACCAGCCTTGAGTGTTTCCAAGCTGAGATTCCAAAGAATGGTTTTTCCTTGCGGTTGGTTCTTTCGGGTAGGAAACAGGCGAGGCCATGAAACCTTTGTAGAAGGGGGAGAGGAGAAATACCACCCACCCCGTCCCTGTCCCAAGAGAATGCTGAAAAGGAGGCCGTGAAGGGGACCCTGAGCTGAAAACCCTGGCCAGCAGAGCCGTGTTCCCTTTGGCCCCCCTCAAATTTTTCCTCGTTCTCCATGCCTTCGTCTGCTTCTAGAAGCCTGGAGAAGTGGGTTTCTGGTCTCCTTTGGGGGATTTTTTCAGGAAGCAAAGCGGAGCAGAGGGCAGCTAGCTGGTGTACAGGGGCTGGGCTGGGGGTGGGGGATGGTGGTGTCACTAACAGAGACCAACCTTGGCTTCTGACCCCTAATCGCCAAGGGTCAACGCTAGGTCATTCTCGGGGCCCCTGTTACCCACCAGACCGGATTTATTTGCAGGATGACTGACAGGCCGGTGGCAGACCCTGAGTCCCCAGGATCCCTGAAGACAACTGCCATGTCCTTAGCTCCAGGGCCTCGGCCCCTGAGCGCCTGGCCCCTGGCCCATCCCAGGGTCCTGTCTGTATTTCATGCCTAGTCACCAGGGCATCAGAGAGACTCAGAAGTCACTGCACTGGGCCGGAAAGCAGTCACCTAAGCGGGGGCTCGGGCCCATCAACCCGCTTCTGTGCCAGTCCCCGTGCAGACTGAGGCTGGGGTGAGAAGAGCTGGGAGGTGGCTCTGGGGTGTCTAAGCACGGCTGCGGCTTCTGGGGCCCCTTCGCTCTGGGCAACCCTGCCCAGCCAGGAGTGCTCTCCACCCTCAGGGTCCCCTGGCCATCGCGGCAGCTGCAGAAGGACAGGGCTCACGGGGGTGGGGTCCAGCTGCCGCCTGAGGTCACGGGCAGTCCCTGTGTGCCCCAGGCCCTGGTGGCACCCCTTGGTGGGGAGCGAAGGCTGAAGACTCTGCCCGCAAAGCAACTCCCCTGTGAAATGCCCAAGCCGGCACCTGCTCCTGGGGCACCACTGGCAGTCACTCCCAGTGCGGCCGGGGCCCAGCCCGCTTCTTGGATGTGTACTGGGATTTGGTTCAAGTGTTCCAGGAGGACACCCGAGCCGCAGTGGAGGCCTTGGGGACGTGCTGCTCTGCTGAGCTCAGGGGTGGGCACATGGATAGGGAGGAAGCGGAATTCAGTCCTAAAACGCTCCTCCTTCACTTGGGATCCTCACACCACACTCCAGCCTCCCCAGGAACCTTCTGGAAGTAAGACCTTCAGGTCTAGGTCATTTAATTTTTTTCTCTATTAATTTTCTGGCCCATTTTCCAGATCTAGCTCTATTTTCTTTTTTCCCTTCTCTGGTTACAGACAGGGTGAAGAGGCAAAAGAGAAAAGGAAGGAAATCCGGATAACCTGCTATAAGTCATTCTAGAAATCTCCATAGTACAGTTGGGATTTGCCTTGATACAGTTTGATGCTTATTGGAGGGGAAAGCCACTCAAGCAAACTTCTTTAGGATCTCACCCATAGCTCCAGCTACAGGGGCTCGCTTGCATTCCCGGGTTTAACACAGTAGCTGCTGGATCTCAGACACTCAGGAACTGTCTGCAAAGGACAAAGTTTAAAATCACTCATTTCAGAAAATAGCCCTTCCATGCAGGATTTTTTTTTTTTCCCCTTGTAGGGAACTTCAGTTTTTTAGATCCTTCAATGTAACGTAATTAAGCATCTCTGCACCTTGTTAAATAAACTTCTGCTTTTCCCCTTCTTCTCCTCTTGGGGAAGGATTCATAAAGGTGCAGATAAATATGATGAAAGGAATGCAAGGGTCTCCGCACCTGAGGCTCTTTCACACTGCCAGATTCCACTAAAGTCCTTTGTGCTAGGATGGGGGAAGCCTGCAGTAATGATTCTCGGATGAAATTGGTTAAAAGATGATGGTTGAGTCTGTTTTCAGGCAGTGAACCCAGCAGATTCTTTCATCTGCCATTTATCTATCTGTCCACCTCCTTGTGAAGCTCTTTAATACATTGTAGAGGGGGAAGCTACTCAAAGACGAACCTGCAGCTTCCACATCAGGACATATTAATGAGCACACGACAAGAGTTCCTCGGCCTACTCCACGTGTTGGTAGGCGGGAGCCAAACCTAGCCTGAATGGCCGAAGATGATCTTCCCGTAAAACCGTGGCCGGACTTGGCATGACTCAGGGCAGCGAGGAGGTGCGTGCTGACCACCTGTGTGTTCTCAGGGCACCCTGTCCGTGTTAATTCCCCCTGCACTGTACCGCTCATGACGCATTTTCAAATTTTTCTTGGAGTATCACTGCACATTCCTATGCTATTTAAAAAGTACCATTTAATTGTTAGGTAAATAGATCCCGCTCGTGGAGGCTTTGTGCTGGCAGATGGCTGGCCTGGACTGCACCCGGCGCAGTCCAGCTCGAGAGTCTCCTCTCTGCTCCCAGGCGAGGTCCCCTTGCCCCCTCCGTTCTTCCCTAGTGACTAGGCTGGGTGAAGGTGATGAGGACAGAACATGGCATTGGCTTTTGGACCCTATTTATGTGTGTGAACTGAATCTCTCTCCCCTGCTTTGGAAAGAAAAGGCCTTGATAACAGGATGGATTCCCCAGGTGGTCAGAGAATAGAGGTCATCTTGAGGAAAATGACACCAGTGATCTAAAAAGGACATCTACTTTATGAGATTTCAGGCAAGATGCCAAATATCACATTTAATGAGGCCTGATTCTTTTTCTCCAAAAATAACAGAGGCTATCAATGAGCTGGTCAGGAAGGCAAAGGGGCATTTTTGCAAAGTCTCCGTTCAATTATTGCTTTGTAATATTGTTCTGAAATTGAAGAATGCTTCACGAGTCTATGATGTCATGTAAAATATTCCTTGCAGAAGCTTAACATATGTTTGGAGTGCCCCAAAGGAATTAAAAATATTCCCTCCACAATCGCAGAAGCTTTTATACTCTACTCACTTGTGTTTTGAACGGAATCTGATGTTCCTAAAGGTTTTTTTTTTTTTAAGTAAACTTACATGGGAAGTTTTGTTTTGTCTTCTGTTTGTTTTTTGAGATTAGCCACTTGAACTTGAAATGGAGGACAATTGATATCATAGATAACACTTCCAGGTTTTATAACTTCAGTATGTTTCTTGTATCTTTTCTTTCCTTTTTTTTTTTTCCATAGAAATAATATATTTGGCAAAAGATTAGTATATACCCTGACATGAAAAAAAGTAGCTTGTGCCATAACATTTAAAAAATCATTTCTAACATGAAATGTGGATGAAAGCCCATAAATGTATTTGGGACTGCTCTGACAGATATGAGTCCAAATTTATTTATCTGTGTTTTAACACATAGTCAGACTGTTTAGATGAAGGACATTGGAAAAATTAGAGAGTTACACTAAATGAAAACTTAAGTAAAAGAGTCTATGTCAGTTGCAGCAGCCTAGATATTTCAGCAGCTGTATGTGTCGTGTATTTTTTTCACACCAATTGTAAAGTAATTCAAATAAAAGTGGGGCAGATTAAAGAATAACTGAATCTCCACACTGGAAAAAAAATTAGATTGACTTACTGGTTTATCACAGTTATTGTACACAGATTTGTTGTAACCATGTTGAATTTTTTAAATTAGATTTTAAATATATTTTGACAGTCTGCACTTGTAGAGTATGGCTAACTATACAGAGAAATGACGGGTCTGCTTTGTTATTAAACTGCTGTCTGGAAAATGTTGGGCTCCGTACAGTAAATGATAATTATTTTGCCACTTACATCAGTACAGCTAATAGCAATAAGGGGTTTTTGAACCATAGAAAGCTGAACTACTTTGAATTACTGTGCTTTGTTATTCACTGTGAAGCAAAAAAGACTTTTTTTTTTTAAGCAACCTCATTTTCATACTACCGTTCTAAGCATCCCCTGCTACTAATTTAAACAGAGTGGAAGTTAATAAATAAAAGAGTGGTCTCTAAATGGTTGTATTTGTTAAGAGAATGTCTACAGTTAAGGTCAACAGTACTAGCAGAATAAACCCTGTCTGTGGAAGAGGAGGGGGGAAGATGGAAGAGAATCCGGTCTAGGCAACGAAGCCAGGGAGAAGTGGGCCAGTTTGGTTCCCCAAGAGATGCTCTGTCTGAACACCTGGGGTACACCCAACAGAGACCTTTCAGTCCTCATCCATTGTGAACCCAGGATCACCTGGTTCTCTGAGCTGAGGGCAGCTTCAGGGCTGATGCCGGCTGCCAGGCCAGTGGACATCACTGTCTCCACCTTCGCAGGATCAGAGGCAGGGTGGAGGGGGAGGCTGACGCAGCACACCGCGCCGTTCTCTTCCATGCGAACCCTTCCTCTGGCAGGGCTGAGACCAGGCTGCCAAAGCAAGTGGACCTGAATTCCTCTTCTTTGGCTCTCATTCTGCCCTTCTCGTAGCTAGTTAGGCGGCCTTGAACATGCTGTCCTTATAAAGCCCTCTTCGTGGTTATTAATGACCCTTTGTTTATTTTAATATATTTACTGAATCAGGTACCCAAGGGAATCCTCTACATCAGTGATGTGAGAAATCCTGTTGCCCGAAGTCAAAGAGGTACACCTTGATTTCTGATTTGCATGTGCTTGTTTCAATGCATTTCCCATGAGCGAGCGAGCGAGCGAGGAATGCGGATCGTTCTGCAGGTGTGGAAGCCTCCTGCTTCCGCAGCCGTAGTGTCTGGGTCTCACGCGTACGTTGGTGGTGATGCCCGATGCTGAGGAGGAGGCTGGCGGCTGCGAGACCAGCATGCATGCCTTTCTATACTGTTGTCATCGCCGAGGCGCGGGGCACAGAGCTCTCAGCCAGTCTGAGCGGACCTCAGACCTTCAGCCTGAACCAGCATGAGTCTCCTGACCTCCAAAGAGCTGCCCAGTGTCTCTGCCCAAACGTCAAACAATCTGGGTGAATCTGTGCTGTTAGAATCCGGCCGTTGGCCGGCTTTACATAACCATTCCAAATTTACAGTCTCCTAAAACCCACTCCATGCTCACATTTGGAAAAGTTAGTGTAATTTCAAAACACATTGTGTCCCTCCTCTGTGTTCAAATGTGAGTTTGGAGCCACTCCCCACTTGGCTGAAGGAGGATATGGGGTCAGAAATCTGATTTTCATCGACAAAAACCCTGAAATTAAACTATTTAAATGGGTTTGCAATTACAAGCTTCCCAGGGTGAATTTAATTATGAATCCTCCTCGTTTGGAGAACCAGACCAACACTCTTACACCAATAATTATTTAGCATTATCATTTTATGTATTCCTGTTACCTCTTATTGGCTAATGGAATGAAGTTTGATTTTTTTAAATGAAATTTGCTTGCTGAGAAATTTGCATGAAATATAGCTTTTGGTTTAAGTCACACTGTCAAATTGCTACTCTTTGCCAAGGAGACACTTTAAGAATCCAGTGAATTGGGGATATCAGAAAACAGACCCACATTTTTCCCCCACTCTTCAAACATGGTGTCTGATTACTTACTTGTACATACTGTTATTGGGAAAGTCTGAGTAACTGGACTGTGACTATTTAACATGATTTCTTTCCTAGCCTTAAACAAAATTAACGTTTTCTTTAATAGTTCTCATATGTAGATTTTTAATTCAGTGTATACTGTTGGGATTAATTTGTGTGTTCTCATGTGTGCATGCTGTATCAAAACTTTATCCCTTTCTTCTCTCCTTGTCTTTATAATTGAAGTTTGAAAGCCAGCTATTAAATAGGATGATCTAGACCCACCAGGCAGGTTTTGTTACACTGAAACCATCCATTTTGAGCAAAGAGTTAATGAACTTTTAAGGCAAGGTTCACACGGGTCTTGACCACCCCTCCCCCCGCCCGGTTATATTTCATATAAGGTTACTGGTGGGAGAGAAATCAAATTTCAGCTGTGAACATGATTGACAGGTGAGAATCAGGAAGAAAAAGGCATTTGGCCAGATGGGGACGTTGGGTAGGAGAACAATTCCTCAAAGTTACTCTGTGATATTAGATATTATAAGTGGATATATGAAAAGTTTAATATTTGATACTCTTGGGAGAGTTAGTTTATTTTTAGAAAGTCATTTTGGTTAGAGATTTCAGTCCCGGAAGCCAGAAATGGGCAACCAGTAGTTTTCTGCTCTCCTGTTGATTTCTTTTATGTCCAACTTCATGGTTTATTTCTGGCCATTTTCTAGACGGGAGTCTGAGAATTAGATTAGGAGCCATTTGAGGAGGCATCTAATCACCTTTTGCTTATTCTCATAAGCATAGTCTAGATTATATGATGCTTCTTGGCATTATTACAGAATGGTGACCCTAAGGGCTGCCACCAACAGATGAAACGCTCCGTTCCCGTAGCGTCTCTTGGTCTTAACATCTTCCACCAGTGCACGCTTCAGCTTAACACACGCACGTCTGCCTAAGTGCGTGATTTGTCAAGGTCGTGCCTTCTAAGGAAGGGCTTCTAACGCGCCAAGACAACAGTGCTCCCACGGTGCTTTCTGATGTCAGTTTTTCCATGGTAGCACCCCTGGGTCAGGTGTCACGTTAGCATCATTGCCATGGAAACAGGTGATGGTGTTGCGTGACCCTAAGGCCAAGGGTGGCTTTGGAATTCACCTCGGAGGCTGTCTCTTAGGGTGAATTGTCAAAAGGAGATTAACAGCTACTCATAGCTTGCACCACAGTTGAAAGCAGGCAGGCCTTTAATACGTGCTCTCTCGTCTTCTGTGCTGAAACACTAATTTCAGGAGGTGGCGGTGGACCTGAGCCAGCTGATGTGTCTGCTCTGCCCTTACAGATGTTCCTGACATTCTCTCAGACCCACCCGGATGCATCCGAGCCTTAACAGAGCCGCCCTGGGGCAGGGCAGGTGGGGCACACACAGGGGAGAGGCCTGTTTGTAGCTTTCCCGTCACCCGTGGGAGATTCCTGATGGAAATCGTATAAACAGCTCTGCCCCAGGTTCTAAGTACCCATCAGTTTTTCTTTCTTCCTAATCTTACAGTTAGCTGGGTGGAAAATGTTTTATCCTGACTGTACCAATGTGAATTCAAACCAACGCAAGGGAGGCTTTACTCTGTTACGAGCTGGGATGTAAACAAAAACACAGTAAAAGGACTCCGGAATCTCGTTTCTATTTTGTATAACGTGTCCTCCCACATCGCTGCCCGTGATCACCCAGAAATAAAATGCAAGCATGGATGCCTGATGCCCAGTGTCCATGTGGGTTCCTGAGCACAGCTGTTTAATTCAGACATAGCATTACAGATGCTGTAACCGTTATTTCCCTCGCAGAGTCCATCAACATCTTTTAACAGAAATGGTGGATCAGGTGTTCTCAGGCAAAGGCTGTATGAAAAACACAGAACGTAAGTTTTCACTTCTCAGCGCCTGTGTTTGAAAAGCCCGCGTGAGAACAGTGGCTGGTCTGGACTCTGGCTTCACTGCAGACCCCTCAGGGCCTCTCAGGACTCCGCTTTCAGAGTAAGTGCCCCGCCACGGAGGACAGCAAAGAGTAGGGTGCAGTCTGGCGTGCAGATGTGGACAGCGGACCAACCCCTCAGAGATGCTAGGAGCGTGTCTTCAGCAAATGACATCACTGCGTGTGCTGGCACTGAGAAAGGAAGGGAAAATAACTGTTTAAACTGTTTCCTACCGGGGCTTACCTTATCAAATTGTGTGTTGTTGTTGTTTGTTTAGATAGCCACCCCCCATCCTCCTTCCCCCACAAGGCTGCCTAACGTCCTTCTGTGGACACTGGCCCCACTAGTGAGCAGGTTTAATCAATCAGTTATAGCACAGCAAGTACAGGGCAACCAGCTTAATGAAGTCCCATTATTTTCAGTGATCCTTAGGATGCTATTGAAGGGGCTATCTTAAAGAGACATTATGTATTTGGTGGGGGCAGGCGTGGTGTTGGGGGGGAGAAGGATTTTTGCACAGGAGTATAGCACTCGTTCTTTAAAACAAAACGATGCTTCTGTCAAGAGCTTTCCTTCTAAAAGCACACATTCAGTCACCTGCCAGAATCTCAGATTTATTGCTCCCGTTCACAGATGCCAATGTTGAAACTCTCTTCGCCTCCAGCTTGCTGAGTCTTTCATTTCCTCGATCCAAAAATCACTGTAAAGTTGTTGTTTAGTGTCTGCATTTTTTGCTTTTCCTGGCACCTAATGAAATTATCAGCAATAAATGAGCTATGCAGAAGGGTTGGTTTTGCTTTTATTTTTTATTTTCCTTTTTCTTTTCTTTTTTGCAGTATTTGGAAAATGCTGGGACAAGGGTAAGCCAGTGGCAGAATTCAGAGTGCCTCTCTTTCCAGCATCTACGGGAAACGTAATAAAGCCGTTAGCATTTATATAATTTCAGATGGGGGAATTAATACTGGGGAAGGGAGAGGGAGGGAGTGTCAGGTGTTGAGTGGGCAAGTCAGACCAGCTGTGGGAATTATGGTCATTGTCACTGGAGACAACACAGCCCTGACCTCCAGTATAAGCTGCTGGAAGATATTAACACCTAATTATCAAGACAGGGGTGCATCTTACACCTTAATCACTGGTGAGGCGAAAGTGACAAAAAAGAGGAAGGGAGTTGTTTTCCACGTAGCTTTCAGCAAGCTTCCATCCTCTAATAAGGGGTCATCCACTTGCAGCAAGTGACGATTTCCTTTTAGTCCTTTCAGTCTAGGGAAAAGCACGGTAACATCATTTGCTAGCAGGTAGGCAGTGGAGGTGAGAATCAAATTGATCTGAAATTGACCCTGAGGTCACTGCCTCCTTTAAATTGGGTCCTACAGACAAAGTTTCTTTTCTTCTCTGGTTCCTGCCAGCAGCCAAGCAGAGTCCTCAGTCATTGGGGTCGGGGGTGGGGAGAGTGTTAGCGATTATTTAAAGGGATTCTGACACCAGGGTTGAACCCCTACCCCAAACTTAATCCAAGTGGAGACCTTTTTTTTTTTTTTTTTTACGGATGGTGGTTAATTAAAGGGTTTGAGCCTCCCGGGGATGGTGTGCCTCTGGCTTGTTTATATTTAAAATGAGGTTCATTCCTGATGCACAAGAAATGGCAGGGGGGAAGCTGACAGTGGGGGGGGGGTCTCTTACTGGGCCGACTTGAATAGGGAAGAGAATTTCCTGTTTCCTTATTTTACCCCGCCCCCCTCCCCCATCAAAGTCCTTTCAAAGCATCTTGGGGTGCACAGATACGTCTGACAGTATTGGAAATCCTGCACTGCTTTTCAGAAGGCCAGGGGACTCTGCTGGGCACACAGGCCTGGCTTCGCTCTCCGCCCAGCGGAGGGTCGCCAAGCGGGAGCAGAAATCCCCTTCACCGATTTTGATCTTCTGGACCCCAGTTGAAAAGCGCTGTCTCGTTCCTCCGCTTCAGTGGGTAGTGCCTACTGGCTGTTCTGTCCTGATGCCCAAACACTATTGCGTTATTCATTTTCCCCAGACCTTCCCCGCCCTCTTTTTTTCTCCTTCTCTTTTTCTCCTTTGAAAGTCCCAAAGCGAAGCAGTTCCTCACCACTGCGTCGTAGAAGGAAAGTGCACGTGCTTTGTTTGGAGATCTGGACCAGAGCTCTCCCAGGGAAGGAGCAGTGGTTTGGGACAGGACAGGCTTTCTGGAAGCCTCAGGGCTGCTGGGCAGCCTGGGAGGAGACCTCCCAGCACACCTGCGCACGCGAGGCCCCGGGGCATCTTTCTTTCCTGGGAGGCAAGGCCTTCCCACGTCCTTCCCACGTCCTTCCCACGTGCTCGGCGCTCTGCTGGTCCAGTGAAGCCCGTGGACCCAGAGCACGCTGCTTTCAGTCTTCCCCAGCTGAGTTGTTGGGGATAAAATTCTTGGTAAAAAATGGGATGCGTTCGAAACACTCTCGTCTCCATGGGGACCCTGGTTAATTAAGATGTTACCTCCGTTGGCGCTCCAATTTGCTTTCCCTGTAGCATCCTGACCAACCTGTAGAAAACGCTCCAAGGTCGGTGTAACCAAATGGCACGTGACCCGTGTGTGCGGTAAACCCGCCCTACACGTGTGTGGGCGGAGAACCAGCCCAGCTCCCAAACTCTGCTGGGAGGTCTTGAGTTGCAGCGTTTGGGCCTCGCAATCGGGTTCCTGCTCCAGAGCGAGGGGTTCCGTAATCCTCCAGAGCTTAAAGCTTTCAGCAGCAGCAAGCACTGTGACGGTCGCCCGGCTCCCCACAGGAAAAAAAAAAAGTAAGGAAGGATTTCGTTTTATTTTTTAAATTTTCATCCGAGCCAGATCATATTAGGAACGAAAACGTTTCCATCCCTGTTGCTGAGAAATTTGTATTTTTTAAGGCACTGATGGGGGTGCGGTGGTGGGCGGTGCGGGAGGAGGAGTTCTGATCCACCAAGACGTTTCTGTCTATCTTTACTCAACCTTTTACAGTGTCCTTCACATTCTGCGTCGTCTCCTGATACAATTAGGGGGAAAAAAAAAACCATGGTTAATGACCATGTGTGTCACTTTAGGGAAGATGGGTTTCAAGTGTGTGATTTCATTGTAAATCCATCAGGTGTTACTGTCCAAGCTATTGAGGGTGCAGTTATTCTGAGAATGCATCTTTTTACTATTTCTTTAAAATTTATTTGGGATCAAGTCACTGTCTGGCTTCAACTGGAGGATCCCCCACCCCACGTATTTTCTTTTCTTCTTCTCTTTGCCCCCTTTTTCGGTTTGGCCATTGCAGCCTGCAGTGAAGTGATCTGTAATTTATAATCACAGTTTGGTATTGTTAAACTGTAAAGTCTGACTTTGGGGTTTTGCTCATAAAATAAATATTTGAAAAAAATATATAGCAATGAGGCTTGTACAGTAGAGACAATGTCAGTACATATATATCTTATATATGAGTATATATGTATGTATTTTTTTCTTGGAGACTGTTAAGATGGCCCGGAAAAAATCATCTTACAGAACTGTGGACGTCTGTAGATACCCTTATGAGGATACCGCGATAAGAATATAAGCACATTTTCTTCAATGAACTTTAAATTTGTTATGTTAAGTCCGTTCGTCATTCACATTAACTTCTTCTTTCAGTTATATTATTTTGGCCCTAAAGAGTTAGTGTATATATGCTTGAGTTCTCTGTAAGCTGTACTGTGCCTTAGCTAGAAAGACATTTTTTTTTTCCTTTCTTCTAACAAGGAAGCTCATTTAGAAAGAAATGTTTATGTGAAGTGCTTGTCAGTTGGCATTTTTACTGGGTTGCTAACCCAAAGGTAAAATATAAAGCCATGTCTTTTCCTTGCTGGCTTGTTGTTACTAGAAGGGTCCCTCCCTTGTTAGCTTGATAAATAATTTTACTAGGGGGACTGTGCTGTATTTTTATGCTTGCTGTCTATTTTCTGCTTGCTGCAAATAAATTTCTGTACTCAGAGGGCACTAAAACTCCAAACACATGGTATTTTCCCATTTCACTGCTGGTTGCCTGAAATATTTATTCCATCTCATGTTTTTAATTAATTTTTTAAAGGAAAAAGTAATTTGTGATTAATACCAAGCAAAAGTTAGCCCTTTATTTCTCAGGACTACTGGGTTTGAATCTGGAAAGTGTAGTTTTTTGAAAGGCTTTGTGCATCAAACCCTGTTTTGTGTATGGTGCATTGAAGATGAGAGTTATTTATATGGGGGTATCCTGAAGTTTTCTCATTATAGACTTTCTTGTATGTCTTTCCAACTCTTAAGTATTAAACTGTTACTATGAAAAGGGGTATAGAATTCTACCTAGAAACAGGACACTACACAATAAAATCGTTACATTTGAAAAACATGCAGTGTATGAAAATGGAAATGAAATTGATCAGAGATGTCAATAGAGCTATCAGCGTCCAAGGCCTTGAGACTTGGGGTTCATGACTACAGGGAAGAGGCTGGTGTGGGTCAGTTACTGGGGCAAAATGGGAGGTTCCCTGGCACAAACCCAAATAATCAAACCCTAAAATGTTCCAGTAAAATAAAATACAATAATAAAAGAACACGTTCTGTAAATTTCAAACACAAAGAACGCAACATATAATAGAGGTACAGTATGCTTAATGAGAGGACGGACATTCATGCATATTGGCGAAGCAAGTAATCATTTTAAATCAGTAAATCATTTTAAATCAGATTATCTCATTAAATGAAATGCTAGTTTTTCAAAGCAGATCTTCTGCTTGTGATTTGCTCATTAGCGGGGTCTTATTTTCTGAAACTGGAAAATAGTTTTACAAAGGTACCAGAGACATACCCTTGAACCCAGAATGCCAGCTCATGTAACCAGGACGTTGGGGAGGCTGCATGAGAGGTTGTCTGCAGTTCAGCTTTTGGGAAGATCGCCAAAAGGAAGGGAACAGTGTAGAAGAAGGGGCAGTAGACTCCCACATTGGTTGCTGAAACATGCATGTATCTTACCAAATGCATACAGGGCTTGTTTTCCAATCCCACTTCTCAGGGATTTCAGAAATGAACTAGGTTTCAAGCTGATGACCTTAATTTTTTCCCCTCTAACTCTGCAGGTATAGAAACTGTGAGAGTCAGATTTTAAAATAGTGACTGCCGAGCTGAAAGTCACCATTTCCTCTGGTCCCCTGGGGGTGGTCACCTGTTGGTCAGGCATTAGAGAAAACTTCCGTGGAGTTGGAGACCATGATGCTCCTCCATCCGTCATTCTCTCAACGATCTGTCCTTTGATGGCCATCCAGAGCTTCACATCGATTGAGCGTCTCTGGTAGCCAGGACCTGTGCCGTTGCTGGTCCTCAGAGCGGCCAGAGGGAGGGTTACTTTAATCCCCTATAGAGATGTAGAAACTCAGGCCTAGGAGCAATTCGGATACAATTTGACCTCACACCACAAGCATGCAGGGATTTCTAGCTGGACACTATGCCACCTCTCCTCACCCAGCTTATTCTCTCTTTCCTAAGCAGCTCAGTGTTTAACCTCAGCACAGGTAATGTAGGCTCATTTGCCCTCTCCTCCTTGGCCATCCTCTTCTAACTGGGGTTGAGTGATGCCTAGAAGAAAATGCGTTATAATCTGAGAAGGATCTAGAAGATGGGGGCTAGCACTTCACATGATCTTGACCCTGAGGACCCCTCTAGCTCCAATAAACCAATGATCCTGTGGTTTTGATGGTGGTAGGTCACGGAGCAGCCTTTTCCTACTCAAAGATAAAATTGTCATTTCAAGAGCATTTAAAAAATAATAGATGGTGCATTTCCTTAATGCCCTGTGATGTGTAAAGTGTCAGGTGCACCACTGACACTCAGGAAATTGCTGGATAGTGAAGATAAATCAGCGTTAAATCACGCCATTGAAAGCCCCATTTAATAAAAAGTTGTCAGCAAAATCTGTAGTCACATGAAAAAGGATACACAACTTCCGCATCTGTAAAATAGAGATGGCCCCTCAAAGGCTTCTGCAGAGGATTAAATACTATAACGTATATAAGCACCTGGCAGAGTAAACATCCTGCCCCCATCAGTGTTCTGTGGAGCAAAACTTTGACCTTGACACCGTGCAAGGTCTGATTTGTTTTCAAAGAACTTTGTGATTGTGATACGGACGGGACACCTTCCCTCTGCTTTAAAATAAGTGCTGCCACCACTGGAAAATGGAGAAGAATCTGGAACAGTCATTTATCTGCCTTCTCCCTGAAAAAACATCGGCACTCCTATTTTTTGAAGGTGCGCTTGGGAAGTTCTGTGGCCAAACATTTAGGGAAATTATGGGTAAAACCAAATTAAACATTTAATTTTGCTTCCGTCCGTCTCAGGGCCTTTAAGTGCTCATATGTATCGTGGTCCTCCATAATGAAGGATCAACATGGACACAGCGTCTTCCGAATTTATATGAACATGGAGCCTGGTTTCTAATCAGCCATCTCGTGGAAATAACAGGAGGGCAGTTTTGAAAAATGGTTGGCTAGATAAAGAAGTCTTGACTTCACTATTTTATTTAGTACCGAAGGACCTCTTTACTAATTTCCTCCTATGAAGCCCATGTTCTCAAGGATTCATTTGTAATTCTGTGTATTTGTTTTATTAATCAGAGCCCTCTGTGAAAGCTCTCAGGCTTCTGATCAGCAGGAGAAGTGGTATAATTCCACTGATGGATATGCAATCAAAAGCAAGGAAAACCTTATCATGCGGGTTATCCTATAGGTCTTTCCAATGATAGCAGTGGCTCATGGGTGCCATAACTGCCTTCATGGGCTTCCTGTGGGCTTTCAAGATACCAGTGTGGGATCCTCTGCTCTGGTTAAAAATCCCAGGATCACTGTCAAATGCGACCTGGCCCTTTGTGGTTGGATGAGCCTTCTAAGGGACTTTGAGGTCCTGGAAGGAGCCCATTAGTTTCTTAGAATCTCGGACATGAAAAACTCTGCCTTTAGGTTTCTGCTCCTTTATTGTGAGGATACAGGTGTATATTAAGGGCATGAAACACAGGATGGAAGAGGTCTCACTCTCTCTGTCCCTCTTTCCTCCCTTTTCCCTGTTTGCACACCTGCTTCATTGCATGCTTTCTTGCTTTGGAGTACTCCTGATTCCCACGCCTAAACATCCCAGGGCAGAGGTGGTCAGCCCCTCTGCTGGCCTCAGAAGAGATAGCTGATTGGTTCCTCTTGGTGAGGTGTCTAGCTTTTGTCCAATCAGCACTGTCTAAGGGTGGGTCTTTATGTCCAGCTGCTGGCCTAATCACATCTTCTGAGAATGGGATTCTGCAGGGACTGGGAGATGGGCATGTCCCAATATGGGGGAGAGAAACTGGTACCCAAGAGTCCTGTGCATCATTTAGGGAGATAGGAATGAGTAGAATTAGGGCATGAATAGGTCTCTGAACCTAGAGACTAGGTTTCAACCTTGAATGCACCTATGGGGCTTTAGAAAATGTTGATGCCTTGCACCAGACCAGTTAAACCAGAACCTCCAGGGGCTGGTGGGGCTCAGGCATCACTATTTTTTTTTAATTAATTCCCAGTGATTCTAATGCACAATCAGGATTGAGAACTCCTGGTAGAAGTGTCCAGGGACACAGTTAGTTATGGAGACCCAGAAAGTGAAGAAGCCGCTGGTGAATTTCCCTTGTTTTATTGTATTTCTTACAAGTCAGCGTTTTGAAGGTCCAGTTTAAAATTAAAAGATAAGAACAATCGCTTTGTGTCTTTTCTGCTTCCTCTGGCCTTCCCAGTCTTCTATTAACATCAATTCTGTTTTTCTTTTTTTTAAATAAGGGCCAGGGCAGTCAGATAAGGCACATAGTGAAAGGAAACCCAAGTTGATGTCCAGAAGCCTCGACTTTACACCTGCCCCGGCCACTAAACAAACAGCCTTGTGACCTGGGCAGGCCACGTTGCCCTCATGTGCCCTGCTGTGCTTAATTCCTGTCTTTTGGGAAACGGGTCAGTTGAGTTCAGATCAGAGGCCTTCCGCGGGTCTATGCAGTCAGCTAATGCACCAGTTGGTCAGGGATCCAGAGCGTAAACCAAGAGAGATCCTGAGGGTTTCGAACTGGCACAGTAGCTCATTTCAAACGTGTGATGGTGTTTTTCACAAATTCTGCATGGAAAAGAAGAGAGTATATTTAGTTGTCAGGTTCCAAAGACAGATGCCGTCCGAATTATTGACTCACACTTCTGCAGTTACTGATGAGATGTTTGTATTACTGGTCGTCATTACCAGCAGGCACTTAGTTAGCAGGCGGTTGGGGTGGGTGGTGGTAGACATAGGACTGAGGAAGATGCTGCTGGCTGGAATTAACCAAGATGTGTGATCACGCGCCGTCAGGCACATTGATTCTCCCCTAAAGCACAGCATTAAACCGCCCCAAAAATGGCCCGCTCCAGAGGCACTCTTCAGTCAGCCTTGTCAGACAATCACCTTGTAAATTTCTCGTCTTCTCTTGGGCTCTCAACTCTGTGAGCCTGGAGTTCATGCCTCATTTATTTTTGTGTCCAGTCCAGCTCTGGTCCAGCATGCAGCACACTGTATCTCTGTCTCACATCCCCCTGGGAAAGTGGCCCGGTGGACCTGAATCAGGTGCCCAGACAAACAGAGGACAAGAGCCTGGGGAAAGTTCCTTACACCATGAAGGCGACATGGGAGCAATCTGCCAAAACGAGAGGCTGTTCTCTTAATCCTCTCCTGGCTTTTCCACAGACCCATATCCTGACATTTCCTTGACAGTTTTGTGGGCTGAGTTTCCTTTCCTGGGCAGCTTGTTAAATAGAGTCTGCTTCAGCCCTATTTCTTAATGTCCTCTTTTGGAGAGCTATTGGAAAATAGACCCTTTTGCTCCGACAGGTTGGGCGTCAGAGTTGTTATGCTTTATTTTAAGATTTAAATCAACGAACACTTCATTCTGTACCTGTTCACATAAATAAGAATTTGGTGTTGACGGATTCAGAAACAAACAAGGGCATAGTTCTTGCTCTCAAGATTTATTGAATGTAGATAGTTAAAAACAATAAATGCTGGTCCTGTTTGATAACACCTTTCCCCAAACTGTGGGATTTGTGAAAAGGTGGAGGTGGGTGATTTTGTGAACACCATAAGGCAGAAGCTGCAAAGGTAGCAAAGAGACACTGGTGTTTTGTTTTGTTTTTTAATGTAGGATAGGGAAGCTCTTCCTTTCAGTTCAGTTCAGTCGCTCAGTCGTGTCCGACTCTTTGCGACCCCATGAGTCGCAGCACGCCAGGCCTCCCTGTCCATCACCAACTCCCGGAGTTCACTCAGACTCACGTCCATCGAGTCCGTGATGCCATCCAGCCATCTCATTCTCCTCCTGCCCCCAATCCCTCCCAGCATCAGAGTCTTTTCCAATGAGTCAACTCTTCGCATGAGGTGGCCAGAGTACTGGAGTTTCAGCTTTAGCATCATTCCTTCCAAAGAAATCCCAGGGCCGATCTCCTTCAGAATGGACTGGTTGCATCTCCTTGCAGTCCAGGGGACTCTAGCCTGGCACAAAACCCAGATTGATACATTTGACTACATGAGCATTTGAAACCAACACATAGGAAAATCACCATGAACAAAATCAAAGGACAAACAACGAAATGGGGGAAATCGCAACCTGCAAGATGGTCACGGACCCAGTTTCCCTAATGTGAAGAGCTCTAGTAAATTCAAAAGAAAGAAGGTAAACCACCTGACAGGCAAATGGCAGCTTTTAGAAAAGATAAATACACATGACCGATAATCTTATGAGACTTTGTTCATCTCTCTCATCACCAAATAATAATAATAATAATAATAATCCCTTTGGACTGGAGGGTGGGGCAGTGGGCAGTCTTACACAGTATTGTAAATAGGACAATATCTTGGTGGTGGTGGTTTAGTTGCTAAATGATGTCTGACTCTTGCAACCCTAGGGACTGTGGCCCACCAGGGTCCTCCGTCCATGGGATTTACTAGGCAAGAATACTGGGGTGGGTTGCCATTTCCTGCTTCCGGGGGGTCTTCCCGTCCCAGGGATCAAACCCCAGTCTTCTGCGGTGCAGGTAGATTCTTTACGACTGAGCCACCAAGAAAGCCCTGGACATCTTGAGGGGGTAATTCTTATAATATTTAATAGCATAGAATATTCACAGACCAAATCTCAGTTCAGTACAGCAGTGTGGCCATAGCTGGAATGAACTGTGTGTGTCGCTGTGTGAGCTGGGGAGGAAGGGTTGTCCTGGACGTGGACCAAGATAGGTAAACAGGGGTCCCATGGAGAAGAAACTGCAAGGCCAGGCCAAAGAGGGCATGGAATCAGAAGACAGAAAAGCACAAGGCAGAAATTAACTAGGTTGCTGACAGTTAGTGTGTTTCCTTTTTCTGAAGCTGCTTCTGCCCAGCACTCATTTTTACAAAAGTAAAACCATCCAGGTGTAGCCCTTCCTCCTCTTCATGAGGCCATCTCACTCCGCACTCCCCACGGGATGAAAGACTCCTTTGTGTTAAGGGGTTAATGAAGCGCTGGCAGTGGACCCTCCATTCCAGCCCTTTTCTGTATCATCTGCACTGTCACAGCCAAAAGTGTTTGTGAGAAGAGAGGGAGGGGCATTTTTTGGAGAGCTGTGTGGGGATTTTGCTCACGTGTCTGTCATTAACATCAATCACAGAAGCAGGGCAGAAATGCCTGGTAAGTTCCTACACCCGCCTCTTTGATAAAGGTCCCCTCTGGTTTAGCTACCAGGCTCCCCTCCATGGATACAGGATTCAGGGGCTTTGAAGTCGGTTGTGGAAATTTCACTGCTTTCTTTGACTCCAGCAGATTGCTCCAAAATGCTACAAATGTGGGGGAAAAAAAAAAGACTAAGGGAGTTTTAGTAGCAGTTTAGAGGTACAGTCCTCTTAAGCCATTGACAGAAAAATGTATTTCTTCTTTCAGTTTTTAATTGGGGAGTGATATGTTAAAATACAGCAATGTCACTGCAGTCTTCTCTTAGGAAGAGGAAGACAAGAGTGAGTTGGGTGCTGGGTGGTGAGAAAAGGGGTCGATTTTGCAGCCCTAGTTCTTTGAGCTTGTTGCAGAGGCCATGCTGCCTGCAGAGAAATTGTGAAATAGATTTTGTCCAGTGTGGTTGAAAAGCATTTCCAACAAGGGGACAAGCATTTCCAAGGTGAACCTGAATCTGACTGGGTGTTGAGGCAAGTTTCCTATGCTGAGCCGGGAAATCCTGCAGAAACCCAGGCGAGGACAGGAGGGAGATCCCAGGCCACCCGTCCAGGAGCAGGGCTTCCTGGTACGCTTGACATTTTGTCTTAAGAGTTCTTCTTTTTCAGGAAAGGTACTTGGACTTCAGTGCAATTTCTGGAAATGTCCCCAAAGTTATTTTATCCCCTTCATATGCTGACTCTAACAAATTAGAAAAAAAAATATGGGCTAGGAGAATGCCCACTAGAAGCATCCAGGCTTCAGCTACCACCTCCATATATTTCAGGATTTGGCACAAACCAGAGGTTCTCAAACTTGTTTTGTTTTGTTTCAGCAGAGGAAGTGTTTGTAAAATGAATGGTTATGCAGGATCACTGGGTAAAAGAGAAGTGAGTAGCTTGTGGGGGGTGACTCCAGTCCCCCAAGTTCTGCGCCCTTCTCTCTCTACCCCGCAGGGCTCCTAGGTGCCTGCAGTCCGGTTTGAATACCTTTTGAGAGTCCTTCTCTAAGGGAATGCCAGCTCAGCAGTCTTTGATATAACAAAGGACCGAGTTCCTTCACTGGAAATGCTCAGCTCAGGGGTTTGTCGGGGTGTTGCAGACACTGGCGTCAGACCCTTCCAGCTTTGTGACTTTGGGAGTCTCTTCCCCTCCAGGTGATCATGAGAGAACCATCTCCTCTTACATGGGTTAAATCAACAAGTCATGGCAGCTGCTGAGTGTGGTGCCATCTCTCAGGCAGCAAAAGTGACCAGTGATAAATGTGTCTCCTTTGGCTCAGAAACATTAAGCATCCCTCTTCCTGGGATTCGAGGCCATCCCGTGGTCTAGTTGGCCACAGTTGACCGCTTCCTCCTTTTTATTTTCCTTGTACCATTTCCTCTGCCTGTGACAGGTCCCTCTGAAAGGTACCTTTTCCCCCTTTATGCTCCACACTCAACTCAGACCCAGGACCCTTGCCTTGCACCCCTTACACTTGGTGTGTCGCACAGGGCGTTGGGCACAGCCTACCCCCAGTGGACGTTTGCTGGATTGACTGTCATTGGTCAGGTCTCCCAGGGGCCAGCTGTACACGTCTCTTTCAATTCCACATTCAGTGACTTCACGTGGGTGGCAGCATGAAATCGGCCACGGTGGGAATACCTGCAGTACAAGCGCTGCTAAAGCCTAGCCCCTGTCTCTGGCCTCCATCCTGCACTGAGCAGCACACCACTGCCTGAGATGCTCAGATGGAAACAAACAAAACAAGGAAATTGAGCAGAGCAGGATAGGATCTGTCAAATGCATCACTCACGTGGCGGCTCTGATGGTAACACAGGAGCCGCGGTGAAGGGGAGCTCGCCCTGGGCGGGAGGCATCAAATAAGGACCCTAAAGGATGGAGGGGTTGTGGGCGTGCAGGAAGAAGCGACAGGCAGTCCCAGGCCATGGGACAGGATGGGAGAGGAAGCAGCCAGGTCAGTGAGGGAGTGGCTGTGGACTTCACAGAGGATGGTGGAGGTGGCGGGCTTGCCCAGGGCAGAGGAGTGGTAGGTGAATAGCAGGGCACCCGAAGAAGGCAGTGGCTGGAGGGAGGCGATAAGACCTCAGAGGATGCTTAGATGTTGTTAAAGGGGAGGTTGAATTCCATTTCCTCCTGCGGCGATGATTCTGTTGCCTTGCAGATACGTCTGACTTAACGCAAAGCATTCACCTGCCAATTTCAGTGGCCTCCTTCACCTCTTGAGCGGGTGCAGAGTCCAACTAAATAGCTCTCAAAACGTTTTGAGATTTAGGTGAATCGATGGAAGAGGGAACCCAAAAAGGGAGCAGTGAGAGGAGCTGGGCTCTGTGGAGCTGTGGCTTGAGGCTGAGAACAGGGAACCACTACCCGGTTCTTGCCGCTTTCATCCAAGTTTGAGTGGATGGGTCAGGGGACCAGCCTCAACTGCTCTTGATTTTAACACTTAGACTTTGACTGGTGGCTCCCCCAAAACCACAGGCAGCTCCCTCAAGGTCAGTGGTCCTCAACCTCAGTTCCCCATGAGAATCATCGGGAACATTTTCAAAATCCCAATGCCTAAACCCCAAAGTGAAACGTGAAACTGTTACTTGCTCAGTTGTGTCCATCTCTTGTGACCCCATGGACTGTGTAGCTCACCAGGCTCATCTGTCCATGGAATGCTGTCGGCAAGAATACGGGCGTGAGTTGCCATTCCCGTCTCCAGGGGATCTTCCTGACCCAGGGATCGAACCTGGGGTGAGTCTCCTGCATTGCAGGCAGATTCTTTACCATCTAAGCCACCAGGGAAGCCCCCAACTCAGATCAATGAAAGACCCCCTGCCCCAGCCACCCAGGTGTGTGTAGCCACAGCGAAGGCCAAGATACATAGCCATAAGGCACTGAATCTCTGACTTTAGTGGGCACCAGATTGACTGAAGGACTTGTTAAAACTCTAATTGCCAGTAGCCCCATCCCTGGAATTTCTGATTCAGGCAGTCTAGGGTTGGGCCTGAGAAATGCACGTTTCTAAGCAGGTGTTGCTCCAGTGTGTCCGCCTTTGAGAACTTTGGCCGTAGGGCAACTGGCACAGCATTTGGAACAGTCTAGTAGAGGGGTCAGGTAGAGTGGGGTCCCCTTCCCAGCTCTGTAGTCCCCCCTGCATGCCCTCGCCATTCATTTAAAGCAGGGTTGCTTTGGCTCCCCCAGGCACATTTGGCAACCTCTGGACACGACCTTCTGCTTGTTATGATGTAGGGGGGCTGCTGGCATCTGGTGGGTGGAGGGCAGGGTGCTGACAGGGCTTGGTGTTATCCAGGCCCAACGTCAGTCATACTGAGGCTGGGAAACCCTTCTGACTTCATACATGAAATAGGGACAGTCATACTTGTTTTTCTAGGCTGTTGGTAAGAATAAATGAGATCCTACAGGCAAAGCAAACTAGGAAGCAAGTGCCTAGTACATGGCAGTAGTTTCCAGCTCCCAGCTGAGCCACTTGGTGACGCAAACTTGACTGAAGGCCTTGACCTCCATGAACCTGTTCTCTCATCTGTGAAATGGGCACAGTAATAGGTTCAAAGCCCTGAAGGGTGGTTGTGAAGATTAGAGATAATCCATGCAGAGTCCCTAGAAGTCAGTAAACATGGTCTGTTACGGTAGCTTCCCATTCTGTCTTTACCCAGACCTCAGTTCTTTTCCTTGTCGAGTCTAAGATGCTGGCGAACTCCTCCTTGCCTTGCAGGTCTGTTCTCTAGGTGAGAAGTCAGCTAGTTTCCAGTTTCCAGGTCAGAAGAACTCAGGAGGAATAGCGCAGCCTCTTAGCGCTCCAGGCCCGATCTGAGCCTCCCATGCCAGATGGTGCTTCCAGAGTGCGCGGCTGCATGCAGGCAGTCAGAAGCGTGGAGGTTTCATTTTCACTTCCCAAAACCTTGCTGGCCTCAGATCTCCCTTTAATAAGAATTTGGTGACATGAAATGTTTGGAAAACAAAATACCTCTGGGACCCACATCCCATTGGTAGAGTAGTCTCAAGGCAGTAAGTGACTTAGGGTCCGCCCCCCTCCATTTGGGGACTTTTTCCAGATGGAGCAGGAATTTGAACCCCGGCCTGGTTTCTTGACCAGCCTTTGGCTCTTGATGTAAGTCACAACAGGAACTGCCAGAAGACACCGGGGTCCAGCAGGGGTCATCCACAGACCCCCGGTCCTTTGCAGAGGGCGTCCTGCTCCCAGCCTCAGAGGTAAACGTCCTTTCTCTAATCTGCACACAAAATGGATTTTAGTAACTGGATTTTATTGAAAAACCGACTCCCTCGCCCACCTCCCCCCTCCACCTCCAGCACTGGAAAACATACTGTCTTCTTTACCGTAGTTCATTTTGCCTTCCGAGGTGATTAATGAATTAAAGATGCAGTGTATTTATTCTTTTGCCTGATTACCATTCTGTAATAAATCTAAGCTCCAGAGTCTGTCGATACAGGAAGGCCAACCTGCCTCTTTGGAAAATAAAGGTTCTTACATTAAGCTCAACTTCCAGCTCTTCACATGCAGGACAAAATTCACCTTTAGAGTCTTAGAAAAAGAAGTGGGAAGCTCAGAGAGATACTGGCTGGCAGCTACCTGATCCCATTTTCATGCGTGAGAAGGTACTTTGCTCACACCTCCCCAGACATGGGAATGCCTGTGGACCTGTAGTGGGGATTTATTTTTTGGGGAATGCTGAATATCAAGCTCTTCATGGAGATGGTGGTGGGGAGGGAGGCAACATCCATGAAGCTCTTGTTTCAAAGCTGCGAGATCTTCTCAATGTAAAATGGTGCTGTCTGTGAATTTCTCTGGTCTCTGGCTGGATGGCCACGTTCTCAGCTTCATCTTCCTGGGAGTGAGGCTGCTGGTTCGCAGGGAGCTCTGTAGGACAGGAGCTGGGGTTGTTTGGGAGGCCAGGAGAGCTCCTGATGGAGTCAGACAGCTGTCCAGCTCTGCCTTGTGCCCTATTAGCTGGGTCGTAGTTCAGTCGCTCAGTCTCTCTGGGACCCCGTGGATGGCAGCACACCAGGCCTCCCTGTCCTTCACCATCTCCTGGAGTTTACTCAAACTCAGGTCCATCGCGTCGATGATGCCATCCAACCATCTCATCCTCTGTCGTCCCCTTCTCCTCCTGCCTTCAATCTTTCCCAGAATCAGGGTCTTTTTCAGTGAGTCAGTTCTTCGCATCAGGTGGCCAGAGTATTGGAGCTTCAGCTTCAGCATCAGGCCTTCCAATGAATATTCAGGGTTGATTTCCTTTAGGATGGACTGGTTTGACCTCCTTGGTGTCCAGGGGACTCTCAAGAGTCTTCTCCAGCTAGCTGTGTGACCCTGGGGCCAATCTGCTTTCCTCATCAATACAATGGCTGCTCTTCATCTCCCCGCCCCCCGCCCCCCACTGTTGGGAGGCTGGTTCACCCCTACACCTGCAGGGGGTGGGACTACACTTGCCTTCCAGAACTCTGACCTCAGATGACCCTCAGCCAGTTTGACCTGTGCCAGGACAGGAAGCACAAGAAAAAGAAACAACTAGCTTGTTAATGTCATTGGCCATTTCCTTTGATTTATTTATTTTAAAAATTAAAAAAAAACACAACAACAACAGAAAGCCGGGGTTCATATAGGTCCATTTCTCAGCTGCCAGTAGCTGAACAGACTATACATGTTGACATAGATATAAACAGTGCTCCATTGCTTCAGTCCTACTCTCTGCAGCCCCAGAGACTGTAGCCTGCCAGGCTCCTGTGTCCATGGGATTCTCCAGGCAAGAACACTGGAGTGGGTTGCGATGCCCTCCGCCAGGGCATCTTCCCGACCCAGGGACCAAACCCGCATCTCCTTCACTGAGAGCGGACTCTTTCCTAGTGAGGTTCCCAGGCCCAGGACTTGCGGGCCGACAGGCTTCTCAGCCCCCCTAACTCTACAGGAGGACCACACACATCACTCTTTGACCTTGGTTCCCTCCTATGGAAACCGGGCTGAGGGAAGCTCACTGTGGCATGCTCAGAGGCTTAAGTGGCCAGGACACAGTGCAGGCGGGGTGCCAGGCCGGCATCCACCCTCCACTCGTGTCTGGTTGGCGAGAAGTTACCACAGTCCCATCCCTGTGAAGTCATCGGCCCCCTCCTCGGCCGAGCTTCCGCTTGCTGGGCTGGGCAGCAGCGTGGCACCTGATTTCGCATCTGGATGCCTTTCCTGATCAGCCCAGGCACCTCCACCCCCTCCCAGTCCTCCCAGTTCCTTAGAACGCTGACGAGTTGAAATCTCACTCCAGCAGAGAAGTTATCAGACTCACAGATGTATTATTTTCAAATGCGCCAGCACGGTGGGCTCACAGGGCCCCCCTGCGACACCGTGGCCCTTATTCAGCTGTGGACTGATTCTTCCTTCCCTCCCTGGAATCCCTCCTGCCTCCTCCCCGGCAACCAGAACACGCAAGGTAATGTTCTAGGTAACATGCAAGAAAAAGGGTGTTCTAGCAAGGCCAGCATGCGTCCTAAGACCAGGAAAGACTCCTTCCACTTTCTCTCCAACAAAATGTAAAGAAACTGGAGAGAGGCTGCCTGGCAGGACTGTACGTGTAATTATGCAGTGAAAGCCTCCTCGTGGTAGTCCCAGAGGAGGGGCAGGAGCCATGGGGACGGGACCTGCTGAAAGCATGACTTGCTCTGCTTGAGATGCGTTCTCCCAGTGCCCCTCAGGTTCACCCTTTCTGCCTTTGAAATCCGTGGAATTGTGAACTAGATGAAGAAGAAGCTTCAAACCCAAGCTAATAGTTGAGGCTGCTTTTCCCAGTGCCCCAAAATGATCACTAGTGATTCTAGTTTGAGGACCCTGGATGACAAGTTTTGAAAGTGAAAATCTTATAGGGAGCAAAAGATTTCCTTCTTCCCAACCAGAAGTGCCAGGGGGCACAGCCCCGGAATCAGGAGGAGGTATGAAATCAGAGAGGACAGCCCCTGAGATCATCCAAGCTGACATGTCAGGCCCATTTCATGTGTTGTGTTTCTTTTGCTGGCTTTATTTATTTATTTTTCTAATTAAGACACCCAGACTATTGCTGTCCCATAGAAACAGAATGAGTCACGTTTAAGTTATTCCCTTTTGTGGCAACCACCTTTCAAAAAAGTAAAAAGAAACAGGTGAAGTGAATTCTAATTTTATTTAAAACCCAATCCCTCAAAGCAGTGTGATGGCAACACAAGGTCAATATAAAAATTTAGTAATGGGGTATTTTACAATCATTTCACGAGTGTTTGCCAAGTCTCCAGAATTTAATGTGAATCTCAGTTTAGTTGCCAAATATTCAGTGTTTGCTGTGAAACAGTCTGACCCAAACAGTCAAGATGTGCTTCACAGAAAACTACGTTGCTTTAGTTTATAAATTTAAAAGTAGGCAAAACCGGAGACTATGAAAAATTCAGTTTCTCAGCCACACCAGCCACGTTTCAAGTGCTCAGTAGCCATACAAAGCCAGTGGCTACATCATGGGATGGTAGTATACTGAGCTCTAGCGATTGTGAGTTATTGGAGTTATCTGATGAACCATGAACTACCAGCGTGAGATTCAGCTTTATCTGGTATCTGGAAAATCCAGGGCCCTCATAGACACGGCCTTCAGCCAAGATCCACCAGAGTGTAAGCCCTTGGCTGTGTGTATAGTATAGACACTTTACCCGTGCGTAATACATATTTAGTAAATACTTGCTGAATGGATGGAGGGACAGGAGAAGGGACAAATGAAAGAACTTCCTGGCAGGTAAATACATATGAATTTAAAAGAGGACCCTGAAAGGTTTTTTGGTTTGTTTGGTTTTTTGTTTTTTTGGTGGGGGTGGATAGGTAAGGGGTTCTGAAGAAGGGAGGTATCTATTTCCTGGACCAGGGGAGGGGCTGGATCCAGCAGGACAAGTTGGGGAGTTCTTGAGCCACAGCTACTCCATGAGTGGGATGGGGTTTCCTCTCTTTCTCCAACTTGTTCTTTTAAGGAGTAAATCCTGGGTTAAAACCCTTGTTGTTGTTGTTCAGTTGCTAAGTTGTGTGTCCGCTCTTTGTGACCCCATGGACTGCAGCATGCCGGGCTCCCCTGTCCTTCACTATCTCCTGGAGTTTGCTCAAGTTCATGTCCATTGAGTCAGTGATGCCATCCAACCACCTCATCCTCTGTTGTCCCCTTCTCCTTCTGCCCTCAATCTTTTCCAGCATCGGGATCTTTTCCAATGAGTTGGCTCTTCGCATCGGGTGGCCAAAGTGTCCAAAGTGTTGGAGCTTCAGCATCAGTCCTTCCAATGAATATTCAGGGTTGATTTCCTTTAGGATCGACTGGTTTGATCTCCTTGTTAAAACCCTAGACAGCAGCTAGATATGAGTGTGGGGCCTTCTGCAAGGCAGTGAAGTTTAAGGATGGGGGTTGGAGAGACCTTGAAACTCTGCACATTTGGGGAAATCTGCCTTAGGTCTGTGCTTAGAGACGAGGCTGAGAAATAGCCTGTACTGTTAGTTGGCATCCAGGGTGTAGAAGGTATAGATGAATGTTGTGTGCTTTGGGTAGACAATGGACCTTTAAGCTTTCAAAATGGATTTTCCCCAAGGGCTTAGCACTGTGTCTCTGACTCCTTAGACCTGGAACATGGTGAGGAGTCCCTTCACCGAGTCATCCCTTCCTTCCATTCATTTCATGCTTGGGGCTGGTGCATGGGGATGATCCAGAGGGATGTTGTGGGGAGGGAGGTGGGAGGGGCGTTCATGTTGGGATCGCATGTACACCGGTGGTGGATTCAGGTCAATGTATGTCGAAACCAATACAGTATTGTAAAGTAAAATAAAGTAAAAATTCAAAAAAAAAAAAGTAAAAAAAGAAAAAAAAAAAGTGAATTTACCAAAATAAATACATTAACCTTTTTTTGTTTAAAAAAAAAAAAAAAGACACTGTTGTGCCGGGTAGTGGGGTGCTGGGACATCACAAGCGGGGACAGGACAGAGCTCCACCCTGCCCATCTTCAGCTTCCTAGTCCTTTGGCATAGCTTGGCTTTATTTTGTTTGTTTCTTGTGAAGCCAAAAGAGAGTATTTATTTATTTACTTAATGTTTATCAATATTTTAAAATTGAAGCATAGTTGACTTACAGCATCCTGTTAATTACTGCTGTGCCACAAAGTGCTTCAGTTATATGTGTGTGTGTGTGCGTGTGGCACACACACACACTCTTTATAAGATACTCTTTTCCTTTATAATTTATCACAGGTTATTGAGCGCAGTTCCCTGTGCTATTCAGTAGGACCTTGTTGTTTATCCCTTCTCTGTATAAAAGCCTGCATCTGCGAACCTCAGCCTCCCCCTCCATCCCTTCCCCAGCCTCTCCTCCTTGACAGCTGCCACTCTGTCCTCTCTCTTTGGGGTTCTGTTTCATAGCCAGCTCCGTTTGCACCATTTTTTAAGATTCCAGGTGTAAGTGATGCCGTGTAGTCTTTGTCCTTCTGTTTTGACCTGCTCTGCTCAGTACCGTGATCTCTAGGTCTGTCCATGTTGCTGCGAACGGCTTCACTGCATCCTTTTTGATGGCTGAGTAATATTCCGTTGCACATGTGTGTGGCATCTTCATTCCTCTCTCAGTGGACATTTGGGTTGTCTCCATCTCTTGGTTATTGTAAACAGTGCTTGGCACACATGAGCTTGAAAGGAGCGATTCACAATCATTGTGCTCGGTGTCCTAAAGGTTGAGAAAACTGTGCCGTGATCAGACCTAGTCTAGATACTGGGAGATGCGAGGCTGACCTTGAGGATCTGCAGGTGAGAAGGATTCTATCTTGCGAGGTTAGGGGGCTGAGAACAGAGCGGGTACGTGTTGCAGGGAGTATGGGGAACGCTGAGCACAAGGAGCTGAGTGCTGGCCAGGGAGTGGTGTGAGTGCTTGGGGACCAACGGCACAAAGGCTGTTGTGCCCATTCTTGGCTCCTACGTACTTTGGCTGGCACCTAGCACACCACAGGCTCCCAACAAATGTATTCTGAATTACGGAAGGCAAATAGTTTCCCCCAGGATTCCTCTCCTTGGGGGCTGCTCTCGTCCAGCACCAGACACACCTATTCCTCTTTACTCAGGCAATCAGGTTCCATTCTGCATTGTGTAGATAATTGCTGTAACTTGTTTCAGCTTTGGAGAATGTTTTCTGTGTCTCTTCCAAAAACATCTTCCACCATCACATATATTTGGAGGAAAGCACACCCCCTAGTTCAGGTTATTTTTTATGCTTGGCTTCATGGCCTGTGTTTTTGTGTTTGCCTTTTTGTTTTCAACACTAGTTGGTCCCGCTTAATTTGCAGTGCCAAGACGGGGTACTGCATAGGTTTTCCTCCTCCAGCCCTCATCTCCAGTTCTTTCGATTGCTCAGGTTTAACCAACTAGGTCTCCAAAACAATATGTGACTTGCGAAATTTATTTAAAGAATAGTGTTAGTGACAGAGACAGAAGGAGAAGCAGAAAACAGAATGAAACCAAATAAGCCAAACCCAAACAGTCATGTTAGGAGAACTTTCAGAGACCTACGTCCCGCTTTACTTACCACGTCTGCCCATCGGATACCAGACCGTAAACTGGTGTGGTCAAGAGGAAGGGAGGAAAATGGAGTGAAATATAACTCCATCAGCATTCTTCATTTCCGTTGGTTCCTCCAGTTTAAAAATGGAATCATGTTTAACATCTTAATTAGGCACGGTAATGCACAACAGTTTTTTTCTTTTTTCTTTTATTTTATGAACATCTAGTCATTTACTCTCGAAGTAAATTACAGTCAATTCATCTGCAGTGACAAGTCAGTAAAGCAGTAGAAGACTCCAGCTTTTCAATCACCCAATCTTTGTTTCTCATTTTTACTGTTGAATGGAAGGCAAGGCAGCAGGTAAAGGGTATGTACCGCTCAGAGTAGCTTTGGAATTGACCACAGGCTTCCCCTTTGAAGGAGACCCTGTCTGATTTTTGTCAGCTGTCAGGGGTTCAGAATTTGTATACAGATACACATTGTTGAAGAGAAAGAATGACTGAGGCCTTTGGTCTTCGCCCTGTAGATGGCTGGGGCGATTCAAGTGGTAAACCAAACTCCCATCTGCTTTTAACAGTGGTTCATTCTAATGAATGTGTTACGTTTGTGTACAAACCATCAGTAGCCAGAAGCTTGGGGCCTCCTCGGGCTCTCTGCTTGGTGGTGCAAACTTGGTTAATAACTAAGCCCACTCAAACCACGGCCGGTGTCCTCAGGCACGATGCTTGTGTTTGACGAGCTGTACTGTGGTTTCAGAAACAGCAATTAGATCAAAGTCAACAGCCCCCAAACAAGCACACAGCCACCAGGCGAGATCACTACGACACACCCTGGGTAGGGGTTTTTGTGGTGTTTCTGTTGGTTCAGAAGAGAAGTGCGTGCGTCCAGCCAAGAATAAACAGATTCTGTGAATGATTTCCTGACTTGAGAGAAGGGAAACATGACGGTCACTCTGCGATCATCTCTTGGAGTTTCACAGCTTCCTAGGGATCTGGAACCGCTGTCACAAACGTGAGCACCTAGAACCAAAGGCAGGATGGGTGTTTTGTTTTGTCCTCCCCAGGAAAGCCCCTGGGCTTATGAATGGAACCGCATCTAGATGATACGATGTGGACGACAGGGGATATGGGTTTGGCTCGATGGTGTATCCTGAGGGCCTGGGGCTGCGTTCCAGCTTTCAGTGAAAATCCCCCATTCTGTGCTTCTTCAGGAGGCTCAGCTAACCTCACGCTTTCCTTTTTTTTTGCATAATGGAGCCCATCGGCAAAAGTTTGATTCCAGTCTTCCCTTTGCTCTTATATGAGAAAACAAATGATGCTATAGAGTCAGCTTCAATCATGCCTTTTAACGTTAACTCGAAGAAATAAAGCACCTCACCATTTGAAATGACAAACCTGGTCAAAGTGGTTAACCAGAGGGAAGGGTATGCGACTTAAAATCGTGGCATTTCCTTGAGATGGGCTGCTCGGACCTTGCCTCCCTTGCTTCCTCTCTCCCTGCCCGCCTCCTTTCCTTCCAGGATGGTCTAACTCAAGCGTGAATGGACACCTTGCCCTTTAACACTCTGCCTTCTGGCTTTTTTACGACACTGTTGTGCCAGCGCAATGACTCGGGTCCCCCAGCCAGAGGGATCCGGCTGTAAGGTATGTTGCCTTGGAGGGTCCCTGGCTGGCCCGCTCCATACAGTGGTCAGGTTTTGGGACAGAGGTTCGGTTTCCGACCTGTGCAAATAAGTGGCTGAGAGAGGCCGCTGAACTTCCCCTGAGCCACTCCCATCACAGCCTGGCAGGCTCACTGCCCGCCTCCCTGGAGCATCTTGGCTTTAGGGTCCCTTCCCCCAGGGAACCTTCTCCAGCTGCCTGACTTAGCTTTTGGGTTAAATGTATGGCCCCAGACCGCCTTGCCTGTCCCCTGCAGGTGTGCAGCTCAGCTGCCTGGTACAAACCCGTGTTTCTCCTGTGTCCTTGCTGCTCAGAGGGCACTCAGCATGTGCCAGGCGCACCACGTGTGTTAGCTGAAGAAAAGAGAAGCGGCACATGCGCCCGGTTTTTGCAATGATAACTAGCAGTGCTGAAGGATCACAGTGTTACCCTGTTCAGCTGCAACACAGGCTATCCCGCTTGCTCTTTGCAGCACTCGGGAAGCTGGCCACTGTTCTTTTGCTTCTTCCATTATAGTTTATTACCAGAGACTGGATATAGTTCCCTGTGCTATAGAGTAGCACCTTGTTGTTTTTCTTTAAGTCTATTTTATATACAGCAGTGTGTTTCAGCTAATTCTAAATCCGATGAACATTGGGGTGCATGTATCTTTTCAAATCAGCGTTTTCTCTGGATACGTGCCCAGGAGTGAGGTCTCTGGATCACACGGTAGTTCGTAGTTTTAGTTTTTTTTAAAGAACCTCCGTGCTGTTTTCCATATTGGCTGCACCAGTTTATCTTCCCACCAATGGTGTAGGAGAGTTCCCTTTTCTCCAAACCCTCTCCCACATTTAATATTTGTAGACTTTTTAATGATGGTCATTCTGCCTGGTGCGAGGCGGTACCTCACTGTAGTTTTGATCTGTAGCTCTCTGATAATTAGCAGTGCTGAGCATCTTTTCACGTGGCTATTGGCCGTCTGAATGTCCTCTTTGGAGAAATGTCTGTCTAGGTGTTCTGCCCATTTTTTGGTTGGCTTGTGTGTTTTGTTGTTGTTGAGTAGAGTGAGCTGTTTGTGTATTTTGGAAATTACGCCCTTGACGGTGGCCTCATTTGCAGATGTCTTCTTCCAGTCTGTAGGTTGTCTCTTCAGTTTGTTTACGGTTTCCTTTGCTGTGCAATAGCTTGTAAGTTTGATTGGTCCCGTTTGTTTTTGCTTTTATTTCTAATGCCTTGGGAGACTGATCTAAGAAAACATTGCTGTGATTTATGTATTTATGTCAGAGAACATTTTGGCTGTGTTCTCCTCTAGGAGTTTTATGGTGTCCTGTATTTAAGTCTTTAAGCCATTTTGAGTTTATTTTTGTGTACAGTGTGAGGGTGTGTTCTAACTTCACTGATTTGCATGTGGCTGTCAAGCTTTCCCAACATTGCTTGCTGACGAGACTGTCTTTTCTCCATTGTATGTTCTTGTTTCCATAGTTGAAGGTTAATTGACCATCAGTGTGTGGGTTTATTTCTGGGCTCTTTATTCTGTCTCACTGGCCGTTGTTACGATCCCTATTTTGCAGATGAGAAAACTGAGTCACAGAGATTCTGACATGCCCAAGGCCACATAGCTAGTAAACAGAGTCGCCAGGGTACAAATTGTAGCTACAGCCAGTGCCCACAACCCAAACAGTCTTAGTCCATTAGCGCTCTGCACCTGGCCTGACTCTCCTCGTGGGTCAGTTTCTTCTTGTTCACAGCCAGGGATATTTTCTCTCCCCTCTGCACCTGGGGGCCTGGAAAATGCTGTGACAAGATCGTTGGCAGAGAGACGCTCCAGCTTTCTCCTCCTCCACCCTCAAACTGCTGATCTTGGCCATTGTCTAATTTTCTCCTCCAAAAACGGAAACTTTGGGAAACTACCTTGGCAGAAAAGTCTTTCCTAGCTCTTCCCCAGCAGCCCAAGCATTGATATGGCTGGCACTAGCAATGGAATTGGATTTTTAAAAAAAACAAAAACAAAATAAAAACAAAACCTCACTAGCTGAAGTCTGTTAGATAGAGTGTTGGCTGTAGAGAGTTTCTATGTGTGCAAGATGGCAGAGAACCCATAATGGACGGTCACCAACACAGCCCACCCATGTCAAGCCCTGTTTTAAGCTCTTCGCATGTATTAAGACCATCGAGCAATTCTGCAGTGTGGTTATGATCCATTATCCCCATTTTTTGGATGGGTGAATTAGGCACAGAAGGATGATATCGTGGCCTGGTCACATAGCTCACATGGGAAGGTGACAGCTGGGCTCGGGATGCAGAATACCAGAGTACTGCCGTGGATTGCCATTTCCTTCTCCAGGGGATCTTCCCGACTCAGGGATCGAACCCGGGTCTCCTGCGTTGCAAGCAGATGCTTTACCATCTGAACCACCAGGGAAGCCCCCAACATTTTCAAAGGCTACTCAAATATCCGTCCTTCCAGCTCGACCCTCACCCATCATTTCTGTAATTTTATTGTTGAGTTGGTCACAAGACATCACCCACAGATTCCAGGGCTTCAGCTTCTTTAAGGCTGTGATTGCTTCCTATGAGATCCATCAGCTTAAACCTCTCCTTATGAAGGTCTCTTCTTGTGGGTTCAGGCGGTAATGGCCAGGGACCAGGGAAAGCAGAACCCAATAATTAATAATTCTGTAATTTTAATAATTCTCTATATTTAAATAATTTCCCATTAAAACTCAGTAGGCTGGACCCCATCATGGTAAAGCTGATGGACCCTTCCAGGGTGCGCTGCGATCAGCTGCTTGAGCCGAGTGGTAGAGGCCATAGGGGAGTGTGCAGTTGCAGACACAGACGTGGAGTGATTTTCTTGGTCTTTTCACCTGTTTTAGGCCCACCTTTTCCTCGTCTGTAAACCAGAGACCCTGTCCCCACCTCACGGGGTTGTTGAGGGGTCGCCCTGGGGAATCCCACTGCTGCCGCTTGCTCCGTTTCTGCCTGTGGCCACAGGTTTTGCCCCCGTCGTCTTTTGGTCGTTGCTGTTGCCCACTGGGGAGCGCTCAGAGAGGACCATCTCTTCCCCGAGGGAAGCGGCCATGGACCCTTGGCGTTTTCCTGTGTGCCGGGTCAGAGGGCCCTTTAGGAAGGCCAGGACGAGAACCCCGAGGACTGTTAGCCTTCTCGGGCTTTCTCTGAGGTGCTGGGCGCAGGGCTGGCCCCCAGCCCCCTTCAGCCACGCCGGTGGGTCCCCAGGCTCCTGGAAAACAGCAGCCTGTGTCAGAGAGACACGGTGACCGTGCACTGAGGCGTCTCTCTGACAAAGGTGCCTCCTGAGCACAAGCCCACTCCAGGCTGTCTGCCGGAGCTTCCCCCGGAGGGAGACTTCGGTAAGCGGGGTGGCGCAAGCTTCCAGAAGGCCCCGGGTGTGCCCGCACCACCCTCTCAGTGGCCTCTGGCTCTGGGCCCAGGGCTCGGGGGTCTGGGGGCCTTTGGAGGCGAGTGGCCCCCTCTGGGCTCCTCTGAGGTTATGGAGACGCGCAGACGCTGCTCTGTGAGGAATGACTGCCTCGCTCAGTGGGTGCTGTTGCCAAGGCAGAAATTCAGGGTGACAGCTGGCATCTTCTGAGCACCTGCTACGTGCCTGACACTTTGTTTTCCTGCTTCATTTAATCCTCCCAAATCTGCCAGCTTGGGGGGTGTTAATAACCCATTTTACAGGTGGAGAAATTGAGGCTCAAAAGTCAGAAGTTCGGACCCCAAGTTGCCCATATCCCAGACCACCCTGTGCCTTCAGCTCTGCCTCGTGTTAAGTGTGGGGCCCTGGTCCCCTCTCCCTGGGCTTGCCCACAAATCTAATTGTCGTCACCGACGTAATGTGGGAGATCAGGGCCGGGGGCCACCTCTCATCTGTCAGCCCTGGCTGACCGCCCTACACCCGGAGCTCAGTACCATGAACATGACCACAAGGGAAAAAATACCCTCCAGGACATCATGGTCCAGCAACAGTGGCCCTGAGTGGGGAGAAGGCAGGGGCAGCTGTCTGGCAGCACAGCCTGTGGTTTCAGAGGCCAGATGATAAGGGCCGAGATCCTGTCCGGAGCAGAGGATGGGGGGGCTGGGGCGGGGGAGGAGGGAGGGTCACATTACTGGGGAGCTGAGACAGTGTTACGAAAGAGGTAAGACTTGAAATAGTCTTCTGGGAGAGTCAGAATTCCCCGGGGCAGTCAGAGGAGGGGTTTCAGATGAGAGCACAGCAGGTGCAGAGGTTCAGAGCAGGAGGGAGCAGGACATTCTGTGGGACAGCCGGCGTTCCCCTTTGTCCTGAGAGCAGGGGGCAGCAGAGAGGCTGTCTGGACAGGCCAGGCAGGGATGAGAGCAGGTAGGTCTCTGGTCTTTTTTTACCAAGCTCAGGAGGATGCATCTTATCCTGCAAACATGTTGAAGATGTATCTTCCTTAGAAACCCAATTACAGGAACTTCCCTATCAGTCCAGTGATTAAGCCTTCATCTTCCAATGTGGGGGTGGGGGTTGCAGGTTCAGTCCCTGGTTGAGGAACTAAGATCCCACAGGCCTTACCACCCAAAAAAGTCAAAAGGTGAAACAGAAGCAGTATTGTAACAGATTCAATAAAGAATTGAGAATACTAAAATCACCTTGAAAAAAAAAAGAACCCAGTGTATAGAAAGTTCAGTTCAGTTGCTAGGTTGTATCTGACTCTTTGTGACCTCATGAATCACAGCCTGCCAGGCCTCCCTGTCCATCACCGACTCCCAGAGTTCACCCAAACTCATGTCCATCAAGTCGGTGATGCCATCCAGCCATCTCATCCTCTGTTGTCCCCTTCTCCTCCTGCCCCCAATCCCTCCCAGCAGCAAATGTTGAAGCAGGAGGCAGAATTCAGTAGAGCAAAGCCCAACCCTGACTGAGAGCCAGCAGAATTCTTCTGCAAACAGCCAGATAGCGCATATTCTCAGCTGGCTCCGTCACAGTTACTCAGCTCTGCCGCTGGAGTGAGAAAGCATCCTTGGATGATATGCAAATGAATGGGCGTGGCATGGATGCATTTTCTTTGCAGACACTGAAAGTTTGATCTTCACATAACTTTTACGTGCCACACAATACTCTTCTTTGGATTTCTAAAAACAGATTTAAAATGTGAAACCCACCCCTCGCTCTTGGGCAATGAGGCTCTGGCCCAGGGACAGTGGTTTTCTGACTCTTGCTCTGAGCCACTAGGTGGTCCATGAAAGAGGATTACAATGTGGGCATGCGGCTACAAACAGGGATGCGAGGGGTGTGACCTCTGTTCACGAGATCCTGGAGCCAGCACAGTCTTCCCACTTGCCGTTGTCAGGGACAACTAAATCTCCTGAAAGGGAGACGGCCGGACCCAAGCTTGATGGTGTCCTTGTGGCTTCTCTGAGAGACCACAGGGCATGCACTTCTGCGATGAAAGCACCACCAGAGGAGGGTGAGAAGGTATGAATGAGAGGGCGGCCACACTCAAACCTGTGTCGGAACTGGCTTCGATGCACTGGCTGTCCTTGGCTGCCTGGCCTTCTGATGGAGAGGAAGGGAAACCCACTCAAGGACCGCAGATGCTGCATGGAGTCGGAGGGCAGTGGGGAAGCAGGGGCGGATTCCGGCTGGAGGTCCAGCACTCCTGTGGGGGTCTTATCCCTGGGTGACTCCGCTTGAATAGCCAGGGTGTGATGGTCCCTCAGGAGAGGGGACTGGCTTAGGTCCTTGGAGGCACCCTGGGTCTCCCTGCTGTGTGATTCCGGATGGGGCCCGTGCACACAGGCGTTTGAGCACTCAGCCCTGCCGCCTGTAGGGCCAGGGGGTCTGCTTGATGCGCTATGGCCCGTGGCCCCCAGTGCCATGTTCCTGGGGATGATCTTCAGTCTAGAGAGATTATTTTGTGAACTGTCACTGCCACTCCTCCCCCAGGGGCCTCTGGCTTCTGCCTCCCTTTACAATTTGGCTGGAAACCCGCATACAGAAGGGATCTTACGCGGCCCTGCAACTTCAGCAGACTGACAGAAGAGACTCCTCGTCCAGCCATGGCTTAGCGGGTACAAAATCCTATTGTCCCCTACCTGGGTGCCTTCCACCCAGTGAGACAGCCAGCGAGACTGGCAAGGGCGGTGGGGAGGAGGCAGAGGGGCTCTGTTT
Organism: Capra hircus; assembly: GCF_001704415.2. Lineage (NCBI taxonomy): Eukaryota > Metazoa > Chordata > Mammalia > Artiodactyla > Bovidae > Capra > Capra hircus. The sequence goes on along the minus strand of NC_030825.1, from coordinate 7,699,803 downwards.
CAGGTTCGACCTCTTTACAGGGGAGGGTGACCTCCTTCGCCGGGTGGGGCCCCTGATTTAAGCTGTCTGTCTTTGCCCTCGATAAGGCTCTGCTGGCTGCTGAGGTAACCCAGAGAGGGTCCATCTCGGGGCCACGTGGAGAGCTGTCAAGAGTGAGGCCTCACAGGGCTTTGTGAAGGAGAGAGCCGGAGAGCTGGAAATGATGGTTAATCAGCCGAGCCAGCATTGAAAGCAGAGCAGGCACCCAACTAGAAAGGCTGGTGAGTGGGGAGTTTCTCTCTCTCTCTCTTCCCCGACTCCCGTAATCTTCCTGCAGGGGAATAAATCTGTTACCCCCTTCCCCCCACCCCCGTCCTCCTCCCTAAACCCCTGCAGATTTTGATGGTCTCATCTTTGCCTTCCTTTTTTCTCTGCACCGCTTTCTTTGGTCATAATGTTGACATTCATTCTGGTTCATTTCTCCATCCATCTAGCCAGCATGCGCGGATGGTAGGCTCTGTAGACGGCGCTGGGCGGCAGCCAGCCGTCCTCCTGGAGTTTCAGGGTTTGTGGGAGCATTGCTTGTAGGAGCAAAGGTGGGCGTGGCTGGACGGAGAGGGTGGGCGGAGCATCATCGGTGGGAGGGAGCTTCCACCCCCTCTCTGCACCACCCACTCCGGGCTGGCCACCGGTGTCTCAGAGCTCAGCTTATGCTCCTGAAACGGAACTCTTTAGGAGGTTGCTTTCCTTCTAGCTGTTCTTCAGCTTGATTTATGGAATCATCATTCTATAAGGTGCCATGGTGGAAATGGCCTTTCATCCATAGATTCAGGGGAGGGGGGCAACGGTCTGTGACCTTCTGGGTGAGTGGAGTTTGGGGCTGCTAAGAGGAGATGACTGCAGCTCACCTCTCCTGCCAGGGTTTTGGCTGTGGCGCCTTTTCAGGCACTGCAAGATGACCCACACGGGTGTCAGGCTTCAGACAGACCGAATGGAACCACAGAGGATCGCTTTCAGAGGAGTGTCAACCTGGAAGGGAGGTTTCCACGCTGGGGGACGGGGCCAGCGTAATCTAAGCTGGGCTTTGCCGTTCACAGCAAGGGCTGGGCAGAGAATCAGTTAAGTTCAGTCCTTACGCAAAGTGCAGAAGATCCTCACCTTAAATTTGAACTCCTGATGACCTGAATAGCTCAGTAACTTAGAGCTCCGGCCCGCTTCCATAGGCACTGGTGCTGTGGGCTGCTCGTCGTATGGGAGGCTCTCCTGAAGAGCGGCGTAGCCCCAGCTTGGAGTGGGGTCTGTCTCTGCTGCTGCTAACAGACCTCGCTGAGTTTACCCAGGGTCGTGGGGTGTTGTCTATAGAACGACCTCACAGCGTGGTTCAGGCGCTTGGTTCCCGGAGGCTGCCCAACGCTCTCTGAATGGCCCGTGTTGTTAGCCATCCTGTTCCTCTGAAAGAGATCACTGCAGCTGCCATCACCCAGCCCTGGGCTCAGCACTCTGTGCACGTTTGTTCATGTAATCCCTGCGACCACCCTGCATGCTAAGTGCCCAGTTGCCGTGCCCTCCAGGGGACCTTCCCGACCCAGGACTGAACTCACGTCCCTTATGTCTCCTGCACTGGCAGACGGGTTCTTCACCACTCGTGCCGCCTGGGAGGCCCAGGAGGTGCACACTTGGTAACCCGTGAGCGGGAATCCTCCCTATCCAGAGAAGTTCAAGGGCTGAGGTCAGGAAGCGGGTGTGAGGCTCTGGGCTGTCAAGCACAGCCCTAGACGGTCCCACTCAGCCACCCGGCTGCCTGCCTACCAGGGTGTGGACCCCCCTCCCGGGGGCACCCAGCACCCCAGGGTCCCGCTGTGTGGTCCTGTCATGAGGCCGCGAGTCTGGTGGGCAGGGGACCAAGGTGTTGGCTCCGCTGGAAGTCTGTGAAGAAGCGCCAGGGAGGAGAGAAGAAACACCATGAGTCCATTAAAATAACCTGTTTTACCAGAGCGACACAAGCCTCCGCCTTCAAGGCTGCACGCGCAGCCACAGACGAATAGTCACCGGAGATGTTATGCTAGAAGCTTGTCTTGTGCAAGTGTTTTATGATACGTGTATCTATAAAGCTAGAGACTGAAGGCAGCCAACCGATGTACACTCCCCCGACACACAAACTCTCCTTACCTTGTTAGAGCTTAAGCTTCTTTTCTCAGTGCATCTGTGATAAGAGTAATTCATTACAGAATTGAACTTTATGGTTTGTTTATGCTGATTCCGATTACAGAATAAATGACTACCTGGAGTTAAAAAAAACTAATGAAAAAACAGGCATCAATCAAGAACATTTATGGATAAAGACTTTAAACATCCATACTTAGAAATATATATGATATTTAGAAATAGATCTGAAAAGACTTATGTAATGTGTTTTAATCAAATCTTGAAGAGAAATTGACCAATAAATCAAATCTGGAAAAGAAATTGACCAATAAATCAAATTTGGAAAGAAAGTGACAGATAAATCAAGTCTAAAAGAGAAAACAACCGCTATATCAAATCCATGATATGTTTATTACAGCAGCTGATCTCGGTTTTTTGTGAACCTGTGCTCTTCCTGGGCCCATTTAGGAATGTATTTAGTATTTAAGAAATAAGATACTTATACTATATGTGTGTTTACTTACACACACATATAGAAGATACTTATGCTGTTGGAAGTGTGTGTGTGCATATAACACACACAGATATAATTTGTAAACCAAAAGAGGATGTCTGCAGGGGGATAGAGGAGCTGGAGGACTGAAAGGATCAATCATAGACAAACATCCAACGCCAGCCTCGCTTTCGTGTGGCCTCTAGGATTTATTTACACATAAGGCATCCGTATAACGCTAGCCTTTAGGACTCAGCGTTGAATTTCTTGGGATCCAAGGCGTATCTGATGAATCTTACTCTTTCACAATGAATTAAGTTATATCAATTCCAGAAGGGGCATTTTTTTTTTGCATCTCTACAACAGTATATAGAATATATTTCACTTCATTTAGGATTAATCTTGAAGAGTTTTCCCCAAAGATATTTCTAAGTATATTTTTGAGATCAGGGCACGTGTGTATGTATTGTGTGTGTGTCTGTGTGGATGTATGTGCGTGTCTATGTGTATGTGCATGGATTGGTGTGTATGTGTGTGATTATGTGTGTGTGTGTGTGTGATGTGTGTGAAGGGTGCTGCTGAGTGACCAGGTCTCTCTTCATCTCTCTGTCTTATTATCTATCCCCATAGGACTATATACCTGATTTCAGAAGGGAACTTTTCAAAGAAAAAACTTTAGACTGGTACCCATATCCTATCCAGCCATGTATCCTGAATTTCCCAGCAGAGACATGAATTTTAAATTTCTGCTTCCTTGCCCCCCCACAAAGAGATCTTGCAGTTGTCAAATCATACATCCCAATATCCGGGCTTAGAAAACTGTGTCCCCTGTGTGTAGATGCCGCCTTAGTTTCCATTTCAGAAATATGTCACGTGAGCCCATTCTTTCCATTGGATTATAGTAACTTCCAGTAATAGTATGGATAGTTGTCGGTTAAGTCCTCTGTTTTTACTGGATAAATTTGACATGTAACATTGTATAAGTTTTAAGTGCCCTGCATGTTTCCTCGATGCATTTATGCATTGTAGCATGGGTTGTCATTATAGCAGTATTCATTACACCACATAATCGTGCGACATTGTGGTCTGTGTTTAATATACCACATTCTGTGCTTTGTCCCTGTAGTCCACACTGGTACCCATGAGGCAGGTACTCAGCCCACCCGTTTTCCAGAGGAGGAAACTGAGGCAGAAAGGAACTTGCCCGAGTTCCCACGGCTGGGGAACAGTAGAGGCAGGATTTCAAGCACTGTGTGCTCCTAGCCTAGACCTATTCCCCTTCCCACGTTCGGTGATCTTTACTGTTTCATAAACAGGCAGTCATGGTGCTGCCCTCAGGGCTAGATCCCAAACCCCCATCTTTCTCTAGACAATGTTGCTGCCTGAGACCAGCAATCAAATTTAAGAGAGAGAATTGATGGACAGCTTCCACCAGTGCTTGTAAAAACTAGGTAACATAGCCTCACATAAAGCAGGTTGCTTCTCTTAACACCATCGTGGTCTCAGATGGAATGGAAGAGTTTTAATTTTTAGACGTTTCCATAAAGATAGACTCCGCTGCTGGGAACCTTAAAAGTGATCTTATCACTTCTGGCATTTTTCAAACTTGCCAACATTTTCCAGTCCTTCTCCCATCCCAAGTCACCGCAGTCCATACAGAAACTGGTGTAAATAATGGTATGTGATTGGAAAGCTTATTTTCCAAGTGGCGTTTCAGGATTAAGTGTGCAAGATCCCACTCCGAGAAGAGATAATTAATTCTCTGATCAATTCTGATTTTCGTTTGTGTTACAGAGAAGAGAAAATAAGTCTCTGGTTGACTTTGATTTTCATCTGTGTTACTGAAGGATAACATTTAGAATAAGATGTCTCGGATTATCTTATACTAAGGTAGTCATAACCCTGTGCTCACAATTACAGGACTTTTCTGTTTCTTTCTTTTTGCTTTTTACTCTATGAAATTAAAAGCTAGGGTCATTCAGCCTCCTTAATGCTTCGATGATACTGGTAGGTATTTGTATGTATGTATAAATTACCGGTAGCTTTTGGAGCACCCACTGTTTACTCCGGGAATCACTTTTTTCCCGCTGGTGCTCCGTGGAAAATTAAACTGTTATTGGGGCTGGCTTCATGGCCATGTGATGTGCGCAGTCCTCCAGGGTTCCCCGCTCAGAAGTGTGCCGCGTTTGCTTTAACACTAAACACTCTTCCTGAAGTTCTTGCTGATTTTTGAGCAGAGGATCTGGAATTGTCACTTTGCCCTAAGTCTCAGAGTTGATGCGTCCAGTCCCATGTGGCACTCTGCGCCTCTAACCGCGTATGTACCTTCTCAGGTTTGATCTGCTAGCCTTTGAGGTCTGACCTCGCTCTGAATTTTCTGGTGTATTTTGTGATGTATGTTCTGCAGTCCTTTCTTCTCCCAGGCTTATTTTCTTCCACTCACACTATAAGACCCTCTATTTGCTATTCTCAGAGTTAACCAGGAGAACAGACAGACAACAGTGATGCCCACCAGACGGCCTCTTGGGAAATGATGAGAGACACCTTCTTGCTCTGCAGGAGCCCTGGGTTCCAGGCCAGAGGTTGTTTGAGCTCCTACAGGACAGCCTTGGGCCTTTATGAGATTCACCTGAGCTCTCGCCAGACCTAAAGATATTCAAGAGGCTGCTGCTGCTGCTAAGTCGCTTCAGTCGTGTCTGACTCTGTGTGACCCCATAGACGGCAGCCCACCAGGCTCCGCTGTCCCTGGGAGTCTCCAGGCAGGAACACTAGAGTGGGTTGCCATTTCCTTCTCCAGGGTATGAAACTGAAAAGTGAAAGTGAAGTCACAGTCATGTCCAGCTCTCAGCGACCCCATGGACTGCAGCCTACCAGGCTCCTCCGTCCATGGGATCTTCCAGGCAAGAGTACTGGAGTGGGGTGCCATTGCCTTCTCCGAATCAAGAGTCTAGTCTCACCCTATTTGGTATTATCAGCTTAGCACCTCCTTCTGTCATTGCCAAGTTTGCCATCTTTAGGTAATGGAGGTATAAGAATATCGATTTTAAAGATACGAGTATCATGATGTACAGTATGGATGAAGACAGAAGACAGAGCAGTGTTTCCGTATATCCCTTGCCTGTTGGTGTTTAAGTTTTATATGAGAGCAGATAACAGTAGCATATCGTTTAGGAGAGGAGCACTTTGAAATCACTCCCAGTGTCTTCATCCGTAAGTCGGTACTGGCCAATAAAACGTTCTCTGGTGAAGGAAGTGCTGGACATCCGAGCTGCCCACTGTGGCAGCCACCCGCCACGTGTGAGGACTTGAAATAGGGCTCAAGTGACAGAGACCCGAATCTTCCATTTGAGCTCGTTTTAGCTAACGTAAACAGCCACGTGTAGCTAGCGCTTAACGGTACTGAACAGCAGCAGAGTTATCGCTCTTATTTGTGTGTATGCTCTTTTTTCAGTTGAAGTGTGACAGTGTCGTGTGAGCGTCAGTGACTCAGTCATGCCTGCGTTCCCCTCCATACCCTTTTTGATCACAGGTTATTACAAGATATCTAATGCAGTTCCCTGTTCTTTGCGGTAGGCCCTTGTCATTTATCTGTTTTATATATAGTCGGGTATATCTGTTAATCCCCAACTCCTAATTTATCCCTCATACCCCCACCTTTCCCCTCCGGTAGCCGTGAATCTGTTTTCTGTTTCTGTGAGTCTGTTTCTGCTTTGTAAGTAAGTTCATCAGTAGCACTTCTTTTTTAGGTTGCATATGTAAGCGATGTCATATGGTATTTGTCTTTCTCTGACTGATTTCGCTTGGTGGGATAATCTCTCTGCTTCGTCGCTCAGTTGTGTCTGACTTTGGGCTATAGCCCACCAGGCTCCTCTGCCCATGGGTTCTCCAGGCAAGAATACTGGAGTGGGTTGCCATGCCCTCCCCCAGGGGATCTTCCCGACCCAGGGATGGAACCCAGGTCTCCCGCATGGCAGGTGGACTCTTCACCATCTGAGCCCCCAGGGAGCCTCTCGGGCCATCCCTGTTGCTGCAGATGGCATTATTCCGTGTTTTCATGGCTGAGTAGTACTCTATTGTATATATGTACTGCACCTTCTTTATTCACTCATCTGTAGATGGGCAGCAGGTTGCTCCCAGGTCTGGGCTAATGTAGATAGTGCTGCTGTGAACACTGGGGTGCGGGTGTCTTTTGAATTAGAGGCTTCTCTGGCTGTGTGCCCAGGAGTGGGATTGTTGGATCTTATGGCAACTCTATCTGTAGTTTTTGAAAGACCCTCCATACTGTTCTCCATAGTGGCCGCACCAGTGTACATCTCTAGCAACAGCCTAGGAGAGTTTCCTTCTCTCCACACTCTCTCCAGCATTTCTTGTTTGTGGACTTCTTCATGACGGCCATTCTGACTGGTGTGAGGTGGTGCCTCACTGTAGTTTTGAGTTGCATTTCTCTGATAGTGAGCCATGTTGAGCATCTTTTCATGTGCCTGTTGGCCATCTGTATGTCTTCTTGGGAGCCATGTCTGTCTGGGTCTTTTGGCTTCCTCTCACCTTTGAGCATCCATATGTAGCTAGTGTATTGAATAGCACTGAAGAGTTGTTCCTCTTATTTTTGTATATGCTCTTTTCATCCATATCCAAGCTTACATGTTTCCATAGTCGACCACATCTTACTATCTGCCTTGTGCCTTTTAAAAATTTACATTTTGCAGACCTTTCCGCATCTTTTAGTCCCGGATTGGATAATGGAGGATCCTGGCACATGGCCCCCAGGGCCTGCAGGTCTCTTGGCTACGCGCTTACCCTTGAAATATGGCCAAGGTTTAGGGGGTACCGTATCCTGACGTCTCAGAAGCTGGGTATTGAGAGAGGGACACTGCTGAGTAGCCGTGCTTTCTCTCCCGGTCACAGAGGGTTGTGGAAAAGGGGGCGGGGGAGGAAGTAAAGGGGAAGTGGGGAGGGACTGCCTTCTTGAGAACACCCAGGCACTGGTTGCGCATCCCCTCTGGGCCAGATGGAAACACTCTGCACGCGCATCCTTGTCATCTTCGCATCAAGCCTTCCGTGTAGGTGCCTTTCTCATATTGCACGTGAGGAAGGCAAGAGTCGAGACGGCGACTCCACCGGGACGATGTCGTTTACACACCGCGGTGACGGAACTGGACTCTGTTCTGTCGCCTCCAGAACCCACCCTGCCTCCATGCGACCTGACAGCAGACGCAGAGGGGGAGACTCGCAGACGCAGGGGGTCCTGCGCGGGGCTCTGTCTCTCGTCCTCTTTTAGAAGCCTGGGAAGAGTCTTGTATTGCTGTTGTCAGAGTTCACGAGGCTATCGCTTGAGTAACTGTCCCGTGAAATGCAAAATTCACAGTGGCATGGTTCTGCTTTTTTAAAAAAAAAATCTTAAAAATTTTACTGACTTTTTATTGCTTCCATGGTTGTGAGAGAGACAGAAAAAGGCCAGTGCAGGCACACACACACACGAAGCTGGAAGGTCAAACAGTAGGGTGGTTTCTTTTCTCTTAGAGGAAAGGGTCTGCCAACTTGTGATAGGAAGGGCCACGCCGAATCTTAGGGACTTAGAAACCCAGCGTCTTGAGGGCTCTCATGACCTGCTTGCTGTGGTCCTTGTGGATTACCAAGGCCAGGGCCGCGCTGTGGATTGCTGCAGGCCCGAGGTGCGAGTCCCTCAGGTGGTGGTCTAGATGCTCAGTCGTGTCCAGCTCTTTGGGACCCCCTGGACTGCAGCCTGCCAGGCTCCTCTGTCCATGGGATTCTCCAGGAAAGAATCCTGGAGTGGGTTCCCATGCCCTTCTCCAGGGGATCTTCCCGACCCAAGCACTCAAACCCTGGTCTCCTGCACTGCAGGCAGATTCTTTACCAAAGAAAGAGCCACCGTGAAGGCCCAAGTCCCACAGGGGAAGGAAGCTCATCCACCCCCTGCCAACCCAGGAAATGCAGTTGACCCATCAGAGCACAGGCCCCAGAAAGTCCAAGCTTGCAAGATCCCCAGGCCTGGGCAGCTGGCCGCAGTCATGAGGCCCGGCCTGTGAGCGCTGGGGGAGGGGTGGGGTGCAGTTTCCCCTCTCTCTCGCTGCTTCCCTTTGGTATCCTCTGGCCTTTGGGGGGGGGCTGGTTCTGGGGGTAGTGAGGGTGGTGTGGCTTGGAATCTTGCCCCAGGCCCCAACCCTGGAGCCACTAACTTGGTTTGCTTGGGTGATACCACTCTGAAGCCCAGCCTTGGCTCTATCTAATCCGACAGGCACTTACTCACCACACGGCTCGGTCCAAAAATAACAGGCACCGGGGGCCTTGGGGATGCCAGGCCCCGCTAGTGGGGGGCCCCTGCAAGCCCGGGGACCCGCCTTCCTGTTTGCCTTCCCGGCCATCTGCCTCCTGGTGCCCCTCCCCAGCACACTGAGGGTGCACTCACTGTCCCCACACAGGCGTCCCTCCAGGGGCCCAGCGCTAAGCACGGACGGGCACCTTGCTCCCCAAACTGCTGTAAGAGGAGGGGGGATTCATCAGCAAGAGACAGCGGTGCTCGGATCAGGAGGCCTGGGAGGAGCCAGCTCAGCTTCTTACTCCCCAGCCATCTCAGGACCCCCAAGACGCCTGCTCGTGCCGTACCCGAAGCTCTTTGTAAACCATGTAGAATACTGGCGGCTTAGCGATGGCAGGAGCTCCACGGGCGCGCTGAATTCAGGTCCCGTTGTTAACGCACGAGCCAACATGGGCATGTGGCCGCGTCCCTGGGAGACTCAGTTTCCTCGTCATTAAAAGGGGAGTCCTTCCTATGCGGCGGCCACGGCGGTGGCAGCGAGGTAACGACGGATGTAGAGTTGCCACTGGGACCAACACGGCTTTCCTCCCGCCCCCAGCGTCGGTCTCCCTGAGCGAGGACTTGCACTGTGGGCACAAATATTTTGTGCACCCGAAGGTGCACCGTCTGACAGTCGTGAGAGATCTTTTGCAGGTGAGGCAGGATCATTCAAATCAGGGTTCCTCCCTCCAGCTCAGGAACGTGTGATTGCCGTAGGCGCAGATGGGAACAACAGGAGCAGTAACAATAGAGAAAATCGGTGGTCATGACAGCCTCCCGGTAGGCAGAGCAGCCCCAGTCGCGGCGGGCGGGCAGTGCTGGGGTCAGTGGTGGCGCTGCACTAAACCAGCAGCGGTGGCAGCAGTTACGACGTTGGAAGCTAGAAGTTGCAGTGCTGACGTCACGCCGGTGGTGAATAGTACTAGCCCCAGTTGTGGTAGGGACAAGTGGTAGTAGCAGCTCACCCCGGTTAGGACCACCTCCTTTACTTCTCCCAGCAGACCTAAGATAGCCGCCCTCCTCACGGGCGTCAGAAAATGCCCAGTCGTGGAGCCCGTGGTTAAGTGCAGAACCAGTCATTTCCAGCCTGGATTCTGAAAAAACGCCTCAACAGGAGCCACCTTGTTGGAAGTTGGCTGGGTTGTGCTGCCGTCTCCGAGATACACACGGAGCCGATGCCCAGCAGGGTGGCATAGCTTCCTAAGGTGGCCCCAGGGGGTGCACCACGGGTATCAGGTGCCTGTTGCAGATGAGCAGGGCAGGGGCGGGAGGGACCTCACGGTGGGCAGACCCAGCCCCCCATCTGGTTTTCTCTAGGCGGCCAGCAGGCCCTGGGGCATGTACACAGCCTTGTGCCCAGAGTGCCTGATTGCATGTGAGGCTGAGTGGCTGGTGGGCTGCTACCCAGGTTGTTTGGTTCTCATGACTCTGCGGGTAAGCAGGGAGGCAGACCTCCCGAGCGCTGATGCCTGATCAGTCACCTGGACCCATCCAGAGGTGGCTGAGTCTCTGGGTGACAAGGAGATGCTGCGTTCCAGCCAGGTGGCCACCTTTTCCTCAGTATCTCTTTTTTCCAGCTGTCTGATAATCTGCCTCCTCCCGCCCATTCCTGAGGAACCTCTCCCTGCCTGGTGGCCATCAGGGGCCACTTGTCTCCTTTTGGCTTGGGTCTCAGTTCCTGCCTTTAGCAGCAACAACCTCACCATCAGAGCCTCGCCCAGCAGTGGGGCCCAGGAGAGACTCATCAGCCGCTGTTGGCTTAATTTTTTTTTTTTTTAATTATCGAGGTAGTACAGTCTCATACCTAGAAAAAAGAGGACAAAAAAGAAACCAAAAATTACTCATCATCCCATCAGAAAAAGTTGCTGTCATTACTTCGGGGAACGTTTGTTGTTACAGATGATTGTAGAGTCTTCGTATCTTTGTACTCACAAGTGTGCCTTGTATATGCATCCTGGACATACGCATTTCTGCAGGCATGCAGCCTGTATTTTTCTGTCCAGTGCTAGGCTCTATATAATTAATGTTGTCAAAAAATTATTTTTGGAAGTCTGATGAATATTTTGCTTTTTTGAACAAGGCAGTTTAATCTTCATACTGGATGTCTAGGTTGCTTCCATTTTTTCCCTATTACACGTGACACTGTACTAAACATCTTCACACCTGAATCTGTGGTAGAATCTCTGATTATTTCTTCAGTATAAATGCTAACAAGTGGCATTATTTGTTAAACCATGTTTTTAAATTCGGGACACAAAATAAAATTGCTTTCTGGAAAGACTGAACCAGTTTATACTATCACGAACACTATAAGGACACTTCAGTGTAGCTATTAAAATCATTTAGTAGAACTTTCTTTGAGAGTGAAATATAATATCTTATTGTCTTAGTATCTTTATATTATATATACTGTACAATGTAGCATTTTATAATTTTGTATTTAGCTCTTGGCCACATGGCTTGTGAGGTCTTAGTTCCCCAACCAGGGATTGAACCCAGGCACCCGGTAGGGAAAGTGCAGAGTTCCAATGCTGGACCATCACAGAATTCCCACAATGTAGTATTTTATATGTAACATATAATCTCTTGTACTTACAGCTTTATTTACTTGAATATCTTTCCTTATTTTTATTCATAGCCATTTTTATTCCTCCTTTTATGAACTGCCCTTTTTTTTCCACCTCCATTTTTTTTCCATTTTGCATGACTGTTGGCGTTTTCTTTATTGATTTCTCATAGCTATTTATATATGGTGTATTAATCTGTTTTCACATCATGGCACAATTTTTTCCATGTGTCTCTTTCATTTTAAGTATGTATTTTTACCTGAATAATATGTGTGTTATATTCAAGCTTAAATATTCTTTGTTTGCTTTGATGTTCAGAAAGATTTTCCCATCATCTCCAGTTAATTCTTCACTAGTGCTTTCATTTTTATGATTCTGAATCCAACTTTTAAACCTTCTACATCTAGAATTTATTTTGACATTTGATTTGAGAGGCTGACTTGATTTTTTTCATAAAGATAACCAACTTTTAGCAGCATTTGTCCAAAAGTCTTCCTTTCTCCATTGGCTTTGATACATCTTTTATTGTGCTTTAACTTCACACCTACAGAGAAGTCTGTTTCAAGGGTGTTTTACTTCCTTGATCAATTTGTTGATTCTTACAATAGTACATACTTATTTTATTATCGTTATGATACATTTTAATATATTCTAGAGTGCTCATCCTTCACATTATGTTTTTTTTCAAAACTGTCTTGGAAATTAAAAAGAAAAATAACGCCTTCTGCTTTTTTCTCACAATGCAGCGCATAGAATAGAATTCAGCCAGATAGGGACTCAAAGTCTGACTTTTCAGATCACTCATGGCAGGCTGAAGCTGTTTTCTCTCCCTGAGGCTGAGTGTGCTCCCCTGTGCAGTGGGATGGGGGGCATCTGTGCCACGTGCTTACCTTGAGCACCTCCATCACGCCTGGAGTTCAGGGCCTGAAGTATAGATGGTGCTCCATCAATGGCAACTGTCATTCTCAGATTTAGAGGTTTCACATTCCATCTCTGACCTCATCTGTTCTGGTGAAAAAGATGCCAGCTGTCTCCCTGGCACCCAGGGCCCCGGGTTTGAATTTTGCTGCTTTGACATTTCAAGGTGGCGGATCTCATGGCACCTGAAGAATTTCTAGAAGCCATCTGTTCTTAAGTCCATGTGCCACAAACAGCAACCTGCTCCTAGTTAGGAAAGACGGACGGGGTTCAGAGAGCCCACAGGGCGCCCTCCAGAGCCACCCCCTCTACTTCGGGGTCAGGCCGGCCGAGCCGCTGACCAGCTCCACCCATGCCCAGCTGTGTGACCTCGAGCACACTATTCAATCTTTCTCAGTGCCGGAGCCCTCGGCTGCAAAATGCGCGTTGCAGCACTGCCTGCCTTCTAGGATTCCTGGGAGATGTGAACACGGTTTCGAATGGAAAACATTCACCAAGGCACCTGGTGCAGTGAATGCTCTGAATATCCGAGGCGCGCCCTGGTGACGTTATTACCGGCTGTCCGTGCGTATTTGGATGGACCTGTGAGCGCAGCCTCACCCAGGAAGGCTGGGCGCCTCCCAGGTTGGAACAGCCTATCTCGAGTGTGACTCCATGCTGACTGCGGGCAGGCTCGAGCTGAGAATAGAGTCACCAAATGACCCACTTTTATCACTTGGGAAAATGTGTTGATTTGGCATATCGAATCACAGTCTCCCAGGGATCTCACGGTTGTGCAGCCACGGGGAGCCTTTGGGTGCACACGTGCATGCATGTGCGTGCACACACACCTGCGTGCCCATAGAGATGCCTGCTGCTGCCTGAGTCTAAGTCTGGATACACATGGAAAGTCTCCCTACCAACAGCCTTATGAAACATGTGCGTTTTGTTGCTGTTCACCGGCAGAGATGGGCAGTGAAATTTCAGTCTGTGTCTGGGCCAGAGTTTTATAAAAAGTATGTTGCCCACTGAAGGCACTGTTGGTGAGAGCTCCCCTATGTATTGAATAAGGTGCTAGTATGTTGATGTCTCATAGCTTAACAGGGCTTCTCTTTATCTATCCTTTCTATCTGTCATCTATTTATCCATCTTTATATCATGTTTCTTTATATATCACCTGTCTCTGTCTCTCTATCACCTGTCTGTCTGGTATGTCTTTACTGAGTGCCTATTGTGTACCTAGCATGTGGAACCGACGATGAGTTGAACATGATCCTGATTCTGGAAATACTGTTCACCCTGGGAGGCAAGCATATAAGCAAGTAGCAGACATATTCCTCTTCCATGCCCGCGTTCATGAACTTGATTTCTGTTCAGATCTCACACAGGGCGATAGCTGTACTGAGGAAGAAGCAGAGCTTGGCGCTATCTTCAAGCCTTTCATGAATAATGAATATCATATACAAATGTGTGAGAAGTGTTCATGCTCACTAATGTTGCCCGTTCTTTTTCCCTTCCTGGACCTAACAGTACTTCCACACCCGTGTAGATGTTAGTTATGATCACCTAACTTGGTGTGACCCGTAAAAGACTGTCAGAAGTAGCTGGAGACGTTTCTGGGTGGAAGCATTTGAGGGTCACGCGGGAGTGTCTGAGCTCCTGTCTGATGCTGGGCATGAGGGTCACAGAAATCTTCACCCAGTTCAGTTCAGTTGCTCAGTAGTGTCTGACTCTTTGTGACCCCATGAATCGCAGCACGCCAGGCCTCCCTGTCCATCACCAACTCTCGGAGTTTACCCAAACTCATGTCCATCATGAGTCAGTGATGCCATCCAGCCATCTCATCCTTTGTCGTCCCCTTCTCCTCCTGCCCCCAATCCCTCCCAGCATCAGTCTTTTCCAATGAGTCAACTCTTCACATGAGGTGGCCAAAGTACTGGAGTTTCAGCTTCAGCATCAGTCCTTCCAATGAACACCCAGGACTGATCTCCTTTAGGATGGACTGGTTGGGTCTCCTTGCAGTCCAAGGGACTCTCAAGAGTCTTCTCCAACACCACAGTTCCAAAGCATCAATTCTTCAGCACTCAGCCTTCTTCACAGTCCAACTCTCACATCCATACATGACCACAGGAAAAACCATAGCCTTGACTAGACGGACCTTTGTTGGCAAAGTAATGTCTCTCCTTTTTTTTTTAACTTATTTATTTTAATTGGAGGCTAATTGCTTTACAATATTGTATTGGTTTTGCCATACATCAACATGAATCTGCCACGGGTCTCTGCTTTTTAATATGCTATCTAGGTTGGTCAGGGTCAAAAATCCTTGAGCAGGATTTTGAAGCAAGATTGGAAGTACCTTAGGAGCAATTCATATAATCCTCATAGCAAGCTTGTGAAACAGTTTATATTTTCTTCATTGTCATTTGTCATCACCACCAATGAATGAGAACATTGAAATTGATGCCTAGAGAGACTAAGAGGCCAGTCCACTGTCCAGGAAGAATCTGGTCTCAGATTGGATCCATTTTTCAAATTTCAAATATAGGATTTAAAACAAACAAAAAAATACTTTGCTTTCTTGCAGACGTAGGCTCCTTATACATAAGGAAGTGGCATCTGGTCGCCGGCCTTTAAAGAGGATGCTGTTGGCAGTATTTTGTGAAAATCAGGGATCCAAGATATTGCACATCATGTATTGAGCACTACGAGTTCATGAGCGTTCATTGAGCTTGTGGCATTGCCTTCCAGTCTTTCCGGCAGTTTCCCAGAGCAGTACGCTGTCTCTCGAATCTAGGTGCCCACTGGCCTGCCCCCTTTATTTCTAAGAGCAAAACCACAGGGTGATATGGTGACTTCAAGGGGGACACAGGCAGAAGGAGGATCCAAGGTGTGCACAGCACCCAACTTTCTTTTTATTATTACTAAAATAAAAATAAGAGTAAATTACACTTGGATCCGCTTTTCATTGGAAAGCATGAAACACAGGCACTGAGTGAAGCCTTGCCTCTCTGTCCTCGAGTTGTACTTTTTGTAGCCGACTTCTAACCGGTCATCTACCCAAGTTGATTCTGGGCTTTCTGCTCAGAGGGCTGTAGTTTAAAATAGAACCGAAGACCAAGAAGGCTCCCAGTGGTAGGCTGTAAAGACAGTGGCAGCAGGGGCCCTGTGGGGAGCGGGAGAGGGTGTGGGGAGCAGGGGCCGGTTTCCCACCACCTGGCCCTCTGCCCACACTCCCACCCGGGGAGGAGATGGGGGCCCTGGCCCGGCCTGGCCTGGTGCACGGGGTTTAGTGGTTATTGTTTGGTGATCAGGGAGGAAGGGAAATGCTGGGAAGGGAGGGAGGACCCCGCTGGATAAGAAAATTCATTTCTCCAGGTCCCCAGGAGCAGAGTTAACCGTCCCAGAGGTCGTGTAGAGGTCGCTGAAATAGAGGGGACCGGAAGTGAGGCTGGATGGCACCTACATCCCCCCGCTCCAACCCAGTGCGTCTTCTCCTTCCGTTTCTGGAACCCTCACCTCTGGACAAGAGATCAGGCTATGCTCTCCGTGGGCCCTGAAGGCTATCCAAACAGATGTCCAACTCTCTTCCTATTTTTCCTCCTTTTTTTTTTTTTTCCCTCTTGATTCAGAAGACAAATAAAATCCAGACTCCAGATGTCAGTGCTTGTGGTTGACCGTCTCTCTAATGACCAGGGTGTAGAGCTGCAAGCTTGAACATAAGGAGTTTGCTAGAGTCCATCCATGTACCTTTCACTTCTGATTCAGCCGCACAGAAAATGGAGAAGCCACGAGCTAGCTAGGAACCCCTTCAGACGGGCCGTCCATATGGAAAAGTGGTCTTTGGAGACAGAGAAACAAAAGACAGGTCCAAGGCCATCACCCTGCCCCTTCTGGCAGTGGAAGCTTCTCTTCTGCTGATAAAAGTGATAGCCCTTTGAGGAACAGAGGAATCATTTCTTGGCCAGTGTTCTCGGCTCATGGCTACAGTCTAACTTTTACACAAAGAGACCAGTGAAGAGAAGATAAATATAGAAAGAAAAGAAAGAAACCAAGACACTAAGTTATCCCAAAGGGCATTCCTGTATTAGTCATCTTATGAAAATTATATGTACCACAGAATATCTATTTTTAGAGGCCAGGAGGTTATGTGAAGCAGTTCAGATGTCGGCAAAGACCCAGAGGCCGGCTCCCAGCAATGATATTGGATATTTAGATATTTGTTTTCTTTATTTTAACTGTGCAGAGCTGGTACTGCCCACATGGCCATGTTGGCCACTTGGGGCGGTGAGACAAGACCCATGTGCTTCTTCAAAGACATCCAAGGCCCTGGTGATTCTTTTGTGTTATTTTTGTGCATCATCTAGGCCTGGGCAACACACACACGTGCACACACACCCGAGTTTATTACACACATTCTCTGATGTAACACACCCACCAGAGCCCTGTTTCGGGAGGGGCAAGGGTGGCCCCAACTCTCACACAATTGCAGTTCAACTTTTATTAAAGGCCTAAAAGAGCAGAAGAACCCTCCCCATCTCTCCTAATGATCTGATTAGGATTCTTTATTTCCACTGTTCCTCACTAGTTAAATCTCATCTGGCTTTATAGAGGCCAGACAATTTGCAGCTTCTCGCTGGAGCTGAGCACCCTGGATTTGGCTTCCGAGCAGTTGAAAATCTATGAGGTTGCATGATTCCAGCGGCAGCAAACACAGGTTTTTGTCCCCTGCAGAATCTGTTTCGTGTCCAGTTCCTTGATTCGGTAGAACTCCAATCCGAGCTGCTTCTCAAGGCTCACCTCTCTTACTTGCCCAGAAGACTCGTCTCCAGGTGGTTGGAGCTGGCGCAGGCGGCACCCTGGAGAGCAGTGGTCACACATCCACGCACCCCCACCCCCGCCCTTCTCTCAAAAGCAGAGGCAGGCCCGTGGCTACCCCACGCCCCGTGTCCCAGTCGTCAGAGCCCCCCAGCTCTGGTGGAGGCTGGGCAGCCCACGATGCTGCTCTCTGTACCCCCGGGGTGGGTTTGCAGGGTTAACCACTGAAATCACAAGGTGCCCAGTTCCCTTTGAATTTCAGATAAATGACAAGTGTGTGTTTAGTGTAAGTGGGTTCTGTGCAGTACTGGGACCTACTCATGCTGATAAGTGTTCATTGTTTATCTGAAATTCAGATCGAGCTGCGCATCCCCCGAGCTGGGACACCTACTCCAGCCCATCCCAGCCCCTCCTCAGGGCTCTCAGAAACAGAGTGGGGCCTCACACCCCTGGGACCTCACCCTTGGGACCTCACTGGTGCCGATTTCCTTGACCTGAAGGTTCCCTGGCCTAGGAAATGACTCCCAGGACCCTTTAGAGGACGAGAAGCAGCCGATGGGGACTCTTGCGGTCCTCTCCACTGCCCGCCTTTCACTTAATGGTTTGCAGTTGGGGGAACCTGCCCTTTCCCCTAAATGCTCAAGCAGAGCAGTTTGTGATGAGAGCAGCTCTACAGCCAGAGAGTTACCGTGCCTTGTGATGGCACCTGTCTTTCGTCTAGAGTGTTGAGTGATTTGCTTCAACTCCACTGATCCTCCAAACACTGAGTGAGGCAGGAGGTTTAGCAAAACAGATCTTGCAAAGTGGTGACTCTGCCTAGAGCATTAGCTGACTCCCAGAAGGGCGGGTCTTATGCAAACTTCTGGTTTCTCTTCCACCGGGCCTTTCTACACCTAGCACAGTTTCCTTACAGACACAGTGCTTGGCTGGGTCCTGCGTTGTTTCTGGCTTCGGGGAAATGGCTCAGGGTATCAGCTGTCATTTTTTCCCTCCCCTGATCCCCCTGTTTTACTATCTCTATGATAGTATCAATAATTATACAAGCATATCGCCGTAAGTAATTCTGAAAGGAGACAGTAAACCACAGCCGATCATTAATTTCTTTTATTGATTATTTTTATTATTTACTTACGCTAGAGGAAGTTTAGGACATTCAGAAAGACACAAAGATGAAAATAATAATCACTCCACCATACTCTCAGTAACGAGAGAACATTTGGGTCTTTTTGGTTGTATCTGCTCTTCTGAGGCACACCTGAACACACGTGTCCATTCATAATTGTGTAAGTGCCTAGAAACGTGCTTTATAAAATTTAGAATGTCCTTAAATCTTTCATCTGGGTTTTCTCCTTAGCATACATACTCCATATGCATTTTTTCAAGGCATTTAAATGGTCTTGAGAAAATGGGGTTGAAACGTTGCCCAGCTCACACATCTACTGCCTTTGATGTCCTCAGGGGGCTCTGAATTTTCAGTAAGCCCTTTAGGGCCCTGTCATGATGGGGCAGCAAAGTAGAAAAGGCTCTGGGTGGTTGAAGAGGCGTGTCCACTGCCTGGCCCTTCGAGCTGCTCACGAGGCCTCAGGAAGCCAGCCCGCTGTTTGTGTCACGGTGTCCCCAGATGAGGGGCAGGGACATGCTCTGTGGCCTTCCTCGAGCTGGGTGGAGTGCAGAGATGAACAGGACAGCGAAAGAAAGCATTTGGGATGTCTTTGAGGCTGGACGCTCCATTAATACACAGCCTTGTTAACCTGCTTGTTTGGGAACCACTTGTGGGCCCAAATATTGTTTGAGCTATTTGAGAGGATATGTCTCTCCTGATGCTTGATGAACCTAATGCACCTCATCCCTTGTTTGAAATAATGTTAAAATAACATTTACTGAGCACTTAGTATCCTCACACCCATGCGCAATTCACCTGCCATTTACTGTACATCACCGCCCCTCCCCCCCACCGCCATTGCTGGGCGCTGTGCTGGGTGCTTGTGCTGACATGATGCCAAGTGACCCTTCCAGAAACACCCTCTGAGTATTACTGTTGTTATTGTAATTATTTACGCTCCCTTACAAAACTATTTTTAAGTAATTATAGGCTCACAGAGGGTTGCTTAAAATAGTACATAAAGTTTTGAGTGCCCTCACCAAACTCTCCCTGATGGTGAATGAGTTAATCTTCCTTCCTTCCTCTCTCTCTTTCCTTTATTCTCTCCTTTCCTCCCATTTTTTTTCTTTTTTTTAAAATATAAGGAAGCTGATATTTTCAAGATACCTTAGAGGCTTTCTTAAGCGAAAAAAATCAGGATAAAGTATTCAAAGTGAAACTGTTAGTCAGTCAGTCGTGTCTGACTCTTTGTGACCCCGTGAACTGTAGCCCGCCAGGCTCCTCTGTCCATGGGATTCTCCAGGCAGGAATACTAGAGTGGGCTGCCTTGCCCTCCTCCAGGGGATCTTCTCAACCCGGGGATCAAATGCAGGTCTCCTGCCTTATAGGCGGATTCTTTACCATCTGAGCCACCAGGGAAGCCCAAGAATACTGGAGTGGGTAAGCCTATCCCTTCCTCCAGGGGATCTTCCCCAACCCGGGGATTGAACCTGGGTCTCCCGCATTGCTGGCAGGGAAGTCCTTAAAGTATTCAAAGACATTACTAGTTTTATAAAGTGTATTTCTAGGCACCTATGCAGATGCAAATGGACACACGTACTTATATATGCCTCAGAAATAGATACAAAACACAAAATGTTTGTTTTTTTAGTTAAGAAGAGTCCGCCTGAGTGGTTGTGATTTTAATCTGTATGTTTTCCTCTGTGTCTTCGTGTTTTCACCTCTGTGTTCCCACCTGGCTAAAAGAGCGTGGAGGCTTGGGTCTACTCATTCGAACCCTAGTTCAGACAATGCCCTTCCCACCTTTGGCTCAGGGGGAGGTGTGCCTGATGAGCGAGAGAGCAGGTGGAATTTGAACTCTCTTGATCTGCATCCTGGGGGCCAGTCAGCCACCTCCCACCCCCAACCTGGCCTCAGGACGCCCCTGATCGGGTAGTTGAGTCCTCGGGTAGTTTCATTCTCAGCAAGGGGAAGAACTGGGGTTGGCTCACGAAGACTATAGGTGGGAACGAAAATAGAAACTCCTGACAGCTTGATTTCCCTTTGCTGGCACCAGGCTTGGATCAGCGGAGCTCGAGGAGAGCCTGCAAATGTACAGACGCAGGGCAGTCCTGCCCCGGGTCTTCAACCGCCTCAGCAGGGCTGAAGGGAAGGCACGTTACTGCAGGCAGGCAGCTCCGAGAAACCGCTGCATTTCTGAGAATCCCTGAGCAGTTAGCAGTTGTAAATAAAGGAGCCGGGGACAGACAGTTTCATTTTCCGAGTTTTGGATTATACTGTCAGAAATGCATATGAGCATATGTATCCAATAACAGCACTAATATAGTGGGAAGCTCTCCCCCAGCTTCTTCCCTCTTTGCCTCTTTGCTGCCTTCAAATTGATATCTCAGAGCCTTAAGTCAAACTGTGTTTTATTAAGAGAATGGGTTATTTGAGATACGGTTGTGACATTTACCAGGGCCAGGCCCAGCTGTAGTTCTGCCAAGATCCTTCATGCCGAATCTGAATTTCAGTGCGGAGAGAGCCCTGCACTGCTCCATTTTGCTTGGCTTGGATGATTCTGTTCAGTTCCTACCCAAGTGGCAGGGGGTTTTCCTGCCAAGAGCAGGATGATTTCCCGGCCACTGGGACAGTGTTTGTTGATAGCGTGGGTGGTTCACAGAAGCTCAATGCATCCAACCGCATGAGCTTGGCTGTCTTCTCCACGAATGGGATTCCAGAAAAATCACAACACCGTTGCTCCCGGGACTGCCATGAGATGGAGCGAGGGGCTGCTGGCACCTTGGACTTGGACGTGGCCAAGGAGCCCAGGGAGGCCCAGAAAAACTCTTGGAATACAAGACCCCTGACAACTTGAACTGAATCCTCGAATTCACATTTTGAAACCGTTGCCTTCTTTCCTGCTGGTCCCACACCAACACGTCCCTGGTGCCATCTTACCAAGAAGACAGTTCTCAGGAGGCTGCCCCAGATTACCTGGCAGCTTCTCCTTTAAACTGCTGTTGGATGCCCGCCCCCACCCATAACCATCTCTGAGATGTGGTGTTGAGGGCTGTGAGATGAAATGCTAAGACCTACATTAGGGTCGGAGCACACACATCTCCCGGGACCCCATCAGGGTAGAGCACGCAGGTCTGCTGGGAGTTGACCAGAGTGGGCACACCCCAGGTTCTCCTGTTTAATGAGGTCACCAAATATTGGCAGTTAGCAAGGACATTTGGCAAGCATTCAGTCTCCTTTCTTTTCCCTAGTGGAACTCTATCCTCTGGGTCTCAAGAAAGGGAAATATTTACAAGATCTTCCAACACGAGATGCCATAAAGCTGAATGACTTCCTTTGTCTGAGGAGCTGATTGCTCTCTTCTTGAGGTTATTTCGATTCCACTTAAGCGAGGTAAGAAAGCCGGCTTAGAGCTATATTTGGAGACAATGAAGCAAATGAAACTTCATATCAAAGAAACCAGGCAGCTCTGAGACTTTGTGGGCAATTGTATCTGAGAGGGGAGAGCTTTGGGGGCCAAAACCAAAGTGAGTGTCTCTAGCCCAGATCCAAAAATATGGTCTCTCGCTGGAAACAGGCAAGTTTACTCAACCACAAATGACACACGGCCATTTCCAACTGAATGGAGCCAGGTTCCCCTACCGCACTGATGTGTTGAAGTTGGCTTGTACTGGCTCACAAGGGCCCATTGTTAAATTTTCAGAAATTTTGTGAGCTGGTTGTGATACACAGCCATGATTTAAAAATGAATCATGTAGAAACTTACTGTCAAAGACATTCTGTTTTTGAAAAGGTACTAAGTACTCAGAGGCTATGCCTTCCTAGTTATCTTCCCATGTTACGCTGTTATCTCCTTTGTTAGAATCTGCATCCGCTGCTCTGTATTCCAGGGCACTACTCTACATGCCTCCCCAGGTCCATGCTCGTGATGTCACCGCCACGGTGGGATTATTTACATCATAGAAGTGAGCAAATGCTGCAAATAGCTCCCCAGTTTTTGTCTGGGAGTTGTTATTTAGTCACTAAGTTGTGTCCGACTCTTCAGGACCCCACGAGCTATAGCCCACCAGGCTCCTCTGTCCGTGGGATTTCCCAGGCAAGAATACTGGAGTGGGTTGCCATTTCCTCCTCCAGGGGATCTTCCCGACCCAGGGATCGAACCCGCATCTCCTGCATTGGCAGGCGGGTTCTTTACCCCTGAGCCACCTAGAAAGCCCTTGTCTGGGAGAGCCCATTGTGAAACATTTACCAGCATACCACCACCCTACAGGACCCATCTCCCAATATTTAAAGCCAGGAGCTGGTCCTCCCGAGTCAAGGAGATGTGTGTCTGGGCAAATGTCTGTGGCCATTTGTTTGAACCTGCCGTTAGTAGGTATCTATTCACACCTGAATCAAAAGAGACGAGGAGATGGTGGTTCGCGAGGTCGAGTGATGTTAACTCTCACCATATGTCATTTTGTTTTACTCATGAACTAAGAGGCTTTCATGATGTTTTGTTACTATCTCACAGACACTTGGCACTGTCAGACAAGGAAGTTGGTTTCCTCCTGTATCTCCAACAGTCTTCTTTCTAGAGTACAAATGTTCATAACATCCTTACCTCTCTTGGTACGTAGCCTTCTCTGTGAAATCTGAAGTTACTGCTGGAAAAGACACTGACTCCCGAACGTGATGGTTTTGTGACAAGTATATTGATCTTTTCTATAATATCATTTGTAGATGTCCTCATTATATGGGGAGAAAAAAAAACCCTTGGGCAGGTTTAAAACCAGACATCTTTTTTTGGTGGAAATGAAAGGAACTCAGATATACATCATCAAAAACCATTAGCAAAGAAGATGTAGTAGCCTAAAGTGAATAATTAATATTTCAATTTTAAGGGGATTTGAAGAGTTTACTCTGATCTTTTTTTCCTTTTTCCTCTCTCCTGGAGTAATCTAGTTTTCCTTTATCTGGCTTGCCCTTCCTAAATTGGTCATATTGCTGTCAATATTTGGAGACAGATTTTTTTTTTTTTTTTAAAGATCCAATGCACTAAGTCTTCATTAGTTCCTCCAATTCCAGTTGGTCCCCTCCGAGTGCATGGCCGCGGACAGAGCTACGTTTTAATTTCTGTAGCCTGGCCAAGCCAGAATGGGATTCACTGTTCTCAACGTCTCTGGACTATCACTTTCCCCAAAACGTCCATCCTGGCTGTTGCAGGAGGCAGCGAAGCTGTGCAGAGCTATTTATTTTAAGTGCCTGATTAAAATTTCATGAAAACAGGAAGTCAGGGGAAAAGAATAGATTGCAAGAGCGATGAAATCCGGGGCTTTGTAATTTTTAGCTCACAGGGAAAAAAAAAACCACGTTAAATCGTAAGGAAGGTATATTTTCAGAATCGTGCTGTGGCCACTAATGGTATATTTTGTCACTGGCTGGGGAGCTGGTGAACTAAGAATGGGTCCAATTTTTTAAATCTTATTACACAGTTTTGCTCTCATTTAGAAATTGTCACCTTAAAGTCACCTAACGCTGCTCTACTTAGAGCAGACCTCACCAGGCCCTCTCTGTGTGTACGCTGGTCACATTGTCTTCTATCTAAGTAGATATAAACGTTGTCCTGACAGAGTTGAACAGCACAGAATCTGTCTGCTCCCTAAGTTGATGTAGCCTAAGAACTTAATCTTATCTAATTCCCATATCCAATGGGATAGAGAATTCGGGGGAAAGAAAGTAATGACATATTTTTCGCCAGATGATAACTCAATGATTTCTATATTTGGTCAATGGAAAAACGTCTCTCCCGAGAAGTACCTGTGTCGACAATGAGCTGTCGAGGAAATCCGCGTGCAAACAGAAAAACCCATCACCGGACTAAAAACTGCAACACAACCGCGTGCGATTAGCGGGGAACGGATGACAAGTAAAACGACCCCGTCCCCCTACTGTTCCTGGAAACTCCAAGATCCTGAGCCCACTTCCACCTTTGGGATCTCCAGCTGAGCTCTCATTTGGCTGACCAGACAGGAATCGCTGCAACAGACTCACGGCTAGATAACGTTTGATGTGCCTGTCTCAAATAAATCCCCGTCTGAAAAACCGGCCGCAGAGTCCAGTCTCAGAGGACGGCATAATCCTCATGAGAGATGGGTCAGAGAGGAGGGGGAAACCGAGCAAGAAGGTACTGCGTGGCCCCCAGCTAATGCAGCAAATTAACTGCACCCCCCACCCCCCTCCGGGGAAGGGTTAAACCCTTCAGATCTCTTTCCAAGCTTCCTGTCCGCCCATTGAAACTGACCTGAACAGGGATCAGAGGGTTTATTGAGGAGGAAAAGCAGCTGGGGATGCTTGATGGGCACAGTTGGGTGCCAGGGCGTCTGTTCAAAATCTCCCCAAATCCCTCAGGGCCTGAGTTGGCATGAGGATATCTGGGGAAATCCAGGCGTCTCCCAGATAGGTGCGTGTCTGTATTTATACTAGATGGCTGGAGGTCACTTTATGCTGATGCTCAGAGGGTCATCCCAGCCCTATTATTCCCGGGTAGGGAACAAAAGAGGAAATAAACTACAGGAAACTCTTTAAGTTGCCTCAAAGTTGAGAAAAATCAGTCATCTCATTGAGGCTGTCATTGGCCTCATTTGGCTCTCATTGGGCTGACCAGAATTCATTTCCACGGGGCTGACTCAGTCATAGGCCATGAGGATACGTGTTGTTTGAGGATGTTGTCACTTGAACAGTATGTGGCGTGGATGAGTCAGGCTCTGTGCCTCAGTTTCCACAGCTGCACAGTGGGGCTTCTAATACTTGTCAAGCCCGTTACACATCACCTCTGTCACTACTGCCTCAAGAATTGGCTTTGCTTCCCGTGAAATTCTCTGTTACTTCTTGGTAAACCTCACTAAACGTTCCAGGGAACTGGTGTTTCTTACTCACCAGTCTTGTCAGTCAGCAACATGCCTGGCCACGGTAGACACTTAGTAGTCAATATTTGTAGATTGAGTGAATGAATGGATGCTTAAGGAGTGCTGTGAAAGTAGAAATAGGCAACACAGGTCAAGGTCCTTTTAAGATTTAGACATCCAGCATAACTTCATCCTCTGTGCTGGAGTTTGGTCTAGTCTCCTTGTCCACAGTGGGAGATGAATTCTCCCTGCCTGCTTTGGGAATGGCTTGCAGAAGGGTGCCCTCTCCTTAGCTGTGGTGGGAAATTCCTCTTAGAACCATGATAGATGAAAGAGGAATAGTGGGTTGAATCATATTGATCTTACTTTGGTTTTGCCGCATAGAAAGCCATGCTCTAGCATCATGACAATATGACTAATCCAACAGTATTAACCAATGGATCGGGAAAAGCACAAGAAAAAAAAAAAAACTGGGAAATTACCTGGTTGTCCAGTGGTTAGGGCTCCATGCTTCCACTGTGGGGCTGCAGGTTCAATCCCTGGTCAAGGAACTAAGATCCCACCTGCCCCGTGGCATAGCCAGGAAACAATCAAAAACAAATAATTAGATGCTAGAAGAGAAATCTTGAGAGGAGCATTTTTACAAAGCCTGCGATACTATAATCATTCAGAAAACTCTCAAAATTGTTTTTCCATCATCCTATCTGCCTCCCCGCACTGGGTACGATTTTGAGGAGGAAGACATCGCATGTGCTCTTGGGAATTTGGAAATCCAAACACGATGCTCCCAGGGAGGCGCGCTGCTCGGAGCTCTCTGGCTACATGGCATTTATGAAGCAAGGGGCTCCAACCCTTCCGGGTCTTAATCAAATTCGGCCTTATAACATTGGGCGATCTTAAATGCCTTTTGCCCAAAGCCCAGCAAGCAAAGCCATCATTGGATTGATCCCAATGCAAGAAGCCTCTTTGATTTAATCACAGGCTTCTCTGAACTCCCAGAGCGCTTTGCTGAGACCTTGCCCAGCATTGCTCTGCCCTCAGATATACGCACTATGCGTGCATTTATCTCCCCGGCTTGACCGTGAACTCCCAAAGGGCAGGGGCAAATGGCCATGATGTACCCACCCTGTACCAGGCACTCAGATAGTCGTATATGTCTATGGAATAGTGTGGGTTATCGAGACACACACACACATGAAGGAAAGTGAAGTTGCTCAGTCACGTCTGACTCTTTGCGACCCCGTGGACTTTAGCCCACCAGGCTCCTCTGTCCATGGGATTCTCCAGGCAATAGTACTGGAGTGGGTTGCCTTTTCCTTCTCCAGGGGATCTTCCCGAACCAGGGATGGAACCCAGGTCTCCCGCATTGTAGACAGACGCTTTACCATCTGAGCCACCAGGGAAGTCCACATACACACATAAAAAATATATATATAAATAATATACATACACACATATACATATTTTTTATATATATATATATATTTTTTTTTTTTTGGTGGCAATTCCTTCTGGTGCAGGCAACTGGAGGGGAAACTACAAACTCAGCTCCTTTAGCAGCTCTGTGTAGGGGAAACGGGCTTCTGTTTGCAAGCTTATTATCCTTGCACGTTATGGAATCACTGGGGCACTGTTTTGCCTACACAGGAAGACTGTGGCAGAAAGGAGAAGTGAGGCTTCTACCCCAGAGAAGCTGAAAGTGGAATTAACCCTGGAGCAGGGGAGGGTCCGTGGTTTTGGGGCAGAAGCCACCTGAATTTCAATCCAGGCTTTACTCTAAGTAGCTGTGTGTCCTTGAGCAAGATATTAACCTCTCTGAACCTCATAAGCCCAGGGCACATCTTGGGCTGCCTCCACATCTCCGCTTCTTTGCCTGAGTGCTAGCTACACCCTAAGGAACCATACCTCTCTCTTGACAGGACTCAATGTTCTTCCTTTCCCACCTAAAAGTTGAGCACTTTGGAGGCAGTGACTACATTTTATCTATCCTAAGATTCCCTGGCAAAGGGAGATGGTAATACTAATACCAGGGGCTTCCCAGGTGGCTCAGTGGTAAAGAAGCCACCTGCCAGTGCAGAAGATGCAGGAAGTGTGGGTTCGATCCCTGGGTTGGGAAGATGCCTTGCAGGAGGGCATGGCAACCCCACTCCAGTATTCTTACCTGGAGCATCCCGTGGACAGAGGAGCCTGGTGGCTGTAGTCCATGGGGTCGCGCAGCGTGGGACACTGGGCAACTGAACACACACAATACCAATGCCTGTCACGTAGGATGATAAGATAGAGCTGTATCTATTCACAGGCTTAATACGGGGCCTCTTCCACACAGAAAGCATATGGAAACTTGTCAGAGTCTATTCAGTCTCTGTCCGAAGTGAGCATTTCTACTGAAATTGATGGTATTATCCCCATTTTGCAGAGGAAGTAACAGAGTCTCAGACACACGAGCGTGTCAGAAATTCTTCTGTTATTAATGGAAAGACACTCCTTGTGCTGGTGATGGTGGGAAGGTTGCTTTTTTTTTTTTTTTTCTCCCTCCTTCTAAGAGACTTAGAAGAGGGAGGTGGCCCTTGTTCAGAGTGGTTGGGAGACAGCTCCGTTTGGAAGCCTTGAGCCCTGGAATTCTGGAGTCCACAACAGGAAGAACCCAGAGATCCTGCAGGAAGTGTGTCCTGAGGATTAATGGTGGGGTGAAATGCTGAGCGAGGACTTTTTCCTTTGCTCATCTGCATTTGGGAGATCTTTGCTTTTCCTTTTTAGAGATCAATGTGCTATATTTCTTTTTCTTTTTTTTCTGAAGGTACATCTATTAAACCCATGGCGGCTGAGCTTTCAGACAATTCTCTACCATGTAATTAACCCTCTCGGGGTCCCATTTAGATCCAATGATATTTTGTGATTTTTTTTTAACTAAAAGCAAATAGGGACCCTGTCTGCTGTTGGAGCTCAGGTTTAGAACTCCTGGTCTCTGGAGGACAAGGGTTTGGTTGTAACCATCTGTGCCCCCTTTCTCCCTGAACAATGTCTAAGCATTTTCCTTTTTCTTTCTTGTGTGTATGTAATATAGATTTTTTGGTTTGTGGTTACCATGGGGTTTTTATATAGACTGCTATATATATATATATATATATATACATACACACACACACGTGACTGTTTTGAGTTGCTAATCTCTTAATTTCAAATGCAATTTAGGTGGCCTGCATTGGTACTCTGCCCCCCTCACAATCACTGGTTTTGATATCATATTTGTACACCTAATTGTTCTGTGTATCCCTTAACTGCTTATTGCACGTACAGACACTACTTCTGTCTTTTAACCTCCATGCCAGCCATGCGTGTGCGTGATTTCCGACCTTTACTGTATGTTTGCCTTGACCGGCGAGCTTTTTCCTTCCCCAGTTTCCTTGTTTTCTGGTTGCGGCCTTTTCTTTTCAGTAGAGAGAAGTTCCTTTACCATTTGTTGTAAAGCTGGTTTGGTGGTGCTGAATCCTTTTAGCTTTTGCTTGTCTGTAAAGCGTTGGATTTCTCCGTTGAATCTGAACGAGAGCCTTGCTGGGTGGCGTATTCTTGGTTGGAGGTTTTTCCCTTTCATCATGTTAAATATATCATGCCACTCCCTCCTGGCTTTCAGGGTTTCTGCTGAAATATCGGATGATAGCCTTATGGGAGTTCCCTTCTATGTTATTTGTGGCTTTTCCTTTGTTGCTTTTAGTGTTCTCTCTTTATCTTTAATTTTTGTTATTTTGATTACAGTGTGTCTCGGTATGTTCCTCTTTGAGTTAATCCTGTATGGGACTCTCTGTGCTTCCTGGACATGGGTAACTGTTTCCTTTCCCAGGTTAGGGAGGTTTTTAGCTATTATCTCTTCAGATATTTTCTGGGGCCCTTTCCTCTTTATCTTCTCCTTCTGGGAGCCCCTATAATTCATCTCTGTTTGGTCATTCTTCATATTTTCCTGCTCTTTGTTAAAAACTTCTAACTTCTCGCTCTGCGTGTCCATTCTTCTCCCAAGTTCTTTGATCATCTTTTTGTTTTTTTTTTAATTGGATTTTTGCAAAACTGTTTGACTTTCTGGTTTGTTTTTTGGTTGTGTCACATGCCATGTGGGATGTTAGTTCCCTAATCAGGGATCAAACCCGCCCTCCCTGCATTGGAAACACAGAGCCTTAACCATTGGAACACCAGGAAAATCCCCAATCATCTTGATGAGTATTGCCCTGAACTCTCTCTCGGGTGCACGGCCCGTCTCCACCTCACTTAGTTCTTCTGGGATTTTATCTTGTCGCTTCGCCTGGGACGCATTCCTCTGCCACCTCATTTTGTCTGAGCTGCTCTTTGCATTTTTGTGTGTGTGGTAGGTGGGTTGTTTCCCGACCTTGTAGAAGGCGCCTCTGTAGGGGGCATCCTGTACGTCCCAGCAAGGCATGCCCCTGTTCCCCGTCAGAGGGCTGTGTGAGCACTTCTGTGGTGTCAGGCTGCCTGCAGGGGCGCTTTGGTAGACTTGGTTAGCGTGGCAGTCTGGTTGGTCGCCAGGTCCTGTCATTTGTGGCTCCTGCTGTCCAGCAAGGCCTGATCACAAGGTGGCCGGTTTCAGAGTCCTAGTGGGGCCCAGCTCTGGTGCTGGCTTGCTGGCAGGGGGAGTCAGGGTCCTGAAGACTCTGGGGCTGCTGCTCGCCCCCTGGCAGGTGGAGCCAGGTCCTGGGGTTGGTGCCAGGCTGCTGGTGGGCAGCTGGCTCCTCGAGGCTGGCTGCAGGACCCTGGGTTCCCAGACCTCACTTCAGATCATTGTTGGCCTGGGGGTGTGGTCAGGGGGGTGGGCAGGGAGTGTGTTCCTGACACAGGTTGGTCTCGGGTATCCAGAAAGTTGCTTTCGCCTGCTTGTGGGCAGGGCAGCCAGGGGCCGGCTGGTCCTGGAGTAGGGTCTGGCTGGCGCTGCAGGTTGTAGTTTTCATGCTTCTGATATCAGCCCCCTGGTGGGCAGGGCTGGTCTGGAGGCATGTGTGGGCTCCATGGAGGAGGGGGACCAGCACCTGCCCACTGGCAGGTCTTGGCCCTTGGCTGGGCAGGGCCATGTCTGGAGGCAGCTGTGGGCCTTTTGGTCTTTGGACAGCTTGTCTGCTGACAGGCGTGGCTATGTCCCTGCACAGTTGGTTGTTTGGCCAGAGCTGGCCCAGCACTGGCACCTACGGGTTATTGGGTGGGCAGGCCTTGGTGCTAACAAGCTCCAGCAGGTAAGGCGCACGTGGCCCAGGACCACCTGCGTGATGGAGTTGGGACTTAACCAAATCTGATCAACTCTGGCGCTCTTTCCTACTCTGTTAACTCCAGGAACAATGGTTTTCTCTCAAAAATCGACCCCTGATTTGGGGCACCAATTAGCAAATACGAGAGGGTGTTTCCATGTACTTACGCAGATTTCAGAACCTTGCAGGTGAGAGGCTGTGCTAGGGTGGTGTAGGGGAAGCTATTCGGTCCTGCGGAGCCCTTTGCAGGCCCCGGGCCAGCCATGGAGGGGGCAGGGAGCTGGGTGTGGCCTCACGGGGGTGAGACACGAACATGGTCAGGAAGCAGGTGTCACACCAAAGAGCCACAATGAGAACTCTAGTCTCCCTTCCTGAAAAGATGGAAAACCCACTGAAGGACTCGAAACAGGGGTGTGACCTGATCTGATCTATACGGGAAGTTCCCTACATACAGATGAGTTCTGTTCCCAGAGCACGTTCGTAAATCTAATTTGTTCATTAAGTCCAACAAAATTAGCCTAGGTAGCCAACTTACATAATCGGCTGTATAGTACTGTACTATCATAGGTTTATAATATTTTCACACACATAATACATTAAAAAGATAAACATTTTAACGTATGTAAAAAGCAAACAAAAATAAACATTTTTAATTAGATTTAATAAGAGTTAATTTTTAATCTTACAGCACAGTACCTTGAAAGGTACACTAGTGTAGTACAACAGCTGGCATACAGGGTCACACACATCAGCATCTTTGAAAGTTTCCATCTTGAAGGTTCCTGTGTAGGACGCTTACTGTATTATAAGATCCCTCTGGCTTCTAGAAGGAGACAGGATTGGAAGGCAGGAGGGGTTGGCAGGAGGGAGGTCAGAACAGTTACGAACACTTGCCAACGCGTTTCCCAGTGACTGTCCCGGACCCAGAAGACCCCTGCTCTCTCTAGTGTGCGCGTCATCCTTTGGGCTCTGAGAGCAGATGCTCACGCCCAGGTATTCATTCCATGCAGTTTTGTCACCCCGTCGGCGCCCTGCGTCACCTGCACAGACAAGAAGCTCCTCCGGCAGGAGAGGGTGCCTGGGAGGGCCACGCTCTGAGGACGGGGCAGTCCAGATGGGTGAACGGCCACAAGGGCCCGGGGCTGTGGTTCCTCTTCGCTCCTGGTGACACGTTGTAGGACGAGGCTGGCTACCTGAGCGGCAAGCCCAGAGCGTCCCAGAGGAACGCAGCGTCATGCCAGCCTGTGCGTTAGGACAGGAAATGTGACCTAGCCCGGTCGCGGTGGTGGAAACCACAGGCAGGAAACTTGGGTGTGCGGAGCAGCCGTGTGTCGCCTGGCTTGGCCTGCTGCCAGGCCACCCGGGTGACAGGCTCTCCCGGTCCCCCAGGCCAGGGATAGTCAGTGATGACAAGCGATAAGGCACTGGGTTTTGTACTGCAGCCAGCAAGGAGGGAGAAAGAGAGAGGCCAGGGAGCCAGAGCTCACTGCTTCAGAGGTGACAGTTCTCCACGGGTGCTAGAGATAGCACCTGGCACACACAACCGTGAAGGTGGAGACTGAGGGTTCCTGGGAATGGCTCTCCTTGGGGGCGTTGGGGGCAGAGACTCCCGTGCTCAGACAAAGCGGGTCACAGACCTCAGATGCGATATAACGGGGCAGAGCTCGCCCCCTCTGCACGTTATAACAGCACAGCCAGCCTGCAGAGCCTCGCAGGCTTCGAACCCCATCTCCTGGGGGGGGGGGTCCTCCCTCCTTGTATGTCCCTGAGGGGGTCACATTATCGTTTATAGGTTCTTTGAGTTTTGGCTAATACCCTCGGGTTTGCTGGTCTGTGCTGTCGGGCCTAGGGCAAGTCTCGGAACCTCTCTGACCTGTTCCGTAGTCACGTCTTCTGCCTCATGATCCGCCACCAGCTCGTGCGTTACAGAGGGGATGACCACAGAGGCACTGCCCCAGGGAGGGTGTGAGGATCAACCGAGACGAAAGGCACGGGGGGTTTGCAGAGTAGCTATAGTTATATTATTAGTGTTAGGAATGACCCAAGCAGTCAGTCAGTATCAGCAGGCTTATTGATGCTCACTGATCATCTACTCTATACGCGGTGCTAGGGAGCACAGATGTGTGGCACGCGGGTCTCCCACCTCCAGGAGTTTAACAGTCCTCATGTATGTAACAGAGTTAATGATAATAGGTAAGACTCACAAGGGCTTCCCAGGCGGTGCCGGTGGTAAAGAACCCACCTGCCAGTGCGGGAGATGCAAGAGACGAGGGTTCGATCCCTGGGTCGGGAAGGTCCCCTGGAGGAGGAGATGGCACCCCACTCCAGTATTCTTGCTGGGAAATCCCAGGGACAGAGGAGCCTGGCTGGTAACATCTGTGGAGTCTGAAAGAGTCAGACATGACTGAGCAACTGAGTGCACGTGTGCACGCGCACACACACACACACACACACACACACACACAACTTACAAAGCACCTACTGTGTGCTGGGCACTGTACTCTGTCTTTTGTGTATATTAACTCATTTGATCCCCATTATAACCTTACTCTGGGAGCAACTCATCACCATTTCACAAATGAGGAAGCCAGGGCACAGAGAGACCAGGTGACTTTCCCAAAGTTCAGCCGCTGGTAAGAATCGGTACCAGGATCGGATTCAGGTCAGCTGGCTGTGGAACCGAACTCCTAACCACTACTCCACCTGGTCTGTTGAGTAAGAACACCCACTGGGGGTTATCAAGCCTCCCCGTGAGAGTCCTACAAGGTGTGTCCCCCTGAGTTCAAAGCTTGGGGTATTACATTAATCACTTCCCCTTGCAGCCTTGGGAGCCCACCCCCAGGAAGCCCAGAGAAGGGTGACCGGACTCCACAGCCTGCCGCCGCGTCGGCTCCGCGAGGAGCAGTCAGGACACCCTTGGCTACATCGTGCCGTGGTTACGGGCCCCGGCTCAGCACTCAGATGCTTCTGGTGGTTTCTCAGGTCCCTGGCTTCCCATCAGTGCGACATTGTGCAGCTGACTCATCCTCTCCAGGCCTCTGTTTCTTCGTTAGTAGAACGGGAGATGTAAGCTGTCATTAAGAGAATGTAATGCAATAATGTCTAGAAGGCTTGAACTAAGTGCTGTGCATACATGCGACGCATATACATCTCCGTACATGTGATTACCCAGTAACACAAGGAGGGCGACGCAGGTGGGGACTTTTTTTAAAAATCAGAGTATAGTTTCCTTACATTGCTGTGTCCGTTTCTACGGTACGCAAAGTGAAGCATCCATGCTTATACATATATCCCCGCTTTGGGTCTCCTTCCTACTTAGGTGGCCACAGAGGATGGAGCAGAGTCAGCTGGGGACTTTTCTGATGCTTTGAGGAGAGAAACCACTCTAGAGCTCCTAGGTGATGGACGCTGAGCTGTGTGGCCTTGCAAAAACGTTCCTGGCTTTTTGGTTAGACACTAAATCAACTGTCTCCCCAAAACCCCCAGAGTGGAAAAAGGACCCCAAGCCCTGGGGACAGATTAGACCTAGAAGGATAGATGGGTCACTTATTTGAATGTTATTTGCTCGTTTAAATTGTTTAACATTTGTCTGCTGCTGGGGCCTCTGGGTGAATGGCCCAGGCCATGAAAATATGTAATTGAGTGAAAATACGGGAGCAAAGTAGGTGAGCAGTAGGCAGTCCGCCAGCACGCACGGCTGCTGTGTTAGTAGGCAGTTCTTTGTGTCCAGATGTGTGCCGAGCAGCACCGTTTGATGATTCTAGACCAAAGCCCGGTGGGATCGGCTGGCCTTTGTGATTTTCATCTTGCAGAGGAAACTGGGCATGGTTAAGCGCAGAGCTGGGCTTCACAGGTGGCGCTAGTGGTAAAGAACCCACCTGCCAGGGCAGTAGGTGTAAGAGAGGCGGGTTCAGTCCTTGGGTCGGGAAGATCCCCTGGAAGGGCATGACAGCCCACGCCAGTATTCTTGCCTGGAGAATCCCATGGACAGAGAAGCCTGGCGGGCTGCAGTCCAGAGGGTTGCAAAGAGTCAGACTCGACTGAAGCCACTGAGCGCGCGCTGGCAAGCTCGGGGCCACGGCACCACAACCAGAGTCAGACCTTAGTGGCTGTAGGTACCAGCACAGACTGAAGGACAGAAGCCTGGGTGGTGCCAGCTGGCGCTGTGTGGCTGGAGTGCCCACACAGGAGAGCAGTGTTGCATGACCCTAGCGAAAGAAGACCAGAGATTCCATTCACAGAATCCTAGATTTTATGTGCCTGGTACAGCCTCTAGCTCAGAGATTCTCAAACATTTCTAGGTATGGAAACCTTTGTTTAAAGAAAATCTTATGGAAAAACAGCAACAAATAAAATAGATGAAAGCTTCGCTGGGCTTCCCTGGTGGTGCAGAGGTTAAAGTGTCTGCCTGCAATGTGGGAGACCTGGGTTTGATCCCTGGGTCAGGGATACTGGAGCAACCCACTCCAGTATTCTTGCCTGGAGAATCCCATGGATGGAGGAGCTTGGTGGGCTACAGTGCACAGGTCGCAAAGAGTCGGACACAACTGAGCGACTTCACTTCCACTTTTTAGCTGCTTTGGTGTAAGACAGGGCAGGAACTTGGCCATGAGACTAGGTCTTTCATCCTTTGTGCCGAAGAAGATTCCATGGAACCCTTAGAACTCCATGGAACACAGTTTGGGAACCGCTGCATAGTGGCAAAGAGCTGGAAAATGAGAGCAGGAATTGAATCAGTTTTCTCGTCTGTCAAACAGTGATAATAAAATTGCTATCTTTGTAAGCACATTTCATAAGCACATCATAGATGAGCTAATCCTTGGGAAGGGCTTAGCAGTGCTGGGTACAGAGTAAGTATTTGATAAATGTCAGCAAAATAATTATGTTTTATATTAATAATCATGACTCTGTCTATCACTAGCATTGTGACCTTTGCAGATTTCCTTAACCTTTCTGAGCATCTTGCTCTATCTATAGACAGGCTCTATCTGTAGACAGGGATCACATACCTTGTCTTGTTGTTTCAAGAAACTTTTAAACAAAAAGGATTTGTACATTGTTTAGCATAGCATCTCGTCCTTTCCCTCTTTGTTGTGGGAACTCAGAAATTGGGCCAAAGTTGATGTTCTTTCTATGTGCCTGAGAGTACATTTCGAGATATCAGCCTTAGGGAAATTCATTCATTCAGTAACATTCTAAAGGCCTCTTCCCTCTTGTCTGGGGGTGCGTGTGTGTGGGGGATGTGTGTGGGTGTGTGGGTGTGTGGGTGTGTATGTGTGTTAGCCTCTGAGTCATTTCTGACTCTTGGTGACCCCATGAACTGTAGCCCACCAGGCTGCTCTGTCCATGGGATTCTCTAGGCAAGACTACTGGAGTGAGTAGCCATTCCCTTCTCGAGAGGATCTTCATGATCCTGGGATGGAACCCAGGCCTCCTTCATTGCAGGCAGATTCTTTACTGTTGGAGTGGGAAGCCCCTCCCACTTGTCTAGGAACCAGCTATACAGCCCCCGATACTGGGCCCTCTGTGGCTCCCCCGTCCCTGCCCAAGATGAGCACAGCTTGCTTGGGTGTGATTGGTCTTCCTCCTGCAGCCTCTCAGGGGGCCCCCAGCTCAGAGTCACTCTGAGCTCAAAGTAAGGGAGACCTTCTCTAGAGCCAGCCACTTGTGGCTGTGTGACCTTGAGCCAGGACCTTTCCCTCTCTGTTCAACCTCAGCTGAGGGACAGCGAAAATGTACCGTGTCTGTGTGGGCGGCAGGGGCCTCTACTGTTGTCACTCAGGGACCCCGCTGATTCGGGGCTGGGGGGAGAGATGGTCCCTCCCAACCCATGTCCCCTTGATCGCTGTGCTTCCCCCGTCGCTGCTGCTGCTGGCAGCGATGCGCAGCAGGAAAAGGTGGAAAGGCACGCCTCTGGGGGAGCAGCTAACACCTTTGCATGGGATGTCAGCCCCCTCCGATGCCCGCCCCGGGCAGCGCCGCGGCTCACCCAGGCGCGTGCTCGTGTGTAGGTGGGTGCATGCGCCTGGAGAGCCCCGCGGGGTGCTGGGCTCTGCGGGACCCTTCGTCCCAGGAGCGCACAGCCATTCATCCTCATCCGCTGGAAGAATGAAATCGATACCAGCAAACCCACAGTTTTTCCTGCCACAAAACCTGACTCGGGCACATCTGTTTCTTTCTGATGTTTTTATCATTTTCCCCCCTCCTCTCTTCAAATAGGCATGCTCTGGGCTCTGTCCAACAATCATTTTCATAGTCGGCACAGCCTCACCTTCCGGGGTCCTTGAAGGGCTTCCCCACTGCCGGGTAGAGAGGGGTCGCCTCTCAGGAGAGTGCAGCTTGGGTTGAATTGGGGCTCTAGTTGGGCTCAGGGTTCAGAAGCCAAGCAGCCCCCCTTCCTCGGGTCATATCCCCTGCATAGAATGGAGGCCCAAGTATGTACGCACAAACCCCAGAGGTCATATGTAGATACGCAGAACTGGGAACGTCTTTTTCAGCCAGAGATGGGTACTGTGAATTGGTTTGAAAATTGCCTGGCAGTTGGTTTCTGGGGAAAATGATAGAGAGCATGAAGGAGGCTCCATGTCCTCTTGGACATGTCCAGTCCAAGAAGTGGGTGGAGGGTGGGGTGGGGGGCATTGGCGGTGAGGAGGGCTGGA
Source organism: Capra hircus (assembly GCF_001704415.2). Classification (NCBI taxonomy): domain Eukaryota; kingdom Metazoa; phylum Chordata; class Mammalia; order Artiodactyla; family Bovidae; genus Capra; species Capra hircus. The sequence goes on along the minus strand of NC_030825.1, from coordinate 7,662,700 downwards.
GGGGAGCCTTTGCTGAACACAAGGGTTTGCTTGATCTTTGTGCCTCCGGCTTGGATTTAAGAGCAGAGGAAAAAAGATCTGTCTTTTAAGGTGAAGACAGACGTTCTCACTCACAGAGCTATAGGTCACCGAAGAGGCTGCCTCTGTAGGTAGTGAGCGCCCTGTCACGGGGAAGAATCAAGAAAGGAAGCCTTTCTAGTAGGACGCATTGGAGAAGCCCATGCTTTGGGGGCAGGTTAGAACAGTGGCTTCTCAAGTCTCCCTCCCCTGAGATGCTGCGTTTGTAACAGATCAGTAGGCTTGTTGAGCAGGGCTCCAGGGACTGTTGCTTCTGCCACAGCCAATCAGAGCTGCTCCTGTTTATAAAACCAGGCCAAGGAGGATAGTGAGAACTCACGCGGATGAGCTCTGGGCTAGATGGACCTGCGTTCCGGTGTTGGTTCTGACAGGAGCTGGTGACCTCGTGGAAGTTTATTGAGTGTCTCGAAGCCTCAGCTTTGTCCTCTAGACATCGGGACACCCCTGTCTCACAGGGAGTTGCATAGATTTAATGGGCCGATAAATGCCAGTGCTTAGTGGCAGATGACCACGGCAGGTACAGGCCCGGAGCGGTGGGTATTGGCACCTAGAAACATGCGGATTTTATGATGCTGCCCTGGGTCTGAGGGCAGCATGTCTCCCCTTCCTCCTAAAATTAAAAGGTATTAAGTGCAGCAACATTTTTATTGTCAATAAAGATAGTAAAACTTTCCTGAGTACTGTGGCCTTTTGGAAATAAAGACCTGAATTTATTATTATTGGTATTCCGATTTTAGACTCTCATATAACCAACCCATTTTAAGTCCTCTCTCTCTCTCTCTCACACACACACACACACAGATAAATATTGCTATTTTTAAATAGATGTTCCCTTTGCTGTGTGAATGGAATGAGGTGTTAGGGGTTACTTTCTTTCCTTCCCCCCACCTTTTTTTCTTTTTGCAAAGGAAACACCTTTTCAGTGTTGGCATGGCATTAATAAAAATAATAAAGGAGAAGGTTTGGAGGGAAAAGGTAAATAAGGCGATTCATATATCATCTGGGAGAGACACAGGAGCTGGGCAGAGAAAAATCACCGTCTTGCGACGTGAGCTGGGAGATTTCCATGAGTCCGCTCGTCTCCTGCTCCCCGGACGCCCAGCTGAGGCCGCCGCAGTGCGGGCTTCCTCCCGCCGGTGGGGCCAGGCCTGGTGCAGGGAACTCTCCCTGCTAGAGCCATGCTCTTTCCTGCCATGGGCGCTAACAGAGGCATCGCTTTGGTGCAGCAACTTAAAATTCCAAGATTTCTGTCTCCCTAACCACATCCACAACTACACACACACAGGGCAGTGTCGACAGTTGTGACCTTGGACGTGGCCCACCTGCAGGAGTGGCCGATTGCTTGGTGTGCAGGCCCCAGCGCAAACCGGGAATGTGGGAACCCTGGCTCAGAAATACTCAGGGCAGCAGCAGCTGCGCATTAGACGCGTGGAGAACTTAGAAACGAGGGGCCCCGTAAGACTGCCCGGGAAGCTGTCCCCTGCTGCTGCCTTTAAAAGCCACAAGCCCTGTGGCTGTGACAGCAAATAGCGCCTGGTGGTTTTAGATGGTCCCTTTGATCAGCAGCTACCTCCCAGGTGAGTGGCAGTCGCTAGAACCTTCCCTCCTGGAGCCCCGTAAGCCAACTGAGTGAAGTGAAGCCATGTCCCACACACACGGGCAGAGGCAGGAGGCTGTTCTGAGTGGCGGCTCAGCGACGGTCCACAGAGTGTTGGGAGACCTCTGGGGAAGAATTAGCACTCCTTACTAAAATCTCAGAACGACGCAGTTTTATGATTGCAGGAGCTCCCTGGAAACCCTCTCTTCTCACAGTCTTGTTTTCCAGGTGTGGCCTCTGAGGCCAGGAGGGCCGGGAAAGCTGTCTGTGGCTGCAGTTCCCCTGTACTGCTCCCTAAGCACTCTACGTGCGTTTAACCCACACAGGAAGTCAGCAACGGCGGCTAGACCCATTTCACAGAAGAAGAAACTGAGGCTCCCTCAAGTTCAGTAGCTACCCCAAGATCACATAGCTGACCGCAGCGATGGAGCCGCCTTCTGAACCGACTCTGGAGGCCTCGTTGGTCAGTGCTCGGCCGCTTCCAGAGCAGTTCAGGGGCAGGGTCCCCAGTTTCTCCTCCCAGCTCTGTGTGTACTTGCAGTCAGCCACCTGTGTGCTCTAGGGCAGTCTGATATCTGCTGTCCAACTTGTCTCTCCGTGAAAGCTGGAGATGGATCTTTCTGCCAAGTGAATTCTCACCCGTAGACACAGAAGAGGTATTGGGAAAAAAAGAGAGAATCGTTATAACCTAAAAAACAAAACAGGTCTGGTCCCTGTGTGGAAGAGGATCACAACAGCAGGGTCTAAGAAAGCACGCGTCCCCAGGGAAATGGAGGGCTGGGCGTCCACCGTGCCGGGCCCCAGGCTCCCGCTGCGCAGGAGCCACAGGCTCGGGCCAAGGTAACAGAGGCCTCGGCCAATATCCCCAGGTCCTTCCTGCCGCGCGCTGGCCCAGACCTGGCCGCATCCAGCCAGGAAGGGGAGGCCGGGTGGGAAGGCAGGAGGAGGCCTCAGGGACGCCGGTCTCCGAGCCCCAGCAGGGCCTGGCGTCCCACCCAGCAAGGGCCCTGCTGCCAAGGCGCTTACCAGCCAAGCTGAGTCAACATCCGAGGGCTGCTGGCAGTGCTGGTGACTGGGGGAGAGACAAAGGCTTCTCCCCGCCTCCCCGGGCCTGCATGCGGCCTCCCTGCCTCGGGCCGCTGCCTCCTCTCGTCGCTCACAACCACAGGCCTGCGCGCTGTCTAGACCCACGTGGTGCACGGCCCTATTTCCCCTTCGCAGAGACGTGTCCTGTTTTTATTCTGCTTCTGCTGAGGACACTGGGGTTTGCTCGCCTTACTTCTGTGCCTTGGAGATGGTTTCCCCGAGAAGCAGAAAAGCCAGAATATTTCAGTACTGTGACCCATGTGGGTGTCCAGGATGAAGGCCTGGAGGGAACACAAAGGCACAAATATGCAGGCTCAGACAGCAGCGATCGTGAATGTCAGTTGAGTTTAGAAACAGACCATTTACCCCATTGATGTTTGACAGAAAACAGCAAAATTCTATTAAGCAATTATCCTTCAATAAAAAATAAATACAACAATCCTCAAAGGAAAAAAATAGAAAGAAGGAGTTTTGCTGAAACCCAATTCCGGTTTGTTTCCGATAATAATAATTGGATCCTTACATGTGTATTCATGATGTGCACACAGAGGCCTTGACGAGGGAAATGGTTATGAACACGAAAATAAGACGGGATGTTAGTAGCTCTTAGTACACTGACTTAAAGGTTTCTCAGCTGATTTATGAGGTGAAGTGAAGTGAGGGTCGCTCAGTCATATCCAGCTCTTTGCGACCCCATGTGGAATTCTCCACGCCAGAATGCTGGAGTGGGTAGCCTTTCCCTTCTCCAGAGGATCTTCCAAACCCAGGGATTGAACCTAGGTCTCCTGCATTGCAGATGGATTCTTTACCAGCTGAGCCACAAGGGAAGCCGGAGGATACTGGAGTGGGTAGCCTTTCCCTTCTCCACCAGATCTTCCTGACCCAGGAATTGAACCAGGGCCTCCTGCATTGCAGGCAGATTCTTTACCAACTGAGCTATCAGGGATGGAAAGAAAGATACTTAGGAATAGAAGGTTCACTTGGTTCCACTGGATAGCGTATTTATATAAACAAATTGCATGTATTCCTATGCCATTTGAAGGGCATGGACCTCCATATTATCATTTTAGAAAGCTTCCTAAGCTTCTATTTTTATGTTAAAATGATGTAAGCAAAAGTACTTTTAACAATTAAAAACAGTAACTGCATTTAGGAGTCACATAATTATTTTCAAGTAAGTGTCCATTCTCCATAACTTATAAGCCAGGCTTTACTACAGTTAATTTATAGGGATTTTCAAAACACACTGTTAGGTAGAAAGGCAGTGGGAATTCCCTGGCGATCTAATGGTTAGGACTTTGTGCTTTCCCTATTTTGGGCCTAGGTTTGGTCCCTGGTCAGGGAATTAAGATCCCACAAGCCACATGGCATGACCAAAAAAAGAAAAGTCTAGATGCAGAGAAGTGAGTAACATATGTTGATTTTTAAAAAAATATAACACTAATGATACGTATAAGCAGCATAGATGGATGGAAGGAGGAAAGGAAGGAAGAATGGATAGGTGGATATTTTATATTCATTATTTGGAACCAGAGATTGAGAGCCAAGTGCAAAGAGTTCCCATATACCCCGCCCCAGTCCAACCCGGCACTTCTTAGGCTCTCACACTTCTGCTTGCTTCCCGTCTCACCGCGGGTCAGATGCAGGCGTCTTATCAAGGCCTGCAGGGCTGCACCTCGGGCGGCATCGCCCCCGTCTTTGGTCCTCAGTCTCCTTGGTCGCCCCTGTCCCTCGGGCAGGAGCCCCCAGAGGCTTTCTCAGGCCCGCACTCGCCCGGTGCCCCCTGTGCCTGAGGCCTGAGAGTGCTCCTGGCCCAGCTCCGTCCAGCTCTCCCCGAGGGGCCGTGCTGTGAGCACCCGGACGCTCCCGTGGGTCCTCCTCCTGGCCTCTTTCCAGGACCCCGCCCCCTACCTCTGGGCTCCTGCCCCAGCATCTACCTTTTCTTCTACAGGCACCTGCTGGCATCATGCCATCCCCACCACCCCCACCTGCTGGCGCGTCACTCCAGCATCCCAGCCGTGGTACCTCACCCCAGTAGGCGCTGGGCTGGGGCCCTCCAGCCGCTGCTTTTCTCAGCAGGGGCACGGTTCTCAGCAGGTTGCGGTCCCGGTGCGGACTCTGAGGTTGGGCTGCTCTCGACCCTTCGCCCAGGGAATGAAAAGCGTTAGGCTAACCTCTCCAAGGACTCTGGCTTCTCTGAGGTACAGCTTCCCTAGCCTTGAGGTGGGGCAGAAGAAGGAGACTTCCTGGCCATCCAGTGGCTCAGACGCCACACTTCCACTGCAGGGGACACCGGTTCAACCCCCCGGTCCTGGAAAGAAGATCTCGTGTGCTGCGTGGTGCAGCCAGAAAATTAAGTTATTAAAAAAGGGGTCCATTTCAGAGGATGCTCGAAAGGGCGTGCAAATAAAGGATGCAGGTGGCACCTGCTTGCAGAACAGGCATCCACTCGATTTCACTTCCTTTGACCGTGCTGTGTGAGCGTGAGGCCAACGCCAGGCTCTGTCTGACTACATTTTCCACTGTGGGGGCACTGAATTCCGCTAAGTGGGAGACAGCTCCTTCCCTGTTGCCGGGGAAAACCGATGCTGCTTCCCAATGGTTCTTCTTTCCCTCCTCTTCCTCTTCTCTCCCCCTTTTCACCTTTTCCTTCCCTTCTTTCTTTCCTCCGCTCTTTCCTCCCATCGATCGTCCTTCGTGTTGGGCGTGCAGGTTGAGTCTGCATGTGTCCCAGGAGCTGCCCTTTGCCCACTGGTTGGCCGAATCTCTCTTTTCTCCCGAGAGCCTCTGTACCCTGGTTCCTTGTTCCCAAGGGCAAACCTCTGGCCTCCTCACTCTCCGGGGAGGGCTTGGCTGTGGGGACACCAGGCACGGACCCAGGGGGTCTCCTGATGGTTGGTGCAGACCACTTGCTGACGTGCAACGGGCCCTGGTGAAGGCCTGGGCTCCAGGACCAGCACTGGCACGCCAGGCAGTGTGCCTGCTTTGGCCCTGGTGCCCTGGGAGTGGCCCCTGGTCCCCACACCATGGTTTGGGACAGGAAGCAAGAGCTTCCGGACCAGCTGGTGATTGGAAGACTCTTCCCTAGGGAACAACGGGTCCCTTTTCCGTGGCCTTTTTATAAATGTTCATCTTCCTCCTTTGTCACACTTCCCCCTGTCCCATGACAGAGGGACAAGGGCAAACCAGCCCTACGACATCCCTCAAACCTTTCAAGTTGTCACCTGCCCCCATGGAAGCACCCTCCCAGCTGCCTCAGTGGGCCAGAAGCGAAACCCACCATCTGAATTTGCAGGGGATGTTCTGAGCTGTGTGTTGTCATCTTTGCTCAGAAAACAAAAGCGTCCATGTCCTAAAACAGAATTTCGGTTAAGTGTTGAGATCCTTCACCCGTTTGCCTCTTATTTGGAATTTTTAGGGTAAAAGCGAGGTAATAGAGTAACTCACCCTTGAGGTGAGGTTGGGGTTTGAAAATGTAGGTGGCGGCCGTCACGCTCAGCTGCCCTTTGGTTGCTATTTTCCCGAGACGCGTGCACGCTGGTACACATGCCGCGGATGGTGCCCCAGGAGGACACAAACAGCAGCTCCCAAACAGAGTCACAGAGCCCCTGGGAGAGCGAGACTCCACACTGTGACTGCGTGCAAGTGTGTGAGCACACACCCTTGAGATGTAGGAGACAGTGTCCTGTCCCTTCCAGGTTTTGGCGAGAAAGTACGACGATATCCCTCACCTGATGCATAGCATTGGCCTGTCCAGGGGGCAATAGTCTATTCTGTATTCATCCATCCATCAGTCCGTCTGTCCGTCCGTCCACCTTCCATCCTCCCCCCTCTCCACCCACTCAAAGAAAAACTACTGGTAATTGTTCTGTGCCAGACATTATGCTCTGGGAATGATGTGGGATTCTCACGGAACCCTCCTCACAAGAACCCCAGAAGGTAAGACACTTGTTATTTTCCGCTGGGTAGGAAAGTGGAGGCTCAACAGAGTAATGAACCTGTCCAAGCGATGCAGCTGGAAGAGGCCGAAGTGGAACTGGGGCTCCTGTGTCTGACTCCAAGCCCGAGCGCCTTCTTTGGCACCCTGCTCTCCTGGGGCCGGGGACTCAGCAGAAAGAGGAGGTGACCAGGGGGTGCTGTCAGCTGCAAAGGTCAAGCAGGGAAGGGGAGGAGGAGACTTGTAACAGACATGCTGGTTCAGTTCTGCCTCCTTCTAGAAAGAATGTCTAATGTCTAAAGTATCTATAAATTCTGGTCCCTTCGAGATGGCTCAAATAGAAGGTGAAAAGTCGCATCTGAATGTCTAATTCTCAGATACTCTTTGATAAGTAGTATTTAAAACAACCTGAGTGAAAGTGCTTGTCCTTACATGGAAACCGTGACGAGTGGGAAAACTTCGAGAAATGCGGGCTGAGCCCTTTCTGTGCTATCCGGCCGTGTACAATGTGTGTGTAACATACTAATGCGTAGCGTGTATCTCCAACATGCTGTGTACATTAGAGACAGGAGCTGCAGATTAATCATCGTGTTTACTTTTGAACACTTGGCCTAATTCCTAAGTGGTTTGTGGGATATATGAAACAAAGCCATGCTTAGGAGAAGACCAAAGAAGGATGGAAGTAGCACGTGGTACAAGGAAGTCAGACGGGAGAGAGGCCGTCGGGCAGACGCGCAGCCCAGACGGTGCTGCGCGGATGCCCTGAGTGGTCCCCTCGCGCGGTCCGCAGTGTCCTGGTGAGCGCTGTGAGAAGAGAAGCAGAGGCAGGCACGTGACTCTTCCCTAGTCCAGAAACAGAAAGCGGGGCAGTTTTCTAGGGACAAAGATGGAGAGAAGTCCCCACTCGAGTGCGTAGATTCAGAGATTCCCACAGAACAATAAAAAGAAGGCAGCAGGGACTATGAGTTCAGTCCAGCGTGGGCACGTGTTTCCTATGGAAAAGGAGGGATTTTAAGCTAGGAATTCTCAGCGGCTTATGTTCTCAGTCTCTGGGAATTTGGTTTACTTTAATTTTCCAGCTAAAAATTTTTATTGGCAAATTTTTTTTTAAAGGTCTTGGAAAATGTAGGCTTGTAAAAAATACAATTTGTAGCTCATCTAAATTCTGGTAACTCTGTGGTTGTGCTAATATATCAGGGTATTTAATGAGGAGTTTTAGTCGCTTAGCATAGTTTCTGGAGCGTCATAGGCACTCAGTAAAAAATTGCCGAGTGAAAGAATAGAATATCAACAAGGTAACTGTTGAGCAAAGAGAAACAGAGGATGAATCCAGTAGAATATTGGAAATTCTTCAAATTCAGAAAAAAATTGATTTCTGAATTTAGTGTCCTGTCACTGCATCAGCCACTTCTCTCAGCAACATTATGCCTTGAATTTAATGTTCAGATATTCCTACAGTGCTAGCACTGGGAAGCAAGGGTTTACTGATTTTTTTTTTTCTTCACATATTTCCACCTAGTTCATCTGATAAAAGCACATCACTTTTTAATCAATATCATTGAGGCCTAGTTATATATAATAAGGTGTGCACAGTAGAAGTGAACAGCTTGATGAATTTTGATGGGTGAACTACCCCCTGTAACACCACCCCAAAGACGACACAGAGCGCTTCCAGCTTCTCAGAGAATCCTCTTCACCCCAGATCACCCCACTCCCTCCTCAGGCAATCAGTGATTAAACTGATTCCTAATTTGCTTTTCATGTTGTTCTTTTTTGTAAAAAAAAAAAAATTTTTAATGAAGTCTAGTTGATTTCCAATGTTGTGTTAACTTCTGCCGTACAGCAAAGTGATTCAGTTGCACACACACTACACACATATACACATTATCTTATTTGATAAAATTAATTAGGTTGTTCTTTTTAATTTATTCATTTGCAGATGTGGCTGCGCTGGGTCCTAGTTGTGGCGCGCGGGATCTTGGATCTTCGTGCTGCACGTGGGATCTTTAGTTGCAGCCAGCAGACTCTTAGTTGTGGCCTGTGGGGTCTAGTTCCCTGACTGGGGATCGAGCCCACGCCCCCTGCTTTGGGAACGCAGAGTCTTAGCCACTGGACCACTGGGGAAGTCCCTCGTGTTGTTTTTAAAGTGGAGCAGAACATAAATGCTTTGAAGCTACTCGTGAAGAATAGCCCTCTTGCCCAGCAGTGGGGAGACCGAGTCCAGCAGACCTGTCGTAGATGGGTTGACAGCAGAGCCGGCGGCCCCCCGCGGCCCCAGGGCCGGGTGCTGCTCCTCCTGCGGGTCTTGTCTGAGCGAGTTTGGTACTTACGACCGAGGGGCTCTTGGGTGAGAAACCAGCGGGAGAGTCAGTGACACACTTTTCACTGAAGTTAAAAATTGCAGTGACGATGGCAATTATTTTGAATTATCCTCAGAATGATTAAGAAAATGATACCCTTAAATAAATGTTTGAAAGAAATGAGTTTTGTTGGGAATAATACCTCACAGCCAGTTCTCAGAAGTCCAAAGACAGAAGCAAATTAAGGGACACCCTCCAAGCAGTTGGGGGAGGAAAAAAAACCCACACAGAGTGCTTAATAAATATCTCGCCAATCCAATTATAACATTCAAATCAAGGAGAGAAAAATACAGTATCACATGTAATGAAAGCTCTCTTTCCCAGCGAACACACAGCCTGCTTCTCACTGTCCAGTGCTGAAGGGGATTTCAAAGTCAGCGTGTATGCAGGGTGAGGGGAATGCCATGTAAATCAAAGTGAAATAATCAAATTTTTCTGGTGGAAATAAGTGCAGTTGTTTGATGTAATTTTGACATTCAGCATAATTTCAGCATCCACGCTGAAGTTAGGGAATCAGGGTGTCTCTATGAGATTTATACAGTGAGAATTTATTGATCAGAAAAATCTAAGTTAGACTTTGAATACAGTGTGGCCTTATGCCTTTGTGGGGGAATATAGTCTCCTACCGTGTGTGTGTGTGTGTGTGTGTGTGTGTGTGTGTGTGTGTGTGTGTGTGTAGTATAAGTGTATATGTGTGTGTATATATATAGTAGAAGTAGTGGAAGTATATAATCTACATATTTCACTGCCAGTGTTAAGAAAAGACCTGTCTCCATTTGTAGTGGGGTGTATAGCATCCCCTCTAAAACCACGTCCACTCAGAACCCCAGAATGTAGCAGTGTTTGGAAATCCTGCTGTAATACGTCTGTAATACAGACGTCATTAGTTGCAGTCATCCTGGAGAGGCGTAGGTTCTAAAGCCGATGACTGGTGTCTTACTGAGACGAGAACACACATAGGCAAGCACACGGAGGGGAGAGGGACGTGATGATGAGATGGCTGTTGGGGTGACGTGCCCATGAGCCAAGGAACCCCACAGATTGCCAGGAGCCCCCAGACTCTGGAAGAGGCGAGGAAGAGTCCTTCCTCAGAGCTGTCAGAGGGAGTGTGATCCTGTGGCACCTTGATTAAGGACTCCTGGCCTCCTAACAGAATCTCCATTGTTTGAGGCTGCCTATGAAGGGCACCCTTTACGGCATCCTTACACCGGTGCCATGTAAGTCCCCTTCTGCATCTGGAAACAATCCGCCCCTGCTCACAAGGTAGAAATACCCCGGAATCCAGGAGGTGGCTTTCCCCACCAGGGAACCTGGGTTTGCAGTGTCTTGGGTCAGCAGTAGAGATCCTTCCAGCCGCCTCTGAGAAGCTTCAGCCACTCGTCCCCTCCAGTAACTGAGGAGGAGATGCTCCAGTGAGGCCTGGAGCTGTAGGCAGGAGTCCAGTCTGCACCCCTGCTGAAGCTGGTTCTGCTTGGAGAGCGAAGAGCCGACGCGATGCTGACGCAGGGCAGAAGACGGGCCCCCAGTGGCCTCCCAGAGAGAGTGCTCCGAGGACAGCAGAGTCTGAACGAGGGGCCGCTCGGGTCCCTGCCCCGCCTGGAGCCACCCACCCTCTCAAGGAGACTGGTTGGGTCCGTCATCTCCGACCCGGTGCAGAGAGACCAGCTTCCAGCCAGGTGATTTTGCACTGCCTTGCAGGGCAGTAGGTGGAGTTGTCTTTAAGTGTCCATGCATCTCTTTCTCTTTCTAAAATTTTCATTTTGTATTGGAGTGGAGTTGATCAACAATGTTAGCTTCAGGTGCACAGCGAAGTGATTCAGTGATACCCATACATGTATCTATTCTTCGTGGGTTTCGCTCTCTCCGCTTGCCCTCCTGCCACTTAGCCAGGAGTGCCACCCAGCCACCAGCTGCTCTTTCTGCTTCATTAGACCTTCCAGCTGATTAACTAATCCATTCAGTAATTTACCAGCTTCCCTGGTGGCTCAGAGGTTAAAGCATCTGCCTCCAATGCAGGAGACCCGGGTTCGATCTCTGGGTTGGGAAGATCCCCTGGAGAAGGAAATGGCAACCCACTCCAATATTCTTGCCTGGAGAACCCCATAGGTGGAGAAGCCTGGTAGGCTACAGTCCATGGGGTCGCAAAGAGTCGGACACGACTGAGCGACTTCACTTTCATTTTCACTTTCAGTAATTCATGAGCACATATTTATTGAGTCCTCATCACCATACCAAGGATCATGCTGGGTGCTGGGGCTCTAACCATGAACAGACTGAACCTCTGGTCTAGACCTCATGAAATTCCTGGTCTTAGGGCCAGGGCAGGCCCATATGGAGCCTTGGAGTGAATTAGATAAAGGCATCCCGTTCTTCTGGGCAGGGTTCATGGCTCAGCGCGTGTAACAACATATCAGCGACTTGCATATCAGCCCAGCCCACTTCCTTAGGCCAGCAACCTTGTGCAGTGCACAATTTGTACAGCTGCACCTGGTGCTGAGTCTCCTGGGACTCCTAATAGCTGACAGGGACAGGACAGACATGGAGGATGAGGCAGGGAGGGATTAAAAAGCACCCAAGGCAGCATCTGACCCAGCCCTGTTTGAGCCAAAAGAGGCGCCTCAGAAGGGGAGCTTTCTCAGAGGAGGCCGGTACATATAGCAGTGAAAATAGCTACACAGTAAGCCTTTTGGGGGTTTTGTTGTTACTGTCTCTGTATCGATAAATTTGGTGATTCTGAGGCATAGAGAGTTCAATTAATCCTTTGCCTATTTCTGAAGCTTCCTTTCTAAGGGAGAGAATTTATGTGCCACCGTTTAGGCCCTTTTCAGTACAGTCACTGGCATCGCATTTTGGCAGAGGCACTAAATGACTCGAGAGAGTTGGGAGATGCAGGGAAGATGTTTTTATTATTATTATTATTCAGAAGCTTTTATTTGATCATATAAATCGTTACACTCACTTGAGTTTCTGCCTCAACCAAGACGAAGAATCACATCTACCAATATTCTCAGCCCCACTGCTACTGTATAGAAAGAACCTTAAATTCTAACTTGCAAGTAAAAGAAATAATTGGAGGGATTTATCATGATTGGAAAATCAGACCCTGGAAAATCAAAACACACTTTGCTACGCAGATGAATTTGCATGTGTGGGGGGCTTGTACGTTAAAACAAGCCTGGATGCCATGGGCAAAACCTGCTTCCCTTTCCACCGGCGTGTTTATTTTCATAGCCCATCATATATCAAGCATCCTTGCAGTGGAGGCCTCTCTAGACTCTGTTGTCTACATTTTGAAAGTGCCAAATCCTAGCCAGTAGACCACCAGGAGGGCTATGTCATCTACATTTTGAAGAGAAGACCTGCCTTATGGGAACCCCCTCCTTTGAAAACTAAATCCATATGGAATTCTCAGCCTATATAGATGAAGGCAGATAGTCACAGCGTGTTATATAATACCACAGTGAGAAACTGCTCTGTTAATAAAACTCAGGGAATTTCTAGTAGCAGCTGTGATAACAGAGCCTAGGGAATGTCACGCAGGGAGGGTAATAAAGTCCAGTGAAAGAATTCAAGTTGTGTCTTTGAAACTCACTCTGTATGACATTTCTCAGCCTGCTGATTGCATTAGTCAATACCCACAAACCCCACTCTACCCAGAAATCGTAGCTTCCCAGAAGGCTTCCTTGAGTCCTTGGTTTGTTATGATAGCATATAGAATCTTTCCCGATGACCCTTTTACAAAATGCAGCCCAACTTGCCTCTGGAATTCCCTGTTCTCCTTCACTGCTCCATTCTTATTTTGTTTTATTTTTTTCCTGCTAAGATTTATCACCATCTGACTTGACGTGTATCAGTCAGCTAATACTTTGTAACAAATACCTTGACACACAGTGACTTTGAAACAACAAACCTATTACCACCTGACTTTTGTGGGTCAGAAACCTGCCTGTGACTTAGCTAGCTAGATCCTGCAGCTCACGGCTTCTTACGAGGCTGCCATCCAGCTGTGGGCCAGCACTGTCGCTATCCCAAAAGTCAGACAGGGAAGGATCCAGTGGGAACTGGTGGGAGCCATTTCAGAAGCCACATTGCAAATTACATATTTTAAATTATGCATTTGTCTATCATCTCTAACCCACTGAAATAAAAACTACGGAAGAGCCGAGATCTCTCTGGTTTGGTCTTCATTGTATCCATGCTGCCAGGTGTTTGTCCAATGAAAGAACTCAGGTATTTGTTAAATGAATGAATCAATGTGGAAACTTTTTTTTTTGTCCCCCAGAGAAGTCCTGAGTGTGTCTTATTTTTCTTCTTTCTTCTTGTAAATGTATCTGGAGAGTTTTTGAGTGTCAGAGGCTGAGAGAGTATGCAAGCTATTTAGGAGAAAATATTTATTTTAACAGTTATGTAGGCAGAATAAGGGCTTCCCAGGTAGTGCTAGTAGGAACACACCCACCTGCCAATGCAGGAGACATAAGAGACGTGGGTTTGATTCCTGGGTTGAGAAGATCCCATGGGAACCCACTCCAGTATTCTTGCCTGGAGAATCCCATGGACAGGAGCCTGGCGGGCTACAGTCCAGATGGTTGCAAAGAGTTGGACATGACTGAAGTGACTTAGCATGTAAGGATACCCAAGCCCTGATTTCTGGGAACTGAAGATGTTACCTCACTGGGCAAAACGGAACTTTAAGCAGTGATTAAAGTTATGGACCTTGAGTAAGGGGATTATTTTGGATTTTCTGGATGAGTCCAAAAGGAGAGCCTTTTCTGGGTGTGGTCCCAGGGTTGGACCATGGAAATGACCCAAGGATCATCAGTTGCAGGTCTTTTGAAAGAGCCTGATATTCAGGGAAGTCCTGATAGAACCAGGAATTGTGGACCTCAGGAAAGAACATTCCATTTTTATTAATACCATCCACACATGTTAGAGACTCAGGATCAGATCTTCCTTCATGATAAGATTTTAGGGACGAGAAAGTCTTCCATTGGAACTCATGGTCTCAGGAAGTACTGATATGCTCCTTCTAGTCCAGCACAAAGAAGTCTCCACCCGTGAGAAATAACTGCTAATGAAAGAGGAGTTGGCTGCCGTTCACTTTGCTCCTTTGCATTTCTTTAAATAATCCATGTACAGAAGTATAACAAATATACAGGAAAAAGCACAAAGCAGTGGACTTTCATGTGGTAGAAACACTCCTGTGAGATTCACTGCATGTTGCCCGAAGCAAGAGCTGGTTTACTCTCGTTGCTCGCCGACAGTTGCATGGAGAAACCATAGGTTACTCAGACTTTCCCCACTGATGGCCATGCCGCTTGTTCTGCTTTGGGGCTGTTGTCAGTGGTGCTGCTCTGGAGTTATTGTCCATGTCTTTTGATGAAAGCGTTTCTGTTGGGTCCACACCTGGGGCGGGGGATTCCTGGGGCAAGGGCATCCTTTTATGTTCTGCTTAGATACTGGGACTTGCTGACCTGGGACAGCACGGGATGAGAGACAAGAGTTATGCGAATCCAGGGTCAGATGCTGTCTGCATTTTTAAACTTTCTTATTTATGTTTTTGGCTGTGCTGGGTGTTCGTTGCCAGCGGGCTTTCCTCCAGCTGGGCGAGTGGGTGCTGCCCTCCCATTGCGGCTCGTGGACTTCTCATTGTGGTGGCTCCTCTCGTTGCGGAGCACAGGCTCCAGGGCACACGAGCCTCAGCAGCTGTGGCGTGTGGGCTCAGAAGCTGTGGTTCCCGGGCTCTGGAGCACAGGTTCAATAGTTGCGGCGTATGGGCTGAGTCGCACTGTGGCACGTGGGATCTTCCCGGACCAGGGATCGAACCTGCGTCTCCTGCATCGGCAGGTGGATTCTTCACCACCGAGCCACCAGGGAAGTCCTCGTCTTTATTTAGCATTCTGATATTTGCTCACGGAGGACTGTTGTGCACTCGCTTTCGTGTTAATTGTTATCTTGATCTGGAGTGCTCTCCTGAATGGCACCCAAGGTGAAGTTTTCACCCATGGTCAACTCACTTCACCCTGGTTCCAGCCCTCAGCAGATCCAAGACACCTGGTAGCTGCCTGCTGTCTGAAAGCTTGGTATCTGGTTCCAAAAGATCCGTCGGGGCTGTACCAGCTGAAACAGTGCGTGAGAAAACCTCCGGTCCTCAAAGCTCATGCCTGGGCCCCCAGGACCTCATCGCAGGCCATGTTTGTTTTATTTTCAAATACACATTTTTACTCACAAAGACCTCTGCAGGGTGATTTGAAATTTGTTGCCCTGGATGCGGGCAGGAAGGACATGGACTGTTTCAAGTGAAACATTTAATTTATTAATTGGGTTGGGGCAGCCAGGCTGGCTTCTCATGTCTGCGTTCTTGGTTTCTGGACTGTTAGAAAAGAGAGGGGGCAGGGGAGAGGGCAAGTGCCGTTTAGGAAGGTCTGGCTGGGTAGAGGGGGGCGGAGGGGCTGCACTCACAGCCAGATCAGGGCCAATGCTCCTCACTAAAACGTTCCTTTCCTCTGCTGCTTCAACACAAAGAGACTCTCCATCACCCATTTCCTGTCTCTTTAGGCAGCTCTATCCCACGGCTTAGTGGAGCAGGTATCAGCCTGATAGGATGAGACTTTGCAGGGCTGGGTTTATTGGGTTTAGGTAAGCAAATCCTCTTAAGAAAAACTGTTCATCAGTCAGCCTAATTTACTCGTCTGGAGCAGAACGTTTTCTATTTTGTTCCGTGCTGGTGGTCTGGTGTTCTGAGCACTGCAGCAGCGTGTGCAAATCCAGGCTCACTCGAGGCTGGGGGAGACCTGGAGCTGGAAACTGAGGGTCTAATTGAGATGGTGGTTGACTTCAGTGGGGGAAAGCAGAGCAGCGGCATGATGGCTTCAGAGATGATTGGAACCCGGAGCTGCAAAGCTGGTCCTTCTGTTCTGCACCCCTCGAAGAAGAATCTACACTAAGAATGCCATCACCCCACAGAGAAGGATTTCCGTTTGCTTGTTTCCAGTCACCCAGGGGGCTCTGTCTTCATGTCTGTGCTCTGGTTAATTCACGAGGCAGCTGCTGCAGTCGGTCAGCTCCCAGCCGTCCGCTCCCTGCCCGCCATCTGTGAGACCGGCTGTGCCGGGTCTGGTCCTCAAGGTTGCTTGAAACGCTCGGCACCCCAGAGTGCATAGTCAGCTCCGTGCAGCATCACGCGTGTGGGCTCCCACGTAGTCTTGACTGAAGTCTAGCCACTTGCCCTCCCATCTCGCCTCCGCTTTCCATTCTTGTCTTGAATTCTGACTGTGTGTGACATGTTCCCGTTTGTAGACTCATCATTTTCTTTTTTTCTGATTCTTAACGTGATTTCTCTAGCTCACACAGGGGTTCCCCTTGTTATCACAGTTGGGACGCTTCATCTACAAGAATGCGATCAGACATCCTCAATAAACTGCAGGACGTGGTTTCTCTTCCTCATTCCCCTGCTCAGAGAGCCCTGAGCCCCACGTGCAGCTGGAAGATGGGACAGCCCAAGAATGGGATCCGCACAGTGAGAAACAGCAGATCATGTCATCTTCATGCCTTGAGAGTCACCACTGTGTTCTCGTTAAGAAACAGATATCTGTATATCTTAATGTACGTAACTTAGAAAGTGAAAACACCTTGCAGTCTTTCCCAGCCTCTCCAGCAGTTTGGTATCTGTTCACCCAAATCTTTATGTAAGTGTAACTTTTATTATCTATTTTTGGCTCTGCTGGGTCTCTGTTGCTGCACCAGCTTTTCTCCAGTTGTGGAGAATGGGGGCTGGTGGCTCTCGAGTTGCAGTGGTGGCCTCATTGTGGTGGCCTCCCTTGTGGCAGAGCAGGGACTCCAGGGCACTCCCAGACTCCAGAAGTTGCAGCTCGTCGCCGATCCCAGACTCTAGAGCCCAGGCTCAACAGTTGCGGTGCGCGGGCTCAGTTGCTCCGTGACATGTGAGATCTTTCTGGATCAGAAATCACACCCGAGTCTTCTGCACTGGCAGACAGGGTTTTTACCCCTGAGCCACCAGGGAAGCCCCACCCAGATCGTGTATTTATGTATGTGTGTGTGTGTGTGTGTGCGCGCGCGCACACATGCTTCACTTAACCATACATCTGAGATACCCTTGCATGTCAGTTCGTAGAGATTTGTCTCATCCTTTTTAATGGCTGTGGGTCAGTTGTGCTGTAAAAGTGTACCATAGTTTATTTACCCAGTTATACCCAGAGAATCTTAGAACACAGCTACTGCTTTCAGGCAGAGGAATTCTCCCTCCAGCATCTCTGCAGGAGGCTAGCCCCAGCCTACAGAGGGCTTGGGTTTCCTCGGGTCCAGACAGTTTTGATGAATCTAAGCCTCAGGGGCGGTGTCTTCATTTCTCCCTCGTTTCCATGACTGGCTGTTCAGTCAAGGCCAAGAAAGACTTCCAGCTGTGCCCATGCCCAGGGTACTTTAAAGACGTGAAGGAGTTCAGGTAGATAGCCTGCAGAATCAGGGCCACGCAGACATTAGAGTCCTCCAGTGGCTCACCCTTGGCCCTTTTATCTTTCCACTCTGTACAGCCCCACCCACTTCTCAGCTCTTGGATCATCTTGCTGAGTTTGAAATGTAACTGCCTCCTGGGACTCTCTACCTTCAGGTGTAAGACATCTTGACCACGGATGCAGGTGACCCCTCCTTCCTCCAATCAGGGTCCCCGTTCTTCTCCAGAATCCCACTCCCTGGACCCTCCTAAGACACTGGCTTTCATCCTTGGCGACTTTCTCCACCCACTGCAGGCCCTGCCTCCAGGACATTTCCAGGATGTCTGCCCTGCACTCCAGGCCTGTCCTCACTTCTCTGATGATGGCCACTGATCACGCTTGTCTTTCTCCAGCCCACGCAGAGCCACTGTCAGGAGAAGCTCGTCTGACCTCATCCCATAGAGACCCCTTCCCCCTGGCTCGCCACCGCCTGCGGAGCAGAGCCCAAGAACAGGACGCCTTCCGTCCTCGGACGCCCTGCCTTCCCTTTGGCCCTCGCCCCTTCTCCGCGCCTGTGTAAGATGTTCAGTTTCTCACTGCCGTCTCTTCAGCTACGCTGACGCTTCTCTTTGGATCATCCTTCCCACCTCTGTCTTTAAGTCTGAGAAGCTGCTTCTTTCTGTAAGGAGGCTCCCCTGATCACCTGGACTAGACTAGATACTTCTGTTTTCCAACGAGACAGCCCCTTTCTCTCTGCCACTGACCTTACCTCTTGCAGTGAAGCCATCCGTGTGCACTCTCTGGGGGAATTCTCCAAGGGGAAGACCATGCCTTACTCAGCTTCATTCATATCCTCAGCTCCTGTCACAGGAACTGATGTGTAAGACATATTCGGGGTACACAGGATGAACAGATGGCTGGATGGATGATGGGTGGATGGACAGATAAGATGGAAGGAAGGATGGAGAGTCTGAATCCCCGCCCGTGGCACTCTGGTTTCAGGCATCAGTGGAATGGAGCTGGGTAATTTGAAGCGGCTCCAATCCTCCCCTTTGCTTCATGACACAATGTCCTCTGCCCTGGAAGATCAGCAGGGGGGTAGCAGAGTCTGGAAGGAGAAATGATTCTGTCTTCCCCTCGTCTAGGGCACCACGCTGGGAGCCTCTCCCTCAGTGTCTATGGGACCGGTTTTCTCAATGCGCTGTGGGAAGCTCATGAATAGAAGGTGGAGGTGGGTGCCCTTGGTTGCCATGCAAGCTGTCACGGCACCTGGGCCAGAAATAAAAGTTACAGGTGAACTAACCAGTGGCCAAGGCAGCTTTTCCCTTGCAGGTGGGCCCCTTTGGTCTCTCTAATCATGGTGATAAGATGAACCATGAAGTAATAACAGGCACCTCCTCTGTACCGCGCACAATGTATATTCCACACCGCGTTCCGCCCGCTCCCATCACTGTCACTGTCATCCTCGGGGTGACCCCAGCAGTGGGTATCACGTGGGATACAGCCTTCCGTTTATAGGCAGGGTTCTCGGGGCTGTGGACTTGCCCAGGGTCACCCCGGTATTAAGCAGCAGGACCAGGCTCCAGTCCTAAGCGGCGCGACCCCTGAACCTGCCCTGCAGCTGCTCCCAAAGGAAGGAGGACCGAGTCCTTCTGGGCTGAAAGTTTCGTTTTCTCCACTAAGGGGGAAGAAGCTGGATCAGAAAGGATTCTGCCTGCTCTTCTCTCTGCCTTCTGTTCCTGGGGGGGCAGAGGTGAGGGATGAGTGGGCTGAGGGATCCGGGTGGCAGTGCCAGGCACCACAGCGTGCCACTCGGGGTCTCCAGGGACCGACTTTTCAAGTCCTGAGCCGTCTACTTTTCCATTCTCGATGCAAATGCTCTCCCCCTGATTTGTAACCGCATCCCTCTGGCATAAATGGATTGACAGGCTGTCTAATTTCCCCGTGTCTTCTCTACTGGAGCGCCGTGAGCACGGGCCCAATCCTCTGCACTGGGAGGCTTTCGTTTCCCATGCAGACACGGGCTGGAGAGGCTTATCCATACACAGAGACAAGAGCCAAGCTAGGCATCGTCAGGAACGAGGGAGTGGCCGCAGAGACTCCTAGTGACCTGGCCGCGCGTGGAGCCTCCCCGAGTTCTCTCCATGGGCCACAGCTTCTGAATCTAAGAGGTATTAGGTCAGTGTAGACACTGAGTGTGTTTTTTCACCTTCACATTAACCTTTAACATCTTAGACAACAAAATAGAGTTTCCCCCCTCAAAAGATGCATTGAGAATTATCATATCTCTTGAAGAGATTCAAATAGATAAAGGACTTCTTATTTTTCTTCATTTTAAAATAACTTCACAGAGTTGCCCAAACAGGGAAAAATGCCTCCTTTCAGTCATCCTAGTTCTTGCACATTTTTTTTTAAATAAGCTGTACAGTGCAGTGAAGTGTACAGTCCTTAAGTGTGTAACAGCTTGATGAATTTTTACTATGCACGACCCAGATCAAAATGTGGAATATTCCCAGAAGCAGAAAGGGGACACCCCCATGTCCCTTTCCAGTTGAAAGGGACATATCCCTTTCTCAAGCAGCCGCTGTTCTGACTGCCATCGTCATGGATGAGTTTTGTCTGGTTCCAGCTTCACGAGAGCAGAAGCACACAGGATGTGCTTTCTTTGCGCCGAATCATCACTGGACACATACTTAGCACTGAAAGCTGGGTGTTCTCTAACCAAATATATAACCAGATATAACCAATGGTCTCTGCTTAAAAGGTCTTAGTGAAAGTATGTGAAATAACTGATTTCTTTTTGCAAAAAGCAGAGGAACTCTACACCCCCCCCCACCCTCCCACCCCCCCACCAACCCCTGTAAATGAAAACTACAGGATTAATCTGCACCAAATCTGGGCAGCCTGTTTAGGATGGATTGTTTAAAATATATGAACTGGTCTACTCAAAATCCACTTTGGAGGAGCTGCAAGGGCCCCTCAAAAACTTAGCCAAATGACCCAAGAGAAACTGAGAGCCCTGATTGGTGATAAAGTTTGTTTCTCCCTCAGGCAGCTCTGGCCCACCCAGGGTGAGTAACAATAAGGATTTATTTATTGAAGGAGGGTTAAGGATTCTTCTGGATGATGTTGTAGAGGGAAGTTAGTGGTCCAGTGAAGCTGAGAAGTATTTCATGTTCTGTCTCTGTTTTGGAGATTTATAATGCTCATCGTCAATTAGCATATTAAAGCTGCTGCTAAGTCCTGCTGCAAAGGTAGTGATGTGGTTGCATCAGCATCAGCTAAACATCTTTGCCACAGAACACTCTTATAATGGAGATTCTTCTTCTATCCCAGACAACTCATTTTCCTGTAACTTAGGTACTAAAAGCCAGCAGTCGGTAAGTCAGTCTTTGGGTAGAAGAATTTTACATTTACATTTTACTTATGATAAACATGGGCTTTCCTGATAGCTCAGTAGGTAAAGAATCCACATGCAATGCAGGAGATCCTGGTTTGATGCCTGGGTTGGAAAGATCCACTGGAGAAGGCTACCCACTCCAGTATTCTGGCCTGGAGAATTCTATGTATAGTCCATGGGGTCGCAAAGAGTCGGACACGACTGAGCGACTTCCACTTTATGGTAAACATAAGGCCTCCATCTGTTATTTTCTCAAGTTATCCTGAGATTGAAAACATCTTTAAATTATCAAAGTGAAGGTAATATCACTTTCAAAACTTTTTCAGAATATGGATGGAAATATCCATTGGGGGGAAATTTATTTTATTGGTTTTATGTAAACTTCATTTTAGTTTATTCTGAAGCTAATTATTTTGCATCACAGAAGCACCAGAAAGGCGTCTCTTTCCCATATAACTACACTGCTGCCTCTAAAAATCAAGAGGAATGAGCCCAAAATGGAACTCAAGGCCCCTGAGCTGTCAAGAGAAGGTCGTGGGTGAGTGCGGAAGTGATAGTTATCACCGAGTCTTGCGAGACAGTCTGTAATCAGGGTTTACCATCTGTGTTAACCTTTTCTTTTCTCTGAGATGTGTTTTGGAGCAATCAATAATTGCTTCCAAAATTCCTCCTGTACTCCACAGAGGCCCAGATTTCCCGTTCTGCAGGAATCCCACAGTTTCATCCGTCCCATTATCAGAGGAACATCTTAGTAGTTTTTCAGCAGAAGTTGTTTCTGCTAATTTGCTAATTCATTCATATGCTGTCTGCCAGCCTCTGGGCGTCCGTGGACCATTTTCAGCTTACTTTTGTTTGGCCAGACAGGAAGTCTGTTTGCTGCTTTTAATTGTATTAAGTCCTTCGGAGAGAGGGAAAGTTCTGGGGGGACCGAACAGATTTTATTGCTCAAAAAAGACACATTGCAAGTTTCATGATGCTTTTGCATCACCTGATCTAAATATTTGTAAGAGAGATTGAGAAAAGAAGGCCTTCTTCATATACCATTTTATTATCTCAGATTGTGAATCTGTGCTCATGGGCTAAATTCAATATATGATCAGCACACATTTTTAGTCCTTTTATCCTGTGCTGGATTTGAAGAGGGATTCTCGGAAGAGAAACCTTAGCCCTGGTTGTCAAGGAGGACACACCTGTTTGGAGATTCAGGCCATATAGTTAAAAAAAAAACTACTCACAAAGTAATCATAGATGTGTGGTGCTGATGGAAAAGACAGTGTTTAATGCGACCTGTCGCCGTGCTTAACACTGTAAATGTACTGACTCTTACTCCTCAGCCCTCCATGAGGCATGTAACATTATTATTTCTGTTTAAATGTGAGGACACTGAGGCACAGAGAGGTCAAGACATCTGCCCAGGGTCACACAGCTAGTCAGTGGCAAAGGTGGGGCCGTTAGCAGCTTTCAAGAGGAAACTGGCTTTTATTGAGTGTATTCTGTATACCAGGTCTCAGGATAAATTATTTCACACACTATTTGGTTTAATTTTCAAAAACGCTTTTAAGACAAAGAAGTATTATAGCCACTTTTATAGGTAATGAATTGAGACTCAGGGATGCTGAGTAGCTTGCCCAGAGTCGTGGAGCATCTAAGTAGCAGATCCAAGGTTCAAATCTGGTCTGCTTGATTCTAAATTCTATTCAGCTGCACTGTGCACATTAAGCCAAGTCTATAGTTTCTTTGTCTAGCTAACTAGCATTTTGTAAAACTACACACACACACACACACGCACACGCACACGCACACGCACACGCACACCTCTTTCCTAGCTGCCAGTGGCTCAATTCACTCCAAATATGGAGCCTTGTCACAAAGGATCAGAACTCAGCCCAGAGCTCGAGTGACCAGGGTATGGGTATCTCCACCTTCATGGCAACACCTGGTCCCGGCTGTCCCTAGAAACATCCCTGAAAAACTGTCCAAGGGAACCTGTCTTCTGCATCCTTTTCTGAAGGTAAGGGCCAGCCTCTCCACGTCCCGTCAGAGTAGGGACCCTGAGCTGCAGAAGGGAGCCTGGCTGACCTTGGATGAGGACTCGGCCCAGGGAATGCCCAGTGGCTGCCCAGTGGAAGGGCTGAGTCACCCCTGAGGTCATCTGCAGATAGCCTGCCCTGCTCCCTTCTCAGCCACCGTGGAGCTGGGTTACCTGAGTGCTCTAGCTCCAGCGTATGGGGAAGTAAGGGCTGATCTGGCCAAGAAAATTGGTAACCTGGAAAAGCCATGAGTATCTCCCCAACCCCAGCCCCACCGCCAGTTGCTGAGTGAGGAGGGAATTTGCTTGGCTCTCAGGGGACCTGGGGTCCTCCCTTGGTTCTCTGATTGCTTGTTATATGGCCGTGGGCAGGGCCCCCTCCCTCTCCTGGCCTCCTTGTCCCTTGGGTGGGGCCATGGGGTTTAATAACAGACCCCGTCAAAGGATGCTGGTGATGACATGAGGTTGTAAATGGAAACTGCCCAGGAGCATGCTGCAGCCTTTGGCGGGGGTCGTTTCTTCCCTAAGCCTTCTTATCACAGTCTACACCCCAGCTCCCCCCAACCTCTTATACCCCTTGGGAAGCTGGCACTCGTCAAGAAGGCCACTGCTCTCTGAGGGCCAGCTCACATTCTTGCCCTGCCACCCGGGGACGGGTCAAGAGAGGGCACGAGGGGCCAGGACGATCGTCACCTGGGATGGAGCCCAGAGCATTCCTCGGGGACCCTTCCTAGGGACCTTCATGCCTGTTTGCTCCAAATCACGGCCACCTTTGCCCCTCTCTCGACCCAGCCGCAGTAACCTTTGAATGAAGTGATGCATAACCTCCCTCTTCCACCAGGGTCTCTGAATCTGCAGTCACCTCTGCTAGAACAGAGCAGACGCTTATTTTCATTCTCAGGGGTTGCTTCCTCAGAGAAGCCTCCTAACCTGTTCTCTTCTGTCCATTATATGCTCTCGTGATACCGCGTGCCTCTTCCCAGCAATAATCACCCCCCTCCTTTTCCTTCTGCCCCGTCCAGTTCCCATCGCCTCCCGCAGGGTCTGTCCATGGCGGCCCTGATGCTACATTTATGGAAGGAAGAGAGGAGTGATGCGTTTCCCTCTGGGGGCCTGGCACGCGCTGTGAGAAGTCGACAGCCTGCCCCTGCCCCCATCCTCGGTGCAGCGTGACAGCATCTTCGCCCGCTGTGGTTCTGGCCCTTGGTGATCGCCTTCCGCCTCCGCCACCCCGCTGCTTCCCTGTGCGCATGCTCCGTGCTCCGCTCCGCTCGGACCTGTGCACAGAGCTTGTCCAGTGGCGCGTGGGGAGGAGCTAGCGGCGACCTCAGGGATCGGCTGGTGACCTCAGGGATCTGCTGGAGACCTCCCGTCTGGCTATGCTCCCCTGTATCAAGCCAACGGAGCTGGCAGGCTGTGTTTTAATCAATTGATAGCATCGTTTGGCACCCAGCATGCAGCTCAGGTTTTGTAAAAGACCAGGTGGCTGGTGTTCCCATCTCTCCATCCTCCCAAAAATTTCAGGTTGGAGGCAGCAAGCGGCTGCCAGGCTTCTGGAACATTGGAGAGGGGCCAGGGCTCTGCATGGCGCACTTCCCCCGCAGAAGGAAACGAACCCCAGCGAGAGGGGAGAAAAGAGAAGAAGGAAAGTGCCGGGAACGTTCCTGGGGGAAATGAAACTGTCATCTGACTGCAGTCTCTCCCTTTTTGAGAGGAGGGGCTGTGAGCAGCCAGGATGAGTTCAGCTCAAAAGTCAAGTCAGTCCAGTCGGTTTAAGATTCATCCACCTGCCCAGGCCTCTGCAGGGGACACACTTCATGTGTCCTCTCTCCTCGTGGGCCTCTAAACCTGCTTCCATGACCCCAGTCCTTCCGCTTTCATCGTGCATTCTCTGTCTTCAGACTCTTCCCAGCTCCAGGCTGATCTCCAGCCTGGGGTCAGAATAGTTTTCGCAATGTCTGAGCTGGTCACAGCCTGTCCCATGGGTACCACCTTCCTGTGGCTGTCCCTCCTGCACAGATGGGTGCTTCACAAGGCACATGCCTCCTGGTCTTCACTGATGCAGTTCCAGGGCCGGCACTGGGTCTGGGATGTGGAAGGAGCTCAGAACATGTTTATGAGTAAGTGGACGGATGGGTGGATAGGTGAATGGATGGATAGACAGATGGATGGGTGAATGCATGGATGGATGAATGGATAGATGGATGATTGGACAGACTGACAGGTGAATGAATGGATGAGATTGTTAGGGGCCAGGAGAGGTAAACAGGCCCAGGGGATGTGCTGAGACGGGCCAGCAGTATTAAAAGTGGATACCCTGGGGTGGTACACAGTAGTCAACACCAGACTCTAGAATCAGACCAGCAGGGTTTGTGTCCTGATGACTTTGGGCAAATTGTTTTGCGTGATCTAAGGTCAGCCTTTCTCATCTGCAAAATGGCATTGGAAGCAATGCTTCCTTCAGAGGGCAGTTGTGGGGAGTAGACGAGATAAGTCATGGTGTGTGCCTGGTACCAGACCTGGCAAGTAGGAAATGCCGAGAAGCTGGGCGTGGTGTTTAGAATGATGATGAAGCAGAGTACGAGGAGGAGAAGGAGAAGGTGGAAGGGGGCATCACAGAGAGGAGGCATGTGTGCGGGGGTCTACACTGCCTTAGTGTCCTTACAGATCCTCCGAGCCTCCATAGCTGTGCCCAGGCTCCCCAAAGTGTTCCTTCTGTGCTTGCCTTTGGCGCTTTCTATAGGTTGTACTCACAACCCCACCACTTCCTGTTGCCTTACCTTATTAAAGACCCTAGATCTCTCCAGCTTAGTTATTGCATTTGACATTAGTCATCCCATTTATTGCTCAGTATAACTTAATAACTTTTTTTTTAGTCAAAGCAATAAACATACAATTTTTATGCAGGCACCACTTTACAAGACAAATCCAATGAGGGTGTTCCTGGTTAGGTGAATCTCCTCCAAGAGGTGGTTTGGGGACCCCAGCGTGTGACTCTGTCATTTCCTAGATCGCTTTTCTCCTCTATTTATCTGGCAGATGGAGAAAGAGAAGGTAAAGGATCAGGGGGAAACATTTATGGACCAGGCTGGGAATGGCATCGTTTATGTCACCCACCTTTTATTGGCCAGGACCAAGTCACATGACTGTCTTACCTGCAAGGGATCCTGGGAAATGTAGTCTAGCCATCTTCCCGGAAAGAAAGGAAAATGGCAATAGCCCAGTGGCTTCTGCTAAACCCATCTTCCATGTTCACTGTTGGCTGAAGCCTTCGGTTCTTGGCACACTGACCACTCACCTCCAAGCCAGCCCTGTCCAGTTGTAGCCCTAGCTCCTCCAGTTCCATCCTGTGCAGAACCACTACCTTCCGTGCCCAGTTCCCACAGTGAAATCTGACAACATCTGGATGCCAGGTCCAAGACAGAGCACCTCACCTGGCCTTGAACACTTATAATGGGGTCCACATCTTGACCCATGTCCTGGAGGAGGACCCTTCTCCCCTTTCTTTCTCCTTTCTCCTCTGCTTATCCCAATCTGGGTCATACTAGTTTGTGCTTGGATATTTTTTTTTAATCCAAACCAATTAAAAATGTACTTTGTTAAAGAGTGGGGAAAAATGTCTTTTACCTCAGCTGAGAATTCTGCCTGCCCAGTTTCACCTGGAAAAGAATTAGAAGTGACAGCATGTTGCTAATTGGGGAGTTTGAGCAGTCCCTTCTGTGTGGAGTGGGCTTCAACATACTTGCTCCAGCATGTGGACATTCACAAGTTTGCCATATCAGAAACTGAGGTTCTGAGAGGTGGCGTCTCAGACAGATCAAGGTGTATTTGGGGACAGGCCAAGGTGTCTATTCATCTTACGCTCTGGAGCTTGACCCAGGGGAGGGAGAGAGTCTGGGTTTCCATGCCATCCTCCAATGGTTGGGATGTCAGCATCCTTTCTCACCGGCAGCCGCCCTCCTCATCACTTTGCTCATGGAAGACCTGTAGGAAGTGGTGTGGGACTGTGGGCACTTGAGCCATAAAGCTCAGGTTCAAAGCCCAGCCTCATCACTAGGCCTGTGATTTGAGCCAGGTGACAATTTCTCTGACCAATCTTCTCATCTCTAAAATTGGGTCAACTAGCACCAGCAGACCACAGAATCTAACCATAGGTATGGACTTTAGCATGGAGCAGTCTCTCTGCTTTTTTCCTTTCCTATGAAGGAAATAGCAAATCCTGCCGAGGGCATGGGGTAGAGTGAGGTTGCAAACACTCTGGACTGTGGTCTGCTGCCCTGTGGGAGGCAGGCGAGCTGGCTCTGCTCTTGGAAAGAGGTGGAAGATTCCCTCTGTCAGCAGGGAGTTGATCCCTTACAAGTGCAGCTATTGAAGCCTGTGGTGACAGCCCCTCCCTGGCAGATTCCATGAAAGCACAGAACCACAGAAAGGAGCTGGAGTGCTAGGGCAGGTCTTCAAACCGATGCTTATTCAGACATTGGAAATACACCACTCTCTGCAACACACATCCAGTGAAAACAGTTATGCCTCTTGATTTTTCTGGAGCCCTCATAAGGATGGTCGACGGGTATGTTGGTCTAGAACATGGGTGTGCAGTGACGGATGGTACCCAGGTACTCTAGGTATCCTGGCATGGAATGTAGCTACACTGGGATTGTGCAGCCAGATGGCACATTGAGATGGACATTGGTCCATGGGGATGGAACATAGGTGTGCTGGGATGGTACACAGAGGTGGTACACAGGTATGCTAGGATCATATGGAAAAATGGTTCACAGCTGTGCTGGGATGTTTTTATACTGGGATGTTACCCAGGTATCAGACAAGCTTGGAGGTGGACAGAGATGGGACAGGGAGATGGTACACAGGGTCGGTACCCGGACACACAGAGATGGTCCACATACTGGATGGAGCATGAGATGGGATGCTGGTACATCAGCTGCTGCCGTGTACACAGGGATGGTAAAAAGGCATGCTGGATGGACCCCTAGGACAGTCTGGGGACGTTACACAGGTGTGTTGAGACTATCCCCTGGGATGTTATACAGGCATTGGGAAGTATACATGGATGGTACACAGAGATGGCCCCTGGGCCAGTTCACAAGGATGGTACACTGTTAGGTGGGATGCTCCACCCCACGATTCTAGAAATAGAGAGGCTAAATGGACTCTGGAAAGGTCCCCACTGTTGCCGCATCTGAGACACCGCGCTGCTTTTATGTGGCTGATAATCTTTTCTGATGGAACCTGTAGCCGTGTACTGGACAGGCTTCGGAAATAAGCTTGGCCTCAAATTCCTGCTCCTCCCCTCTTGGCGTGTGACCTGGGGCAGGTTCCGAAGCTTCCTAGGCTTTGGCTCATTATATAAAACAGAGAAGGAAAAAGCTTCTTCATGGGCGTGTTGCCAAGTACAGACCCGCAGTGAGTCCCGCCTCCTTGTTAGCTCCGTCCTCATCAGCTATTATGACCTGTCATGCTGGAGAGGGCCAGGGAGGGCTCAGGAGCCTTAAAGGACCAAATTAGAAGTTGGAGCTTCACCACTCAGTAACTCTGAGGCCTTGGGCATGTTACTCTCTCAGCTTTAGTCTTCTTGTCTGTAAAATAGGATTAGCAATGCTTAACCCTGAGCATTTGCTTTTTTTTTTCCCCAAGAGTAGCTATATTCCACAATAAATTTCAGGCAGATTGCGAAAAACACAACAAATGAAATGCAAATAGAGTTCTAGGTGAAGGGAAAATCAAGGTAGAATAAGAAAATTCATGGGATGTTTATGTAGGAATGTTCAGTCATCAGAATATGAAGGAACCATATGCGCGTAAGGCGGCTGACCATGCTTGGTTCACGGCAGGAACTCAATAAATGTTTGGGTCTTCTCCATAGATGAACACAAAGTTTTAGGGGGTAGTTTTCTTAGGCTCAAAGAAATAGGCAGAAGCCTATTTTTTCTGCCAGGAGAGCCAGGCTCACAGGCTTCTAGGCTGTGCAGACCTAATCAGGCCGGTCCCGACCTGCTCGGTGACAGAACTTGGACACCCATGTCCAGCAAATCTCGTCCACAGCGAGCGAGCTGGGCTTTCATCCTTGTCCACGCGGAGCCTGGTCCTGCCAGGTCCTGCGGCTCTTGAAGGGGCATCTTTCAGCTGCAAGGCACAACAGAGGCCCTGGCCGTCATTAAAATGATCCAGTGGCACCTTTTTCTCCAAGAAGAGGAGTGTCGCTGACAGCTCCAGCCAGCGCCAAGTTCAAATTAAAGTCATTACAGCGGTTCCAGCTCTGGATCCTTTCAGCTGTTGCTTGTGTCCTTGTTCCCTTATGCCCTGCAGTGCTCCGGGACTTCTGTTGGCCTTGTCAGACATGCTTGATGTCCTTGCAGTGGGAATCGTCACCTGTGACAGGTGTGGGTTACACGTGACCTTTTGGAGCAAGGAGCCTAGAAAAGACCTTCCAGATGGCCGTGGACAGTAACATGGGTTCCTGTGGCACCTCTCCTCAGGCCTGCACACATGAGCACTTATAGGAAATCACATTAAAAAAAATTTTTTTCCGCCACGATGGAGACACCAAGGCGTAGAGATGACAGGCTTCATTGCCTAAGGTGAGACAGGAAGCCGGTGACAGGGGCCCTGTGCCACGTGACGGCAGAATCGCTCACTCACTGTCATCTTGTCATCCCGCTCCCCAGAGCAGTGCCCAACTTCTCGCCTAACTCTGCCATGCGCTGTGAATACCCAGACCCCCCTCTTTTACCCTCACGACTTCCTCGGAGAGGATCCTCCTGCCCTTCACCTTTTGAAGATGAAGACACCAAGGGTCAGAGACGACCTGTGAATCTGCCAAGACCACAAGTCAAGAAAGGACTACGGTTGAGATGTGAACCTTTGTCTGTGCTTATAAACCCTGTTCTTTACCATCTCCAGTGGCCGTGCACACTTGATTGATCTTGCATTTTATAATGGAAAACTCCAAACATGGGCAAAGTACTCAGAAGAGTGTTGTGTTCGTTTTCTATCTCTGTGTAACAAGTTTCCACAGATTTAGCAGCTTAGACCAACTCCTGTTTATTGTCTCACAGCTTCTGTGGGTCAGGAATCTGGGCGTGGCTTTCCTGGGTCCCCTACCCAGGGTCTTGTAAGGCTATAGTCTAGGGGGCCTCATTGGCCATTGGAAGTCTTTTTTCCAAGCTCATGCGCCGTTGGCAGAATTCCTTCAGGCTGTAGGATTTGTTTCTTCAAGGCCAGCAAGAGGGAATCTCTGCTGGTTCTTTGAGTCTCTGAGCTCTGGAAAGCCCTAAATCCTCGTCCAAGGGCTCACCTGCTTATGTCTAGCCCACCTAGGATAATCTCTCTCAAAGTCAAACTGATTAGGGACCTTAATTACATCTGCAAAATACCCTCCTCTTTGCCACATAATCTAACATAATCGCAGGATGACAGTCCATCATATTCACAGGTCTCTCCCCCACTCCAGGGAGGGGATTACACGGAGAGGGGAGGTCATTGGGATCCTCTTAGAATTCTGCTCACAAGTATAACCTGTGGGGCCTCATCACGTAGCTTTGCTAAGGATTAACATCCTCCGTTCCTGGTTTGTTTCCTGCTCCGGCTTTATCATCATTCATTTTTGCCTTTTTTTTATTTTAAGGTAAAACTCATGTACATTGAAACGCATAAATCTCAGCTGGACAGTTCTGATAAATGGATGTACCCATATAACCCACGTCTTGATGGCAACTTAGAATACTTCCATCTCCCCAGAAAAGTCTTCCCTGTTTAGGCTCACTTATGGATATCATTTCATTTTCAAAATGCTACTACGTATAAGAAATAGCTAACGTCATATCCAACAGAATGTAGCGATCAATAAACGTTAGCTTCCTCTCAGTTCCTCTAACTTTGCATCCAGGTTCTTTATGAGACCCCAGGAAGGCCAGGAGGAGGCATGCCGCTGAGCTGCCCGTGGCTGTAGAGAAAGCTTCTGGAAGGGCTTCGGGCAGGACGCCTGGGGAGTGTGCAGTGCTTTGTCTTGGGGCTGGACGGCTTGACCATTGTCAGCTCCGCCCCCAGCATGGAGTCTGGGCAGCATGCCAATGCTTTGATGCCCAGAAGATGCGTCCACAGACTCCTGATTTCGAGGGCTAACCATACCCTTTGGCTTTCCGACCTCTCTCAATACAGCTACGTGCTCTGCACACACCTCGGGCTGGGGGTGGGGACGAATCTCGCCCTTAATTTCCTGATATCAGGTGGGCCCTTCTAGCCTCCCAAAAGCAGGCCTGGGTCAAGACTGTGCTCAGGGCCTTCCTCCCTCAGCAGCAAAACGACGAAACAAACAAAAGTAAAAAGAACGTGGCATCTGGAGAAAGAAGAGGGGATGTGGAATCAGACACATACTCTGCAATTTGGGCCAAGTCACTGTAACACCGGAGCCTCCGTCTCTGTGTCTCCCAGCTCAGCCTCATCAGATCTCCATGGATCAAATGCACACACAGCCGTTCAGGGTGGAAAGCCCCTGAATTCAGCACTCCCTTTCCTTCTTCTGTCTGTCTGTCCAGCCGGCCACCCTCTGAAACAGCTCTCACACCTGATATATATGAGGGATGGGTGCATATGAATTCTTCAGACTTACTTTGTGTTGGGTATTTTCGTAGATACCAGTATTATGAACCAGGGGTAGTTTCCCCCACAGAAGCAAGTAACAAAATGCATTAAGGTTTCCTGGTGGGACCAATTTTTTTTTTCCCCCCTGCACCATCTGGAAAGATTGGGATGAAGGAGAACCTCTGATCTCTAATTTAGAGACTGTGAGGAATTCTAGACCCTCCTCCCCCCACCTCATGCCTTCTCCTGCTTCCTCCTCATCCGCCCTCTCTCCTGCCCTCCCCTTCAGGGAGACGCTCTTCCCACCTCCCACCTCCTATTCCCTTCCACTGCTTTCTTCCCCAACCCCCTCCTTAGACACATGGGGACCCTCCTGTCTACTGAACACACTCCCCGCCGTGACTTCTCCCTGCCCGACGCTCATAAACCACAACCTCCAGTGCCCTGGGTCTGCAGATGTTACAAGAACAACCTCATGTGGGCTACACTGGTGATTTCTCATTTAATTTTTTCAAAGATTTGATTTTTTTTTAATTTAAAACTCTAAAATGCCATTAAAACCCTCACCCAGATCAGTTGTATCTTTAAGTGTAAAATCCATTTCAGTCGGCGGAGCCCTCGCTATGGTTAAGCACTTATTTTTATTGTCTGTCTGAGCATGGTTTTTAACTGCAGGTGGAGGAGTGATCAGTAATGTCATAAAGACACACCACATGCCCTCTCCCCGAGCCTGGGCCCAGGGGAGGGGCTGAGGTCGGTGCGTCTGGAACGGTCCAGGGTGTCCCAGGCCCCTGCAGGAGCTCTCTCCTCATTATTTTGTCTGATGCTCTTTGGCTTAAGCAGTGCGTTCTTTTCACAGTTTCCCCAACTATTTGCAAAGGGAATCATCTGCTGGACATTTGCACTGGGGCAAGGGTGCCCTTGGGTGGACGTGAGGGTGTCCTTTCTTTTGCGAGGGGCCTGGAGTGCCTCCATCTCTCCGGCGCTCACCCTGGCTGGCGGCAAGTTCAGGGAATGAGAATGGTCACATTGATTCCTGGTGGCCCCCCTTGGGTGGCAGCATCCTGGGTCTGCTCCTCCACTCATTTATCTTGTCTGCATGTAGACCCAGGGCTTATAAAGAGGAAGGAGGACTCCTTCCCCCTCCTCCTGGACAGGGACGCTCCAGAGAGGAAGCGATGGGCTCCTACACGCTGGCAGTGGGGTGCAGGCTCTGAGCAAGGGCTATGGGGATGAGATGGGAGTGCAGGTGTGTGTAACCTGCCTTGGTCAGTGGGCGTGAGCCTCCAGTTCTCATCTGAGTTCAGAGAAAGGAAAAGGAGCGAAAAGGGCCCAGCTGCAGTCCAGGGGAGAATGGGTTTGAATTGCCGTTCTCCACTGATCTAGGCTCAGCAGCACTCTGAAGCCTGAGCATGTCCGGAAGTCAGTGGTGGAGGCCTATGGAAGCCTGGAGGCTGGGGGTGGAGGTCAGGTGGGGAGGACACGGGAGCTGTGTCCCAGGGAAGCAGACTGCAGGTTTGGCGTGGAAAGCAGCAGGGCCTCCTTGTTATCCCCCAAGCCCTGTGACAACATGGGCTCTCGTTCACACATTTATCAGTCTTCCCATGTTTAGTGAGAACCTGCTCTTTACTCATGCTACATGAGCTGATGGGCACTGTGCTCACAGCCACTGCGATAGATATCCGCTGGAACAGCCTGGGGAGGGTGACTTCCTCCCCGTCTTTTGGCTACGGGAGCTCTTATTCACCCTTCAAAACCTAGCTCTACTGTCCCCCCTTCTGTGAAATACAGCTGTTTCTCAGCAAGCACGCATCAGCCTCAGGGCCTGCGCGGTATCTGTTCCCTCTGCTTGGAAGGCATCGCCCCTGGGTATCCCCACGGCTCACTCCAGGGCTCCGTCCAGGTTACTGCTCGAAAGTCAACTTCATCGGAAAAGTTTTCCCTTTTAGACACTATATAAAATAGCTTCCCCAGCTCTTGCCTTATTTTTCCTCACACCCCTCAATCACGACCTGTAGCGTGTGTGGTTCCTTCTCTCACTGTCCGTCCTTACCCCCAAAGTGTAAGGACAGGGGTTCTGTTTTGTTCAGGATGGTCCTTGGTACACGCCTGCTCATCGCTGACTGGCTGAGTCTCTCCAAGACTAGAATGTCGTGACTTAACCACGTGTTCCCTCTCCAAGACATTTCTTTAACGGTTTTGTCAAGGTGTAATTTACATACAGACCATAACAGTTGGCGCGTTTAAAGAGTAAACTGCAGTGGGCTTTAGTGTACTTATAAAGCTCTGTGACTACCTCTGCAGCCACTCACCAACTTTTTGTCCCTATCGAGTTGCCTCTTCTGGGCATTTCAAGTAAGTGGGCTCACACAAGATGCACTTTTGGTGACTGGCTTCTTTCCTTTAGCATATCCTGTTTTTGAGGTTCATCCGTGATGCAGCGTGCACCAGTGTTTTCTTCATCTTTATCGCCAAATAGTATTCCACTGCATGGCTGGGACACACTTTGTTGGTCCCTTCCCCAGCTGATGGATGTTTGGGTGATTTCCGCTTGTTTTGACTACGATGAATGATGTTTCTGTGAGCAGTCGCAAGCAAGTCTTTGTGTGGACATGTTTTCGTTTCTCTTGGGTAGATTCCTCAAAGTGGAATTGCTGGGTCTCCAGGGCAGGTTGTCACTTTGTTTGTGTCGTATATTTCTTCCTCTTTCCATTGTGAGTCTTTGAGCTGCTTGTGGGCTGCTTGTGGGCTTAGAGGAATACTTAAATATTGCTCTAAGACTTAATTCAGGCTTTTACCAATGGTAGCTCCTTATAAATAATACTGGAGCCAGGGGAAGAGAAAGGAGCTGAACTGAGACTAGAAAGAGCTCCTGAGTTAGGGGAGAATCAAGGGAAACTGCTGTGGGTTCTTTTCTTACAAGGAAGCTGGGCTTTGTCTTGTGTATGAGGAAGAAAGTGTGTCTGCACTCAACAAGGACGTTTTCTTCCACGTTGTCAATGGTTTTGTTCCTATCGCCTTTTGAAAGGTTTCTGGTTTAACAATAAACATAAATGGCACCCCTCATGGAAAACTTGATAATACTGAACAATAAGGAGGAAAATGGACCACCTATAATGCTACATTCCTGACATGGCCCCTTGCCAGATGACATCTCTGAACTTCAGGTTTTTATGTTTGGAAAATGGGGAAAATAACAAATGTCCTGGTGACCCCAGGAATCTGGAGTGAGGCTTAAACACAATAATCTGGGTCAGAATGTCTCAGAGTCTTTATTTATTAAGTCTCAGCATTCTCAGTCAACCCTCTGAGGGAATCCTGGTCCCTGTGATTCCAGTCCCCGGTCCTTTCCCAGTAAGCTAAACAATCTTGAGTGCAGCTTGCTGTGTTGAATGAGAGACAGGGGTGCGTAGTGGTAAAGAGCATGTGTTCTGGAGTCAGACACACTCATGTCACCCATTCACCCATCTGTCCAACCCTCACTTCAAAAAATACACATTCCGAGTGCCTGCGATGGGCCCAGCCCTGTACTGAGAAATGGGAGCCTGGCTCGCCTGCATACAGGTCATCTAACCTCTTTCATCAGCCAACTGCAGTTTTCTCAGCTGAGAAATTATTATAATAATATCACTGGGTTGTTTTCAGAGTTAAATCAGTTGTACTTAGCAGAGTATCTGGCAAGAGCGAATTGGCAGATATTGGCTGTTGTTATTAGTAATAGTATCTGTATTGAGTGGGCTTCCCAGGGAGCTCAACTGGTAAAGAATCTGCTGCAATGCAGGAGACTCTGGTTCGATCCCTGGTTTGGGAAGATCCCCTGGAGAAGGGCATGGCAACCCACTCCAGTATTCTTGCCTGGAGAATCCCCATGGGCAGAGGAGCCTGGCGGCCTACAGTCCCTGGGCAAGCAGAGTCGGACATGACTGAGTGACTAAGCGCAGCGCATCTGTGTTGAGTGGGAAGACATGGACCCGTCCTCTGGGAATTGACATGAGGGGGGCGGGGCTGGCCTCACCTCCTCTGTGTCCCTGAAGCCTTCTCCAGCCCCGGGGAGGGGGATAGCTTTGTCGCCACGCCCCCAGCTGCAGCCCTGGCTCCCGGTCCCTCTGAAGGCGTAGGGTCCCAGCACCATGGCTTGCCCTGCACCCACCGACCAGCTCTGCCAGGAAAGGGTGGACAGGCATTCCTGTTGGCAGAGATCCAACCAGGCCAAGTGTTGGGGTTCAGAGGGCAGAGGAAAGGGACATTGCAAGGAAGTGCCTACTTCCTCAGAGCCAGTGTTCCTATCTCCCTGGCTCACATGATCTACTGGGACATCCTTCACGTTCCCAGTGTAAGCACGTTGCCGGAAAAATGCCCGCGGTGGCCATGTGACGAAATGTGCTTCTTAACACGTTTACTGGCGTGGCCTGAGGGAGCGGGGGGTGGGGGAGATGGGAGCACAGTCTGCACGCCTCTGAGCAGGGCTGAGATGCTAGGTCCATATTACTAACCACTTGTTGAAATCGAAGACCGCTTGTATCTGTACAATGGGAATACTGCGAATCCCTGTTAGGAGGGGATTTATGGGTGCAGATGAAACCTCGGACGTGAAAGTGCCTGGCTCTGTACAAAAATGGCCATCTTTTCCACCTTGTAGCTTATTTCATCTTCGTATCGCTCAGCAAAGTGGACAGTTTTATTGTCCCTATTTACGGGGAGGAAACGGAAGCTCAGAGAGGTAACGTCACTCTCCAAAGGCCGCGTAGTGAGTGGGTGGGAGAACCTATCTTTGAGCCCAGATCTGTCGGAATCCTGAACTCTGTTCTGTGCTCCCCACGCCGTGTCCTTGGCCAATCACCATTTCTTCACCGCGGGGCTGGCAAACCTTTTCTGTAGAGGGGCAGACGCTTGGTCCTTCTGGGGTTCGGATGGTTCTGCTGCTCAGTTCTGCCTTGGTAGTGGAGACAGCCCTGGACAGCATGGAAGTTAGTGAGCATGGCTGTGTTCCAATAAAACTTTATTTGCAAGAACAGGCAGAGAGCTGCGTTGGGCCCATGGGGCTGTAGTTTGCCCCGTTCTGCTTTAGAGCACGCCCTGGGCAGCTGGGGAACACCATGGCGAGGGTTAAGGCCTAAAAGCCTGCTGACATGAGGATGGCTGTGGTCTCTTCTAAGCGCCTGCCTGTCACCCCGGCGTCGCTCTTCATATGGAAGGTGGCTGTTAAAACGGAAGGGCAAGCCTGTGATTGACGGAAGGCAAAGAAGCAGGAGGATTAAGTACAAGAGGTCTCCATTAGAAGGGTCTCCTCCATGTAGCCTTCCTGACCGAGGACAAGAATAGCCCGGGTGATTTATAATGTTCCCCGGAGGACTTGCTTCTCTGGTTTCTTTTCTGTCCCCTGGATTATCTTGTCCTCAGCCACCCCCTCTCCCCAGATCCCAAAGAATTTGGGCCTCTCCAGGCACAGGGGCCATGTTACCACTGTCGGAGCCTCCCCTCACCCTCTGCCTGCCCCTCTGTGCCAGCACCCCTGCGTGGGGTGAGCTGGGGGGATGCAAATTAAGGATACGTGTGTCTTGCTGCTGGAGCTCCCTGGGTCTGCTCCAGCCCTGTTTCTGGGACAGCAGGTGCAGCCGATCACTGACACCAAAATACATTCTTAAGGCAAGGGCAGACAGGCCAAACAAGAGAAGGTCTCCCCACCCTCCCAGGACTTGGCCTCCTTCAGAGGACACATTTGCCGTGAGGACACCCCGGTGTTAATCCTCTCACCCAGGAGGCGTACGCGTGGGTCAGCACTTTAGCTGAGGGCTGGCCTCAAGCAGGGGCATCCCCCCGGAGCTGTCTGGCCAGCCCAGGGCAGGAGTAAATCAGGCCCTTCGTGGATGCCTTGGCCGCTGGGGAGTCCGCAGGTGTCGTAAATCAGGAGCTTCACCCCATTTTACCCGTACCTTCCATGCAAACGTGCAGGGGCTTCCCGGCCTGGGGAAGACAAGACGGTGGCGGACGGCTGAAGCCGGGCTGGCCAGCCACCGAGGCCGTCTCTTTGTCAACTTATTACCTGAGATTTATGCGCAATGCAGCTGGGTCTGCTCAGTGACACATTCTAATTTAATTAAATTTCTGTTGGATTGATGTCTGATCAATCAATACTGTTAATGTTTTTGCAATTTGGAGATTAAAGTATGGTCAAGACATCGCAAACCCCCAGCACCATCCACTTACTTCAGAATGTTCTTTTGGAGGAGATTTGCTTGCCTGCCTGCCTTGTTTTTCCCCCTTCTCCTTTCCTCCCTTCCATACTTAAACATTTATTAAATGCCTAGGATGTGGAGATTGGACAAAGTGGAAATAAGGCTTAGAGCAGTGCTCTGCAAACCTGAGAGTTCCCTGGAGGGCTCGTTAGGAAACCTCCCTGGGCCCCGCCCCCCGGGGTTTCTGATCTGGTAGATCTGGGATGGAGGCCAAGAATTCACGTTTCTAACAGAGCCCCAGTTCAGCCAGTACTGGTCCAGGACCTGGTCTGAGGACCACTGGCTTGGAAGTTAAAGGTTCAAACTTTGGAACCCCCTGGATTCAGACTCCAGTCACAGGCTGTTTGGCTTCAGGCAAGTAAATTGATTCCTCTGTGCCTCTGTTGCCTGATCCATAAAACGGGGAATCATAGTTAATCCTAATTCATAGGATTGCTGCAAGCAGGCAGTGATATTCTGCAGTGTCTAAAGAATACCTGGTTTCCCAGGTGGCTCGGTGGGAAAGAATCCGCCTGCCAATGCAGGAGACGCAGGTGCGATCCCTGGGTTGGGAATATCCCTTGGAGTAGGAAATGGTAACCCACTCCAGTGTTCTTGCCTGGGAAACTCCAAGGACGGAGGAGTGTGGTGGACTACAGTCCATGGGGTCACAGAGTCAGACACGACTGAGCACACACAGAGAACACCCAGCATGCTGCCTGGCGTGCAATAAACAGGCCATCCCGGTCACCTCTTTCCTGATGTCGAGAGGGAAGCAGCTATGGGCTTGCCTGCCTGGGACTTCCCACCTTGGAGAAACAGCTATGATCAAGGCACTGAGAGGCTCTGACGGGGCATTCATGCTAATCAGGGGCGACAGAGAGGACCTCCTGGTGAGATGGAGAGGGGGGAGGAACCGGTGGGTGAAAGGGATTCTGGGAGGCTGGCATCCTTGGAGGCCGTTTCAATGGGTTTGACCAGTATCCTTAGCCCAACAGGCAAACAGTGGGGTATTCTAAATGAGAAGGCGACAGAACTGTATATGAATATTGAAAGGATTTTTAGCTGCCCTTGAGGGGACTGGCGTACAGGGTGGCGAGAATGGATACCCTGGTAGCACTGACTGAATGTCAGCCCTCGAGCTCTAAGATTCTGTTTCTGTCTGGAGATCTGACTCCCTGTTGGTCCCTCTCCCATACTGGTGGGTATCAGATAGATTGGATATACCTTGTCCCCATCTATGGAATGATTAACCCCGTGGTGTGAAAGGTACCATGCTGAATGGTCATCTGAGACTTTGAAGGTGTATTATTTTCCTAATATCACACACATCATTTACCTGCAGAACAATTGCCGATGAACACATATGTTCAAAAAAATCTTTGCTGACTACCCGTTGGGTAGACCAGATTAGGAAGTTGGAGGTGCCACCCTGAAGAAGCCTGACCTTTAAAACTCTCCGGGGTCCTGTGGGCAGGCAGCTGTAACTCAGGATTTACGATTAGTTTATCGTCAGCTTTTTGAAATCCTGGAATCCCTGTCCGCAATGCTTTGAATAGTTTTCATTGCTCTGTGCCGTGCTCAAGTCAGTCTCAAGTGGCATAGCCTGAAGAGCATTACTGAGAGGGAGGTGGCTTCAAGTTCAGGATGGCATTCGTGGGCATGATTTAAACCTATGAATCATTTTTTTTACTCATACAGATCTCAGGGCACATCCCTGTCCGCCCTCGCACACCTGTGCCAAAGCAGGTAGGAGATGGGGAGTCCAGAGGGAGTGAGGGACCCCAGGGAGTCCCCATCCCCGCTCCTCCAGGACACGTAATCCCGCATCTCATCAGGGTTCACAGGAGCCTGAACTAGGAGGGCTGGGCCTGCCTGGGGAGCCCTAAAAGCCAGAACGATTCTTCACTCCTTCTGAGGCCACTCTCAGCCTTGGAAGTCTCTTTTGGGTACCAGACTCATTCATCCGCTCATTCATTCAACGCTTTACTCAACACTCAAGGCATCGCAGCAGAGGACGTCTTTGCCAGGTCCAGGTGATCTTCGTTTCTCCTGGGAAAATGAAGCCCCGTGCTTGTATCAACCCATTTCTTTCTCACAGCACCTACTACACATAGAACCTATTATAGCTCCCACTTTGCTAGCGAGAAAACTAAAAATCAGAGAGAGAAAGTTGGTTGGCCAAGGCCACGCAGCTAGCCACAGTGGCACTGAAATGTAAGCGCAAGTCTATCTGATTTAAAAAATAAGACTGTGTGTTCTCAAGTGTGTTTTTAAGACATACTCGGCTCACTTCTTCATCCAAATAGTTAATGAAAGCACGTAAAATGTTGGCCCCCTATGAAATTATTCTAAGCACTTGCTCCTGGTGGCCGTTGGTCTTGGAGATTTGAATGGTTGGTTATCCAGCTACAGATTCACCTCTGCTTACTGTAAACTAGGCCAAATTTCTTCTGGCTGAGATGTCGTCTCATGCCTTTTAAGCCATTTCTACACCGTTTCCTTGGACTCCCAATCTGCTAGTCCTTTATAAAAGTCTTGATCTTAAGCCATAGTGGAAACTGGGCCCCATGCCCGCCTTTCTTCCAGTATTTTCTATCCTCAGTAACCTGTTCTTGAATTTTCTGAAAGTCAAGGTGAACAGCTAGTCTACTTCTGAGGATCCTCCTTGACCCTTTCAGAAACCTTGGACAACATTTTCCCGTGACCTGTCATGGACCTGGTTTTTTTTACCGCCCACTGTTGGCAGTATTCGTTTAAGCTCTATCTACCAGGTGCCCTGCAGAGCTAAATTACCTTAGACCAAAATTTCCAAAATGTCAGCCTTGGTCTGAGTCTCCTCTGCAGATGAGTATTCTTTGGGTCTGCACAGCATTTTGAACAAATCCTGAACTCCATGCCGGCATTTAAAAACTGGGGCAATTCAAGTATAACACCCGTCAGGGTCTGGCTTGCGTAGGGGAGTGTAAAGATGAGACGGCCCCTTTCTGCCTCAGCTGTGCTCCCCAGCTCGCTGGTCTCCTCACTTTGCACCATGAAGCCACAGCCGCACCCGCTTCACTCTTCCTGGTCCCAGGAGCCATCTGAGTCATCCCCACCTCCCCCCAGTGTATGCAGTCACCCTGAATTCCTCTTCCAAAATTAACGCTTAATCCATTCTTCACAATGCAGGCTTGGTCCTTTCCGGCTTTACATCTCGTTCCTTAGGGGAGAAGGTGGAAGCAAAATCTGAGTGGAGAACTTCTGCTTTCTTGCTGTCATCTGCTCGGATTGCATCATCTGTTCCCAATCCCTTCCTTTTCCTTCTGGCTCCAAACATAGCTCAAAAAGCCCTTTTTTCTCGTCCTTAGTAAGTTTTTGCAAGCCTCAGCTCTTTCTAGGGTTTTGTCTCCTCACACTCTTCTTGGGAAAGCAGTGTCAGTTCGCATTTGTTTTAGGGTGGGGCGGTGTGTCATAGAACGACATGTCTGCAAAACAGCTAAATTAGAAATAGAACCCCGTTTCCAAGTTCACGGTGGGATCTATTGCATTGAGGGAAAAAAAGGGTGAATGCAATCCAGAAAAAAAATCTTCATAAGCAAATGTGAAAAGATGTTCAAAAAAAGACACCTACGGTGTCTGAGAAATTCATATTTTTATACACCCACTGCTAGTTTAGGTGTCAAGTATGTCCACCAATCCTGGCTTACAGGGTTTCCCAGGTGGTACAGCGGTAAAGAATCCGCCTGCCAATGCAGGAGACACAGGTTCGATCCCTGGGTTGGAAAGACCCCTTGGAGGAAGAAATGGCAACCCACTCCAGTATTCTTGCCTGGAGAATTCCATGGACAGGGGAGCCTATCAGGCTGCAGCCCAAGGGGTTGCAAAGAGTGCACACACGTGCGCGTGTGCACGCACACACGCACGCACGCACACACACCCTTCCTGACTTCCAGACATCCAGGAAGGGTTTGACTTGTTCAAAAGACTGTATGCCAAACTTAGTCCTAACTGGAACCTTAAACAGTTCCAGCTGCCACAGTGCATGGGGCCCAGCGAGTATGTTTGGTGTGGTAGCTAGAGGAGGTTGATGTTTGCCGTAATTCATGGGAGACATGGAATTTTCCAATCAAATTGTCATTGGATGTTAATGATATCTGCGCCTGCTGTCTTCAGACAGGACTGGAAGGAAGCCTTACAGGGTGTCAAGATAAGTTGGCATTTAACAAGAGCAGCAAGAGTGATCTCATTAAAATGTAAATTCAGATCAGATCATTGCCTTCCTTAAAACCATCCCGGACCTTCCACCACCTGTAGGCAGAAGCCCAGCTCCTTAGCACAGCACATGGCCCCATGAGAGCCGGCCCCAGCTGCTTCTCCAAGCCCCTCTCTGGCCACTGCCGCCTGTTCGTTCCTTTCCAGCCAAAGGGCCCTTCTCTCTGTCCCCTGAACAAGCAAGCTCCCGCCCACCTCGTGTCTCTGCATTAGCAGTCTCCTCCTCCTGGGAAGGCTGTCTTCCCCATTCTCGTGGGGCTGCCGTTCTTACTACTCTGAAGACCCTAAGGACTGAAATATCCCCTCCCTCTCTAGAGCAGGTCCTCTCTGAGCACACTGAGAAAAACAGTCCTGCCTTCTGCCACTCTCGAATCCCTTGCCCTGGTAATGTGTCTTCAGAACACTAAGCACGACCCTTAAATATATTTTTCCATTGTTCTGTTCAATCGTTCAGTCGTGTCCGACTCTTTGTGACCCCATGGACTGCAGCACGCCAGGCTTCCCTGTCCATCACCAACTCCTGAAGCTTGCTCAACCTCATGTTCATCAAGTCATGATGCCATTCAGCCATCTCATCCTCTGTCGTCCCCTTCTCCTCCTGCCCTCAATCTTTCCCAGCATCAGGGTCTTTCAAATGAGTCAGTTCTTTGCATCAGTGGCTAAAGTATTGGAGTTTCAGCTTCAGCATCAGTCCTTCCAGTGAATATTCAGGACTGATTTCCTTTAGGTTTCCATCTTCCATTGGGAAAATACAATTTTCTGTTGTACTTGCTTATTACATGCCTCTCCCGTGAGAACAGAAGCCTAGCAGAGGCAGGTTGTCTGTGTGACATGCTTGCTGTTGTGTCCGTAGCACCTGGAATCGTGCCTGTGGGCCCAGAGACGAGTGAGCGTGAGTGGCCAGAGGAGGCGGGGTGTTAGTGCGCCCAGAGTAGACAGTCTGCTTTGTGCTGGTGCGTGTGTGTGTGCGTTTGTGTCTGAATTCGCATGTATATGTGGCCGCACTTTACGTGTACATGTGCACTCTTTCAGCTTGCTGGGGTGTAACTGACAAATAGAAATGGAATCTACCTAAAGCACACCACCTGATGTTTTGGTATACATGTGCTGTGACCTGACATAGCTTAGGCATTGTGAAAGGCCTGGGAAGGATTGAGGACCAGAGGAGAAGGGGGCAATAGAGGATGAGATGGCTGGATGGCATCATCCACTCATTGGACATGAGTTTGAGCAAACTCTGGGAGATAGTGAAGGACAGGGAAGCCTGCTGTGCAGTCCTCGGGGTCACAGAGAGTGGGATACGACTGAGTGACCGCCAGCAGTGCTTTGAGAGATGGTCCCCACAGTCACGCTAGTTAACACCCCCATCACCTCACAGTTACCTTTCTCACACGCGTGGGCAGAACGGTCAGGATCCCTCCTCTTAGCGATGATTTAGTATACAATGCAGTATGCGTCTCTGTAATCACTCTGCCACCCAGTAGGTCTCCAGAGAATAAAGTTCTGGATCGGAAAAGCGATAGGCAAGAGTTTAATATATCATAAAGATAGCATTTGAAATAAGAGAAAAAAGACATCATTTAGTACATAACATTAGGACAAGCAGTTATACATTTTTGGTTAGTTTCCTACTTAGCTTTTGAAGAGAAAAAGAAACACTTAAGATATTTTAAATCTTGCTGGAAAAGTCTTCCAAATCTTAATGCCTAATGCTGGAAAAAAGAATTAGATTGATAAGGTGAATTACCCAACATTGAAAAATTTATGCTGTGACAAAAAACATACAAAGTTTAAAATATTAATGATAAACTGAGAAAATATTAGCAATACTTTTGATAATCAAAGTGTTAATGTCCATTATATATGAAAACCTATTATTAAGCAATAATGAAAAGATAAAAATCCATATCCAAATGGACAAAAAATATAAGGAGTTTTTTTGGAGGCTTATTTGACAAAAAATATAAACATTTAAAATGCACATACCTTTTGCCCTGACACACATTTCGTTGATTGTCAAGATATAACCTGTCTGGTGCTCACTGCTTCATGCTGGTGTATAAGGATGTTCTTTGCAATATTGGTTAAAAGAATAAAAATAAGAATTTATTCAAATGAAGAGTAGTGGAAAAGTTGGACTTACCTTTCCAATTATTAAATAATAGTTATTAAAATAGAGTAGGAAGCTTAAGATAGAGAAACAGCTTGGTATCGATGGAGGAGGAGACGACTAAAGGCAAGATAATCCAGAAATAATATTGGCAAAGTTCCTTCTGCCTTTTCCATAATATCAATGGAAAAAACCCAAATGAACTCTTTGGCCAACCCCATATTTGATACTTAATGAAACGATCCCTGGGAATGTGGGCGCCGTGAGAATTGTGCTGATAATGTTCTGTTGACTACGGTGTCTCTAACCAATAGGACAATGCCTGGCATGTAATGGGTAGAAAGAGGGCCTGGAAGGATTCTGGCTAAAATGGTACTGCGAGATTTTGCATTTTTGTGTGTTTTTCTCCTTCTTAACGTATATATATATATATATATATACGTTCCTGTGGTTCAGAGAGTAAACTCTTACATCAGAAAAACTGTATCTGAGACTAGGCTATGGCTCTAATTGGCTGAGCTTAGTCTCCTATTCTGAACCTTACCGGGTAACAGAGAAAATTCAGATTATGCATATAAGGCAGTTCAGTTCAGTTCAGTCGCTCAGTGGTGTCTGACTCTTTGCGACCCCATGAATCACAGCACGCCAGGCCTCCCTGTCCATGACCAACTCCCAGAGTTCACTCAGACTCACGTCCATCGAGTCAGTGATGCCATCCAGCCATCTCATCCTCGGTCGTCCCCTTCTCCTCCTGCCCCTAATCCCTCCCAGCATCAGAGTCTTTTCTAATGAGTCAACTCTTCGCAT
Organism: Capra hircus; assembly: GCF_001704415.2. Taxonomy (NCBI): domain Eukaryota; kingdom Metazoa; phylum Chordata; class Mammalia; order Artiodactyla; family Bovidae; genus Capra; species Capra hircus. The sequence continues at coordinate 7,617,779 of NC_030825.1, read as the reverse complement.
GAGGTGGCCAAAGTACTGGAGCTTCAGCAAATGCATAATTAACGCACATAAAGCACTTATAAAACTCGACAAATGTGAGCAGCTGTTTAAAACACTGCACAACTCATTCTCTTCCCTGTAATGCTGGAGAGAAAAAAAAAAACAAAAGAATGAACATACCTATTTGAGTAAAAATAACAAACAAGGAAAATCTTCCCTACATTTTCCTTTGGCTTATTTAGCATCTCCACAAATTCTTCAGACAGTGAGACTTCCCTGGGGGAAAAAACATTTCTCAATGACTCTAACCCAAGACAGTTCCCAGGTGGGAAGAGGATGAAACTCTGCCCTTTGACCTTAGTCTAATGCCAAGGGTCACACATTATCCTACGTGGTATTTTTTAACCAAGACTCGAAGAATAACATAATGGCATTCTGAGCACATAAGATCATTTTGTCATTAATACCACCTTGTATTATTAGAAGGCAGTTCATACTTATTGTGGAATTTTCAGAAACCACAAAAAAGTGTCAAGAATTTCACCTCCTTGAGGTGCTGGTGAGGGGTATTTTGGTTAATGTGGTCGAGTCAAATCAGCATCTATTTTATAAGCTTGTTTTCCACGTCACTGTAAGCTGTAAATGTTTTCCGATGTCAGTGAATAATCTGAAATATACAGAAACGCTCTCCATGGTGAAATAAAGGGGCTCACTGGTGACTCCAAGGGCGAAGTCGTCTCTGTCGTCGGCAGAGCAGTCCCCTGTTGGCGACGTGAGTGCCTGGAGAATTCCCTTGCCCTGTTCCCCCGAGAGCAGCCCAGGGAGACTGGAAGAGGAAGCGTTGCTTCCTGTTCTGTCTAAACTCGCAGCTAATGGCGAGGCTTGGGGGACAGAAGGGAGATGAGCTATGAGCCCGTTTTCTGCCTTTGGTGGTCACGCGTAAAGGGCACATAAACACATGCACAGTTCTAGGTACCAGACTCGTCATGATAGTCTTGGCATGATGGGATAACAAGCAGTTCTTTTCTTCGTATTTACGCTTTTTGCCTCTAATGAGCAGTCAGTGCATGAATAAGAACGATTGTGGATTTCTTTATTTTATTGAAGTATAGTCGATCTACAATGTCGTGTCAATTACTGCTGTACAGCAGAGTGATTCATATATATATATATATATTCCCTCTTTTTAGAACATTCTTTTCCAGTATGGTGTCTCATAGAACCTAGAATAGAGTTCTCTGTGCTAGGCACTAGGACCCTGTTGTTTATCTTATTGTGGGTTTCTTTAAAACAAGAATATAGTTCAGTCAACACTTCAGAATAACAAAAATATAGCCTCCCTGGTACACCGGAGCCACCCTCTTTTACCATATGGTGGGAGGCTGCTGTCTGTAATTGTCCTGATTTCCAGTTGTGTTGGCAAGTCAGGCCCTGATGAAAGACACCATGCGCTCCTTGCGGGGGAGTGTCTTGGTAATTCTGGGGTGCCTGTCCCATCACTACATATTAAGCTGAATCCTCATCTGAGGAGGACAGGATGTCGAGCACCCGCTTACCGACTCTGTAACGTGTCTGCCATCCTGAAGTCCCGTCGTCCACATCTTCACCTCCTGGGGGAGGTACATACGAATGTATACGTACACATATATAATTTATCGGGCGGCTGGCTCATCAAGTATATTGGCTTTCATAACTCCACTATTGTCAGCATATTTCAGATTGGATTTGCTGCTGACTTGGTTGAATGAAAAAATACTGACATGTTTCAATATTGCACTTGACGTTTTTAGTATTATTATTAGTGGTTTCATTCCATGTCGTATCACTGTCCGAATGGTACTGTGCTTAAAAAAAAAAAAAAAAAGCCAAGTGCTATTCGATTCTGGAGAGGTGTCTGGCTTTGGCGCACTGTCCTTTATTACGTGGAGTTTCTGCCCAAGGAAAGAGGTGCCCGACTGCGGTACAGATTGCTCGTGACACGTGTTGCACAGAAGATTCCTCCAGAGTTAATTTGAAATTTATTTCAGGGAGAGATCTTTTCTTGAAGAGAATGACCCTTGTCAGCCTCATCCTAATTAACAAAGTGTCACCATGATTCTGAGCAGAAAAATGCTGTCCTCTCCTTCTGCCCAACAGCCACGACCACCACACCCGTCAGTCCTCGGAAAGTCCTTGCAAGCTTACCTTTGACCCCAGTTTCCTATAAGCCCCCACAGAATCACCCAGGCAAACACAGAAGCTCCAAGCTTAGATAGACATATTCTGCAAACAAGACTTTGCAGGAAGAAATAAACAAAATATATTTATTCTCCTGTGCTACAGAGGACCATCCCTTGTTTGCATATAAATGGAGTCATTCCATATTCAAAGTTTAATTTTTAGCAAAATGTCCCAGAAAGAAGAGAAGACTCCAAGAATAGGCCACCTCGTGGAGAAGTAGAATTGAGTTATTTCCTCATGAAAAGCTGTTTCTGGGGAGGTGGCTATCAGGGTGTGATGAACTGGGTGTGTATATATGTGCTCAGTCACTCCAGTTGTGTCCGACTCGTTGCAACCCCGTGGACTGTAGCCCGTCAGGCTCCTCTGTCCATGGGATTCTCCAGCCAAGAATACTGGAGTGGGTTGCCGTTCCCTTCTCCAGGGGATCTTCCTGACCCAGGGATTGAACCCACATCTCCTTCATTGGCAGGCGGGTTCTTTACCCCTGAGCCACTGGGGAAGACCAATGAACTGAGTAGATACATGTAAAGGTCACATTCGAGGTCTTTGCACAGCAAAGGCGCCTCTGTCATCCGTTACTGAGCTTAAGGTTGTAAAGAACAGCTTTCTCAAGCTGAGTTGACTTAGGAGCTAATCACCTTCTTCCAAGCCTTGGGCACAGTTTAAAAAGGAAAGTTCTGGGATAATCAGTGTTTATTTATCAATCCACTGGGGTCCTCCAGGGAGGGTTTCTCAAATGTAAGGGGATTCTTCTGCAATGTATAGACCCCTCAGGCCCTAATTCTTGGGACCTGTTGAGAAGGAGACATGTTTATCTCTTGCTGGGTTGCTGTCAAAACAGAACGGGTGTATTTCTATCAATAAAACAGGGCTCTGACAATTTGTCCCTGGAGATAAATGGCCTTTTCCATAGAGGCTTTAAATGGGGGCCATAATGGGAGTGAATGGAACGAGGTTGAATAATTAGATCGTTCTCCATAAATCCTGCGGTGAAGTCATTCACACAGGGCGATTTCCAGGGCTGTATGTTAGCACACAGTCGTGTGCGGTGTGGACACAGCTGTGTCCTGTGAAGAATGATAGGTAAGTAAATCGCCAATGATTGAGACACAGCGAACTTAACTCCATGTTTTCCCTGTAGAATTCATCTCCTTTGCCAAAGGAACACCCATATTAATTTGTTTTTGTTGCTACAAGTCTGGTATTTACATGGCTAACAGGCGCCATCTTCAACTGCTTGCTGTGAATTCAATTTTTAAATGTAAATATTCTCAGATGCAGCTTGTTTATGACAGGTGGGAATAAGAAACACCCCATTAAGGGGGGATAAAACACATGTTTCTGGTCCGTTTGAATGATGTCATCCTGAGATGTGTTGGTTGGGGTGCAGGAGGGGTTAAATATACCTCATGCCTCTGTGCTTTTGGTGACCTTCTCACCTGAGATGGTGAGGATGTTTGTGAACATGTAGACCAGTCGGCTGGATTTGGGGTCCCCTCGGGGCAAGGCCAGGTGTTAGTTCCTTTTTGACCCAGAGCACCCCACAGTTCAGGGCACGTAATAAAGCAGAGCACTTGCTGCAACCTGGATGAAGCTGGAACACACGGTGCTAAGTGAATTAATAGTCAGATGTGTGTGCATGCTCACTTAGTCGTGTCCCGGTTCTCTGCAGCCCCACGGACTGTAGCCTGCCAGGCTTCTCTGTCCATGGGATTCCCTAGGCAGGAATACCGGGACCATTCCTTTCTCCAGGGGATCTTCCCAACCCAAGGATCGAACCCGTGTCTCCTGCATTTGCTGGATTCTATACCACTGAGCATTCGGGGGAGCCCAATAAAGCTAAGGGCAAGGTTTTTTAAAGGAAGTGCCATTTTTTCCAAACCCCAACCTGGACAGGGTGGAAACTTACTTGGCAGTTGACTGGCGTGTGAGGCCTGAAAGTTGAGGGGTGAAGACCTGGGGTGGCTGTGCACTAGAATGTGGGGCCTGGGGGAGGCTGTCCCTGGTGAATGGGGGCCGACAAGGGGGGTACAGAGAACTCAGACATCCCTAAGGCTTTCGCTGAGATACTGGTCATCGTTACAAGGCGGGGAAGTTTGACGGTAAGCTGGTGGCCATTCCCTTCTCCAGGGGATCTTTCTGACCCAGGGATCGAACCCGCATCTCCTGCATTTGCTGGTGGATTCTATACCACTGAGCAATCGGAGAAGCTCATTAACCCCGGGGCTTTTTATCTTAAGAAAGGCTCTGGGCTAAGGAACAGTGGCTTCATATAAACTGAGTCGAAGTGCTGGGTCTACAGCAAGATGGTCCTGTTGTCCTCCCCTGGACTCTCGTGAAAACTCAGCCCGGCTAACATGACGAGGTGGGCATGACTGACAGCGGGGGGGAAGACTCTCAATGTCTGCTTGCCCCCCAGGAAGGACCTCTGTAGTTAAGCACTGATGTATGACTGACTGCTTATGGCACCCCCGCCCCGGGCTCTGCTGTGTGGAGTGGAATAGGCTGGCTTTTGAACACAGAAGTCCACCCAGTGGGATTAACTGCGTTTTGTTTGAAAAGACCCCATGCGTCCATCGCTCGCGGTGCCCAGCATAATGTGGGGTGGGGGCAGACCTGTACTGTGACTGCTGACTCCTGGCTGGGCCCCGGGATGTTTCCTTTTAAGCCGGGCCTTCTGCTCCCCATGGGAGGTTCTGGGTTGGTGAAAACCAGGGTTTGCCTTGCCTTGCTTGTCACCGGACAGGATGCTGCCACCGTGGACACCCTCCCTATCGACCAGGGACGGGCGTGCTTTCAGAATTTGCCCGCATCCTGGTGCATGGCTGTTCTTAGCATACCTTGATGCTTTTTAGCTGCTGGTGTCTATGTTGCATTTGTGGTATCTGGCTGCAGTGTCCCTCTCTGCACCTGACCGCAGGGACGTTGAGGAAGAGGGCAGACCGAGATCGTAAGGGGTGTGCAGGGTATGTAGGCATGGAGTTAATGATCAGGCACCCAGGATGGCTGCTGTCTTGCTCTCTGTACATCCCCCGCCTTTGTCACTGGCTCTGGGTTCTTCCTTCGGTCTTGAAGTTGGGCAAGTACAAGCCTTGTAGGCCTGTAGAGTGCAGCCCAATGGTTTTGCTCTGAAATTAGCTTTGAGTATACCATGCTTCAAATAGACACCAACCTCTCCTTGGCTGCCAAATGACTATCTTACCTTGCAAATTATATAATCTTTGAGAACCTCAATGTTTTCGTCTGTAAAATGGGCATAAATACTAGAAATTAAATCTTAGTTCTTAGGAAATTTAAATGAGACAGTTTATAACAGACTCTTCTCAGTTTAGTGGTTGGTATGTTGTATAATCTCAATACATTTGGACTCTCCTAACGTCAATTTTTATGATTCATGTTGTGGTGTTTACTGTTGATGGTAATCAGAGAAATTAACCTGTCATAGGGAGCTGTTTAACACTGGCAATGTGTTTTCTGTGTGTTTAATCCATATATGTATTTGCTTAAGAAGTCCAATCTTTAAGAAGGGAATATCTCTTTTATTCTTGGGGCCTGCCAAAGCAAGTCTCCAAAAAATATGGGTTAAATAATAAGACAATAGTGATTATCTTCCTATTGTACCGCTCAGTTCACCCCCAAGGTAGCTACCTATCTCACTTGTGAGTGACTTGTCCAGAAATCGTTCTTGCAAGAAGAAGGGTGGGGTAAAGGGTGCCGCAGATCAGTCATTTCCCTCTCTCCCCGTCTTCTGATAAACTAGCCTCTCCCAGTTTCTTTTCCAGCTGTTCTGTTTTCTCTTACATAGAATACTTAGGTGATGTGCCAATAAGTAGAGTATGAATACTTAATGAAGGCAGGATGAATTATAAATGGCATGGAATTTATCTACATTGCTTCCTTGCTGATGGCAGAACGGTGCTTTATCTTCTATCAAGTCACAGGAGTCAGTAGGTGAGAAAGAATCCTGGCTGATAAACTTAAAAATTGTTACCGGATGCCATCTTAAGTTACATGGAACCGAATACTGTGCGGCAGAGAGGAAAAGGCCTGACCAGGGAACGTGGTGGGTATGATGCTGGCTGCAGGGAGACTGAGGTGATCCCTGAGGGCACCGTTATTGCGGGAACAGAGAGCTCAAAAATAAGAGCCAGACGAAGGCTTGGGCGGGAATTGTAGTTACTACTTGACTCGTGGAGATTGAGCACCAGGGAGACAGGGGTCTTAAAGGGTCTAGTACTTTGATTTCAAGGGGAGGCTTTTGAATGGTGCTCTCTAGGGAAAAGATTATTGTGTCCTTCCTCCGTCCCAAAGCCATCTGTCAGCAGCGAGCTCCATAAACACAGTGAACTCTCATAAAGAAAAATAATAAATAACCCCTACCTCTCAAAGACTAGATGGACTTTTTTTTTTTTTCCGCTCACATAACAGATTCCTCTCCTGGGTGCTCCCCTCCGCATGTTGGTCCAGGGGCCCAGGTTCTTTCCATCTTGTGGCTCTGTTGTCTTCCTGACGTGGTTCCCACCTGCACTAAGGAGGTTATCTCTGTGTCAGGCAACCAGAGGAGGCACCAGCAGGGAAGACTTTGCAGCCCAGGTCTGGAAGTGGAGAATTTCGGCTCTGCTCATATCCGTGTGTCCAGAACTCAGCTGTATGACTGTGCTCTCCCCAGAGGAAGCCGAGCATCATAGTCTAAATGCCCAGGTCAAAGCAGCAGCAGCTATGATGAGCAGCTAGCCCTGTTTGCCACATTTCACGAATCTAAAAACATATATTCTTAGAAAATAATAGGGTAAATATTGTTACAAAAATGTCATAACGTTTTTGAAAACTCATGTTTGTTTTTTTTTTAAGGGGGGGCTTTTTTGTTTGTTTTAAAAGAAATCCTTCTTAGACTATTGTGTTTGCATGCAGGCAGTGGAAACTCCAGTTATAAATTGTTGTAATTTGTGGGAGGTTACGTAGTACTGGTTGTTCAGTTGTATTCGTCCTCCATATAGAAATGTCTTTGAATGGCATGTATAATTAAGCCACAAATAGATCATGTGCACCATTATTGAAAACGTAGACAATACAGCAATGGATAAGAGAGAAACACAGAGTCACTCATTGTTTAACCTGTGATAAATAGCTTATTCTCTTTCCGTCTAGTCCCTCTCCTCCACATGAATTTTTCTACTGTCTCAGGGGTCAGCAAACTTTTTCCACAAAAGTCCAGCTAGAAAGTATTTTAGGCTTTTCAGACCAGGTGTGTCTTCTGCAGCCTCTCACTTCTGCCGTGGCTGAACAAAAGCAGCCGTGGCCCTCACGTAAATAATAAGTGTGGCTGTGTTCTGGTAAAAAATTATTCACAAACATAGGAGCCGGTCTTGGTTTGACCTGAAGGCCAGTGTGCCAAGCCCTGAAGCATATGATGGATATGGAGCAACATATTCAAAGCGCTGATTGTCCTGTGCACATGTACTGCTTGGGAAATATTAATCTTTTCTACTTAGCTTGAAATGAATGCAGTTGTATGACTTCCAAACACTGAAAATTCCGTGGATTCAGTGGATTTAGAGAAAAAGCCAAAGTCTGGAAGCAAAGACCTTAACTAATGAAAGAAGTTTGTAAGCATAGAGAGCTTGAGGAAAGGGGATATTTTTACTTATATCTCTATTTCCTCCCCTGTTGTTTGAATATATTTTTTTTCAATGAGCATATTTTCCTCTTATAAGAATCATAAAAAAAGTTCCTTTAAATGCGTGTGTTTCCAACTTTTTGCTGACTCAGAAAAGAATGGTACATTTTAATGGCAAACATGTGACTCATTTGCATTTTTCAATAGCCAGCTGCAGTTATGTTTCAGAAGTGGAGCCTGAACCACAAAATACCACTGGAAGAGTTTAGACAGAGCCCGGAGGGCTTCGAGGAAGGCAAGGTCCCCACTTCCTCTTTTGACGTTTCAGCTGACAGGGACAGCTGATACAGGGGAAGAGGAGTGGTCTTTGAGGGTTTCCTCTGACCCCTTCTCAGGTCCTGGAGCGATCACAGCGACTTCGTGTGTACAGGCAGGGTCCCTGAGCTGGCACACAGCAGGCACTCACCAGTGCTTCCCTACGCGAATCGCCTAACCCTCATACTCAGTGCGTAGCACAGTCACTGGCGTGTACTATACACTCGTTAAATACCTACTGGATTTAATTGGGTGGACGCTGCAGACTGGAGTTAGTGGATAACAGTGTATTTACAGGCCAGGTTACCTTATTCAGGTCTGAATTCTGGGGCTGCTACCTTCCCTACTAGAATTACAATAAAGAGACACTTTGTACAAGACTTCAGGACTTGCTGTGGTGGGTGCGATTACCTCGCGTGGGGCGAAGTGATTAACCTAAGTGAACCCGAGACAACATCCTGTGCACATTAGCATGATGAGACGATCCCAGTGTCTGTTGTCTGCTCTAGTGATAAACAGGTTTTAATCAAGCTTCCGTCTCATGCATCATGTGCCGCTTGCTGCTCTTCCAAAATAGAGAAATGTAAAAACTTGAAATGCGTCTGAATTTTTTTTCTTCTTCTCCGATTTCAGTTTTTATCAGCTCCCGGTTTCTCTCTTAATTTCTCCATGGGCCACAGTACTGATTACCTTCCATCTACCCAGATGTCAGTCAGATATCACACTTTCTTTGTTAAAATAGGAACCTAACAGCCACACAAAATGATAGCCTCACAGAAACCACGTTTTAACACAACAGCTTTGGTTGGACTTTAGGACAGTTGTCGAAATCATTAGCTAATATCTTCTTGAGGGATTTGGCATGTTCTCCGCTAGATTATTTTCAGACCAAGATAGAAAAACAAACAAACAAAAGTCTTGTTATTATTTGAATCAGTTTTCAGCAACTCATGAATTAGAAGCTCACACCCGAAAGAGTATTTTCAGCTTAATGGAAACAATTCATCGAACAGTTTGAATCCTTTACCAGAGTCTCCGCTGATAGATGGACGTTTCTTTAATGCAGGTTCACTTTATAGCAGCCCGTTTCACACATGTTAGTATCTGTTAAAAAGTAAAGCTGGTGAAAGATACTTTCTGTCTAATAAGGGGACAGGGCAAATGACCTGAAAATCACAGGTTTATAACTTGTGCTAAACTGAAGCTGATCAGGCAGTGCAGGTGGGTGTTTGTTTTGAAACACTTTTCTGGTCTGCTCTGAGTTAGACCCAGTGAGGCAACACGTTGATTTTCAGGGAGAGCAGGTACTAATGGAAAGTAACACTCTTAGCATTGACTGCTTAATAATACGGAAATAGTGTGGAAGAGTACTCCCCCTCCAACACACACACACACAAGGTTTTCAGAGTTAAAAGAAGAGCAGTTGTCTGAGATATGGTTACGAATCCTGAGCTTTTCTGAAAAGAGACAGCAGCCCACCTTAAGAAAGTCAACATTTCATGAAAAGTTGAAAACCACAAACCTGCATGACCGCCACTGAAATTCTTCAGCAGAAGTTGGCAAAAAGGGGTTATGATCTAATCTTGGACCTCTGAAGAGTGATTTGGGGTCAATTCTAGCTCGTTAATGCCAGCAGGGAGCTCAGAAGTCAGCTGGCCCAACCACCTCTGTTTTACAGATGGAGAAACCGAGTCCCAGAAAGAGAGTAACTTCTCAGAGGCCCCTGGGTGGATGAGTCAGGGTCTAGGTCCCCTCTGACTGCATCTGTCACGGGCTGGTTCCTCCTGGCTGTAGCGTTCCGCCTTGCAGGAAGCCATCGCTGATTAAACAGTTGTCGCACGCACATGTGAAGACGTGCTATTTCAGCTCCTCTAGAATGAGTTGAAGGGAGGATGCCGAACTCAGAAGGTTGTGGAGAATGACTCGGCAGGACAGGGCAGCGTTTTTGAGGGGCGGCGGTCTGGCTGGGAAAATGACAAGGAGCCGTGGCATCTTAGCCAGGGCTCCCCTGGGATCACGTCTCGGGGAGGTGGAGTGCTCCCGGATGTGCTGGAGATTCACACCGGGATTCAGGCTGCCGTGGCCGCCGCCCAGCCACGGCTTGCAGCGGCTGTAGGTTGGGGAGACAGACATGGGTTCCAGACTGCACTCTGTCCCTGGCCAGCTCCGTGTCGTGCCCTCTTCTGTGACCCTTAGCAAGTTACACATCCTCCCAAAGCTTCCCCATACCTCTCGCTCAAATATGAAGTAGTCCCAACCTCAGAGCATCACTTTGAGGGCTATGTGATCATACGGGGGACTCAGAGAATGCCGATTTCAGGGAATTCACTTCATTTTAAAGAGAGATGGCTTGTTGGCTTGGTTGAAAACTCTTGTCCTGAATGAACTATCCTTACTTTTTTTTTTTTTAATGAACAGAAAAGCTGAAGGTTTTATGATACGTTATTTAGATCAACTTGTTTGACGCCCTAGAATTTTCTGATCTGATTCTGCCTAAAGTTGGGCTGGATTTGAGAAGCCCTATGGAGATTACAGAAGGTTCTGGATGTCCAGGCAGCTAACTCGGCCCCACTGCTCATGAGAACCACCAGTCCTGTTTGCAAAGCCGAGTGTCATCCAGTAAGAGCTAAATCCTTGCCGTGGAAGCCTCTCGCCTCTCCGGCATCTATCTCCTCTGCCTGCTTCTTCAAGGCTGGTGCAAAGAGCACCTCTCTTAGCCATGCCTCTTCCCGTGTCCACCTCTAGATAGGGGAGGTCACGAGAAGGTCACCAGCTGTCATTTATATTTCTCCTGTCTTCTTGAGGCCTTATTTTTTTCCTCAAAATAAAAGCTGACCTACTCCTTAAAAATCTGGCATAGTCTCACCCACAGTCTCCCCAAAGACAGCCGCGGCTGTCACTGTCTGTGTCTTCATTGCTTGTTTCTGAGCATGTGAGTGAGCACCCTGTGGACATCATTCTGAATACACTCAGTTTGTAATGTATTTCCCCCCATGTTGCTAGAAACTCTTCCTAAACCCATCTCCATTTCTTAAAGGTAGCATTCCGGCCCTCCGGAGGGTGCCTTCAGCCCCTTAAATCTGTAGGAGGGCATTAACTATGAAAGAGCATTTCCAAACCTCTCTGTCTTTTGCCATCACAACACTGTACGTTAAGTACGGGGTGAATATCTAATTTGTCACCCAGACAGGGTCACTTCTAGAGGTGAAAGGGTGTTGTTAATAACCACGCCCAGAAACAGGCATGCCCTGGGCCATCCTGGGCAAACTGAGGCACGGCCAGCCCAGCTAGGCCGGACTGGAGCCATTTCAGGTTACTAAAGAAACGCAGAGGGCGGTGACGGTTCAGAGACACAGCTAGTGGGTGGCAGCGCTGATCTCAGAACTCAGGACTTTAGGCTCCTAATCTCGACTTTTATAAACTGTGCCATATCTGCACAGCATTGTAAATATCCTATAGAGACACACCCCTTGTGTTTATCAAACAGATAAAGTAATCTTTCCTCTCCCCCCTCCCTTCCTCTTTCTTTCCTTTCTCCCTTTCTTCCTCCTTTCTCCCGCCTTCCTTTTTTCTTTCTTTTCTCTCCTTTTTTCTATTTCTCTTGGACCTCCAAGCCAGGTTCCTGATATTTTGTGAGAGAGCATTGTCTGGAGAGAGGCGTGCTATCAGGGATTAAATGCCCCTTGACTAAAAGTCACTACCTGATGTATTGTTTTTATTAAGGATGATCTGCTCGAGAGAATGGTCTAGAATGCTTGCATTGCTGTCTTACAAGGCTAATCTGAAATAATATCCCTAATATAAAATATACCACAGTCAAAACATTTAAGGAGCAATTATAATAACAAAAAGAGACTAAGGGAATTGGACTCTTTCAAAACCACTTCCTGGATCAGACAGGGGCAAGGGAGAATGATGGGAACCGGTCCTTCACTGCCCATCAGCTCACAGAGCTCGTTCAGTACCCCTTTCCCTGTCTTCGCCGACTCAGTGGAAGGATGTTCGGCTTCGGCATCTGCCGGTGGCCCTCTCAGTGGCACAGAGTCCAGGAGGGGCGCCTGTGCTTGTCGGGTCAGAGCCCGGGCTCTGCGCCGAGCCTTCCGAGGGTTTCGTCTCCCAGCTCAGCCTCTTGCTGACTCTGTGTCTTTGGACGTGTTGGATGTGGGTTTTAGCCCTGTGTCAGGAACATGCCCTAAAGTAGGAAATGGCAACCCACTCCAGTGTTCTTGCCTGGAGAATTCCATGGACAGAGGAGACTAGCTGGCTACGCTCCATGGCATTGCAAAGAGTGGGACACGACTGAGCATGCACACGTGTGCGCACACACACACACGCACACACGCACACGCCTGTGGTTTCCTCCTCTGTCAAAAGAGTTGGTGTGAAAAGTCACTGGAAAACAAATGTAATTACCTTTTTTTTTTTGATAGTGAGCACATGTAAGATCAACTCTCTTAACAACTTTCACATATATAATACAGTATTGTGAACTGTTGTATGAGGTGATAGAGGTATTAGCTAATGCCATATCTATGTACATCTAGTCAACACACTGCACACCTCAACTTACACAATTTTATATCAATTATATGCCTATTATATATCAATAAAGCTGGAGAAAAAAAAGAAAAACACAAATAATGCTTCCCACAGGAACTATACATGAAAACCAGGTCCATATGTCATTTGGGCACGTTGCTTTTATCACCGTTATTCATTTTTGCCAGAAACGGAACCACCCTCCCACATCACAGGCATCGGCTGCGCTGTTTCTGTCTGTGGGTTTTCTTCCAAAGATTCCCCCAAATGCCAGTGCTCTTGGCCCCAGGCGGTGCAAGTAGCAGGTGTGATTCATCAGTGAAATCAATCTGGGATTTCCAATGGACTCTGGAACGAGTGGCTCTGATAAGCGGAGATTACACGAGCCGGGCAGTAACCTGCCAAAGTCCTTCAGAGCAGTGTTCCGGGCCTGCTCCGAGAAGCAGCTCCCCGGCTCCGGTGTCCGGGGACCCGGTTCCTGTGGCAGAAGGTCCAGTGATCCACCCAGCACGTTGGTATCCTCCCCCCGTCGGCCCGAACCTTCCCACAAAGACCTCCCGACCTTGGGTAAGGAGGACACACTGGCCCCTCCTGCGGTTCAGACGCTTTGCCCTCACCCCGGCCCGTGCATCCAGTCATTCTCAGAACAGCCCTTGAAGATGAACCCCGTGATCCCGCCTCTCCCCTGTCCTCCTTATAAGGAGACTGAGGCTCGGCGAGAGAACCCACCCAAGTCCAGCCGCTAAGTCCAAAGCCGTCCTTTAAAACTGAAGCAGCTTCACAGTAAAACCCGTGTTCCTTTTCCTTCATATTTTAATTTTCATTATCAAAGTAATAAATGTATATCGTAAAATATGTTGAAAGCAATTGACGTTATAAAGAAAGTAAGAATTACTCAGACTCCTAGTCTCAATCAGTATTCTCATCTTGCTGTAAATCTTCCCTGGTTTTCTTTTCCCTTCTATGGCTGTGTGTGTGTGTGTGTGTGTGTGTGTGGTGATAGTGAAGAGGAATTTACTGCAGTAGAAAATTTTATTTTGCTCTTCTCTTATGATATTCTATTTTGATATTTTTCTCCTATCATTGACCATTATTAAGTAGTCTTTAAAACTGAGGGATTACATTTCTTCATAGTGTGTGTGTGCGTATATATATATATCTCATAGTTAATTAATCCTCTCTGTCTTTGGACATTTTGCTTGCTTCCATTTTTTCCAGCCATAAATAATGCTTAGGTGAACATCTGTCCCACAAAAACAATCTCACAGCAGCAGGTGATTCTGTTCTGTTGAATGTCTTCCGCGTCACATGTATGTGCCATGTTACCGCATTGTTTAAATCAATCCTCATAGTAACTGCATGAGGTAGGTGTCATTAGTCCCATTTTACTGATGAAAAAGTAGAGATTGAAAGAGACGAAGTACATCATCCAAACGGACAGAAAGCTCGAGACAGAGGAGGAGTCAGACGCAAGACTTGCTGAAGGTCAAGGGTGTATCCCAGGCCACACTGCCTTCCATCAAGCTGTTTGTTCCTGATACAGGCTTAGAACAGGCCTGTCTCCCCAGGTTTTGATATCAGTGACTAAACTGACCTCTGTGGAACATCCCCCTCCCCTAGCAGAGTGCAAAGTGGTTGCTTTCTCAGCCACTTCACTGCCCGCTAAGAAGCCCAGGCTCACGCCACCCCTTGCAGCTGTCACCCCAATTCAAAACGTCCCCAGGACCTCAGGACTGGGATATGGCCTGGCTAGTCGAGGGGGTTAACTGAGTGACCAGTGGCAGGGAGGACTCTTTTAAGTCTTCTCCCCAAAGAAATCAGCCATCTGCAAAGTTGGAACACAGTCTCAGTTGAAGGCCCTTCCCCAGCAGGAAGCAAACCAACTCCCTCGTGTCACCCGAGGCACCAAGGAGAGAGGCACAGAGCATCCGTTTTACTCCGTGGCCTGACTGCCATGGACCACGCTTGTCTTCCACTCGGGGAGTGAGCCCTGCAAAATGGCCCTGCCCTCGATACCTCCCTCCCGTGTGACCCCTGACCAGTCCCCATCAGACCCCGCCCTTGATCCCTGACAGGCCTTCCCCAAAGACAGGGACTTCTGAGACACTCCCGCAGGCCTCCGGTCCGCACGTGGCTGGGGACCACAGGCCTCCTGCAAGCTGATGCAGATTAGGCTTCCAGCTGTCTGACTGCCCGCCCTGGCCACGACCAGATTCCCCCAGACCTCTCGGGCGAGGCTTTCCCTCTGGGGGTCTGCAGGCTCTCCCATCTCAGCCCCCGCACTCTCCCACCCCGCGGTGTATTTCTCACTCCAGTTTGAGTTTCCAAAGCCTGTCTTTAGCCACCTTGGCTATTGAACATGGACTTTGTTACATAAAATAGTATTCTCTGGGCTCCACTCCTTATGGACCTCTTTTGAAATCTTGCTCCGATTTTTTTTTTTTTTGGTGACTTCCCAAATGATTTCAAGCATTATGTAATTGTTAATAACTTGGTCCTCCCCTTTCTCTTGCAAACTCCTTCAACTCCAGTTGCAAGTTTCCTCACAACACTGTTAATCAGCTGTCCTCCAGGATAAAATAAAAGTTTTTAAAAAATGAGAGCAGGCCAAGCTGCAGGAGGGTAGAAGTGATGGTGTTGTGGGCACAGCATCAGATCTGCCTTGGTCATCATGTGAGAAAGGGAGCAGCGGCTTCTGCCGAAGCTCCCACGTCTCAGCTGCTGTCATGAGACGTGCACGTGCCTCGCGCTGGGGCAGGCTCGGCCCGGTGGGGCGACTCTCGCGTGCTCGGTGGGGGGCAGCTTGAAGGTAATCTGCCCAGCCCTGACTCCCAAGCCGTTCACGTTTCAGCTCTGGGCACAGCGGAGGCGCCGGGCTCACAGCCCTCTGCTCCCAGGCCGCTCCCACCTGGGCAGGGAGGGCCCCCGTGGCTGGCATCCCCCCCACCCATTATTCTTAGAAACACTACCTATTGCTTCCTTCCTCCATCCAGGTGGTGCCCTACAAGTCAAGGGAAAGGGGAACTTGAACGGTGTCCAAAGGGAAGGGATGCTCTCACTGGGGAAGTGGAAAGTAGAACCAGGCTGGAGAAATCTGGTTTTGACTGTCCCTGTCTGTTCCCTAGACTCTAAACAAGAGACCCCGGTGAAGTGCCCGGTCTCCAAAGCTGGGAAGAAACCAACAAAGAGCAACACAGCAAGCAAACCGTGAAGCGCTCGGGCGCGGGGTTTTGTTCAGCTTCCTGCTCGTAGTGAAGGCTTCAGCCTCGTCTCCCTGGGCCCCCCGTCTCTTGGTTCCCGGTCCCAGGCTGGGGTCCACGCGGGCGCTTGCCTTGTTTGCTTTGCCGTCTCTTGTCCCCTCTCTCTGACACTTTATGGTTGTGCATCTTTGGACCAACTGGAGGTAGGCAGGACGGATTTTTTGTTTTGCTTCTTTAGCAGGATAGTCCTCCTGAAACTCCGTTTTCTTATCTAGCCTGAAGAGAGTAATAAATGGCACCCACCCCACTGGGCAGCAGGGTCAGGTAAGTGGGTGTGTGCTAAGCTCCAGCTCAGTGCCCGGGCGTGGTGGTGTTTCATACACCTTTCTTCGTGGTTAACGAATGGATGGATGGACGAAGGCCGGGCCAGGCAGCCGGTGAAGCGCTCTGGACGCGGATGTGCGAAGCACAGACGCTGGCTGCTCTGTCGTTTGGATTTGGGAGGCCCAACAGCATCTCTGACGCAGGGTAGCGTTTTTTCAGGCCTCTTGTTGCTGTTCAGTCGCTCAGTCGTGTCTGACTCTTTGCGACCCCATGGACTGCAGCACGCCAGGCCTCCCTGTCCTTCACCAACTCCCCGGAGCTTACTCAAACTCATGTCCGTTGGAGGCCTGAGGACACACCTTATCCTGCCTCTTACTGAGAGTTTATTTGTGAATCTTGAGATGCCTTAGTCCCTCAGCTATTCAATGGGGACAAACACGGCACCGGGTGTCTGCGATGGGCCCAAGGGTGAGCAGTGTTTGCGCATTGCGGGCGCATAGCGCGCTCAGTCAATATCAGCCGCTAGAATCAGTATGGGCCTCCCAGGTGGCGCTAGCGGGAAAGGACCCGCCTGCTAGTGCAGGAGATGCAGGAGGCCCAGGTTCGATCCCTGGGTCAGGAAGTGCCCCTGGAGTAGGAACTGGCACCGCGCTGCAGCATTCTTGCCTGGAGAACTCCATGGGCAGAGGACCCCAAGGGCTATAGTCCGTGGGGCCTCAAAGAGCTGGGCACAGAACTGAGTGACTAAGCACAGGATCAATATGGCTAGGCTTTTCTCAGCATGTCTTATTTTCCACTAGCATCCCGATGCCTCCCTGGAGGTGGGCACACACTACTCAGGTACAGTGAGGGGTGCTGCAGAGAGGAGGCGGGTCGATGTTCAGATTCCTCTGCACCTCCTTGCTATGCAGCCTTCAGGGCCTGATTTGCCCTCTCTGATCTCTTTCCCGTTGGCTCTTCTGTAAACTGGGAAGCACAGTCCCAGTCTGCAGAGTCCTCGGGGAGATGGCATGAGGACCGTCACAGGCAGTCCTGATGCGGAGCTTGCATTTGGCAGATGCGCTTCGCGAGGCCAGATCCTTACATAACTTCCCACAGCCTCCCCCGGGGCGGTCACCTCCCTGGTAGGGCCGCCGGGTGCTGCCTCTTACCCACCTGCCCCAGTTAATGTCTCAGGCGTCCTGAGTTTCTAATTGTGGCAAAGCCGGAGAGCCATCTAATCCGCCTGAGTATTAACTGCTCTGCTTCCAAGGGGGGGGCCTCTGGACCCCGGGCTGGCCCTGGCAGAGTGCGTGATAACAGCCCGATTGGTTCCTCCTGCCCAGTGCAGCCACCCCATGAGCTGGGGGGCAGCGGTGAACTCATGTAATTAGAAATGCCTCAGGGAACCCCCCACAAAGGGCTGGGATGCTTGGCGTGTGGGAACCGCTTGGCCCCCCACCCCTGACGCCACAGGCCTCCTCTGTTCACTACAGCCTGCTCAGACCCGGCGGCATCTCTACGAGACCAGGCCTCCAGAGGATGGCATTCAGGCCCCAGAAACATGCCCAGCAGAAGCCCCGGCTTCCTGGTATCCCGGGCCCCCTCCTGTCTCTGCACACGGGCCTCCCCAGAGCACCTAGGGCAGGAACCCCTGCCTGCTGCATATCCTCATCCAGGAGAACCAGGAAGGGAGGCCCCCCACCCTCCCTGCTCCCAGGCCCCCTGCCCAGCCACAGCAGAAGTTTCTATTATAGGAAGGGAAGGGAAGTCCTGGGATTGAGCAATGCCCAAGCCGGCCCTGGATTTCTCTGGTCGGACGCTGTGGGAGGGCAGAGGGGCTGAAGTGGGCCGGGGTCTGGGCTCTGGCTCTTGGGGAGAGAGAGGGGGGTTTAGGTGGCTGTGGCGCTGGGGGTGCAGGGCACACCTGGGCATTCCTCCATCGTGTTCCTCCGCCTTTCTGTAAAGTGTGACCCAAAGGCATAATGTGCCCGTGTGCCCCATCACTTCAGTCGTGTCTGATTCTTTTCGGCTCTATGGGTGGCAGCCCACCAGGCTCCTCTGTCCATGGGGATTCTCCAGGCAAGAATACTGGGGTGGGTTGCCATGACCTCTTCCCAACCCAGGCAACAGACCCTCATCTCCTGCGGCTCTGGCACCGCAGGCGAATTCTTTGCCACTGAGCCACCGAGGAAGCCCATACCATCCCCCTTTAAATGGAATCAGAGACTTCCCTGAAGCATTTTGAACGGGGCTCGCGGCTGAGTCCAGCACCCCCGGGTCCTCCCGTGCCTGCGACATCCGTCCTAACGTTCTGCTTTGGCAGGAGCGATCCCCACTCTCAGATGGTGTGTGAGTTATGCCCTCTGCTAGCAGGGGGCAGAGGCAGGGTTCTGGTGCGCACCAAGAGGACACCCAGGTCCCCCAGGTTTTCCCTTGTAGCATGTTCTGGTCCTCCCTAGCTGTACGTAAAACATGCACACGTCCACAGAGGTGAGTGTGCACACACACATGCATACATGGACACACGCACACAGCCACCCACACACGGACTGTGTTCTCCCACTCTTAGTCCTCATCACGCATATTCTGGGTGTCCAGGACGGACACTGAGGTTATTCCCAGTGCAGGGTCCCGAACGACCGTCTCGCGTCTGTTCAAACAAGTTCTGGAAACAGCCCTGCACGTCCCTCTGAAGTGCAGCTTCTGAACAAATAGTGAGAACTCTCCCTTTCAGATGAATAGCAGCCCTTGCGGAGAAGAGTCACCTGGGGTGGTCACGCGGTCCCCGTGGAGCTGCGCTGCTTTTAGCTCGCACCCCGTCACCTTCGTAGCTCCGTCAGTGTGCGGGTGTGCCGGGACTCTCACCAGACACCCGGCCCTGCGCGCCACAGCAGGGTCCTCAGGACACTAAGGCGACAACCCGGCTCGTGTTTCCCGGGGGCTCAGTGTCCTCCTGCGGGCAGGTGGCCGGTTAAACCGACACGGAGACGGTGCGGTGCGCGGCGGGAACACGGCTGGCAGACCCTCAACTGGCACCTCCTCTGGGCACAAGCGCAGCTTGGGGAAACCCAGAAAAGTGAGTTATAATCCAGTCTAGTGACTCAGGTGGGAAGCAACCCTTTGATGGAAAGCCTGTTATAAAATAGTGAATACGTTTTTGTGTGCGATTAGCACAGCAGGTGCCAGCGGGTCACCACGGTTTAGGAAGTGTCAACACACGTGCCCGACACACAGTAGGTGCTTTGGAAATGTTTCTACAGACCGATGTGAGAAATAAATTAATCTCATTGTATAATAGGCCTTGCTCTTTTACAAAACGAATCGCAGCTTCGCTCACCTCGATTCTCCAGCCGGATGCCCGACATCAGGGGGTTTTGGCTTTGCTTCCTTTCTCCTCCTGCATCATCAGTTCCCACAGGGAGGCCCCCTTCCTTGGGACCCTGAGGCCCACTCTCCTCACCAGCTGGGACGGACAGACTCCTGTCAGAGTGCCTGCAGAACACACCTTTACTCACCGCCAGATGTTTGAGTCCCAAAGTGCCGAACTCGGTTACACTGAAAAATAACCCCGGAAGGGCAAAAGACAGACGGACAGCAGCTGGGGCCAGTAATGCTGGGGAGACGGGCTTCTGGTGAAAGTGCAAAAGCAGGTCTACTGGAGGGCTTGAAGGATGAAGGGTGAATCTGGGGAGAAAAGAGAACTGGCCCTAGAGGCCGACTAGGCGGAAAGCCTGCCGCTGGCCGCTGTGCCACCCCTAGGGTGCTGCTCCTCCCATCGAGATCTCTGTTTCCCCCCCAGACAATGAGGATGCAGTGTGACAGCTGTGTCACGGCGGGAATGAGTGCGGGGATGTGTGTTCAGCAGCCTCGCAGGAGCTCAGGGACGAGGCACCTTCACACACTTCTCTGTTGATCGCATCCATTTGGTCACAGAAGGGGCTCGTCTTCCTAAGCAGGAGGCATTGCCCTTGAGTTGGGGGAACACTGAGGCGTTCAGTCCAGCGTTATAATTTAGAGGAAGATGCTAAAAAAGAGTATGTGTGTGTGTGAGTGCTTGTATCTGCTATGTATGTGGCTGTGTGTAAGTGGAGGCGTGGAAAGACAGGCCTGGCGTGCTTAGGCGCACCCTCTGAGACAGGTGGAGCCTGCCTTCATCAGCTCTGCCCCACACCCGCCCGGGCCCAGCTCTGGTCACCCCCATCAGATAAGCAGCCGGATCTGGGCCCCAGAGGGATCGGATGCCATCGGCTGTTACAGACCATTAGCGAGTCACTGCCCCGCGGGAACCCATCCCATCGCCCTGCGGAAGCATCCCGTGCCTGCATCCAGATTTCTCTTTAGATCTTGATCCATAAGAGCTGGGCTCAGGAGAGGAGGGAAGGACAGGCTGGGGACTGCACCTGCTGCTGGTGGGAAGGAGAGGAAGACCCTTCCCTTTGTGGGCGTTCTACTTCCTTCTTTATAATCTCTTAAAATGTAACATTTGTATTTTATGACATAGTCTTTAATAGGAAGTAAAATACTTATGAATTATTGTTATCTATTAAAGCTATCATTTATTAAAATTATAGCTTACCTATTTAAATTTTATATTAAATAGATACTGTGTATTGAAAGTACATAAAATCCTTTTATAAGTATAATATATAACAGAACAAAATAGAACATATTATATACTAGAAAACAGATAAATTTAATACTTGGCTCTTGTAAGCCAGTACACACCAGTGCAGTAGTTAAGCAGGATGAGGTTTCCTTGTCACTGGTCCTTAAAGAGCCGGTTGTTGAATTTTCAGGTATTTTGCAAACCAGTTCACTTCACATTGGTACCTTGAAATCATCCATGATGGGAACATTTACACCACAGAACTAGGCAAACATTGCAAATGAGGGTTTTTCTCTAATAAGGCGGTGAGCTTATTGTTAAACATTTGTAAGCATCCCACAATGTATGTGTGTGTAGTGAGTGTGTAAGCTTTGTTGAGCTTTGTGTTAGTCACCATGCCGCTGTTGCTTTACTGTTTTATTTAACTTCTACTGCAGTCTTCTGATACTGACATTTCCTAGGTAGGTGATCTTGGGCAAGTCACTCCATCTTGCTGGAGTGGGCGGTTGCCCAGGTTGTTGACTGCACAACTCAAGGAGCACTCTTTACATCAGAGCCTCTCCACATTTGGGTCTCAGTTGTTTCACCTCTACAATGGGGAGAACTGTCACTACTGCACAGCCTCGCTCTGAGGATGCTAATATTACTAGATCAGCACACATAGGCTCATC
Organism: Capra hircus; assembly: GCF_001704415.2. Classification (NCBI taxonomy): domain Eukaryota; kingdom Metazoa; phylum Chordata; class Mammalia; order Artiodactyla; family Bovidae; genus Capra; species Capra hircus. The sequence goes on along the minus strand of NC_030825.1, from coordinate 7,596,326 downwards.
ACCTACAGGGGACCTAGGAGAACAGGAAGAGTAGAATTATAGGGCCCGGGGGACAGGTCTAGCCCATCACTGCTGTGTGGAAATGCAGGGGACTAGGGATGCCTATATGTATCATTTATTAAGAAGGAAGAAAAAAAATCAGGATTTTTTTTAAAATGTGAAATTTCCTGAGTTTTCACACATGACAGGTCTAAGTTTGAGCAGTCCCCTTGGACTATACATAGTAGGACCTTTTCTGTAATAGTTTGAAGCTTTGTCCCTCTCCTCCCTAAGTTTTTTAAGGGCCTTCAGTTTCTCTCATTCCCATCGTTGTAGAATGACTTGCTGGAAAAGCCTGGCTTCTCCTCTAAGACTGGCATATATTAATAAGTGGTCCCCAGGAAGCTCAGAGCTATGTTCTAAACAACGGGAACAGCCCGCAAACATGGTTCTGAGCTTCCCGGTGGCCAGAGCAGAAAGAAAATACAGTTTTATTTTTCTTTGCCCAGGAAGATAAAACTGTGCCAACCCCATCCTTCGACTGACTCTGTAAGCCTGGTTATGTTTTTCTAGTCACACTGTTACATGTTGACTGGTTGCATTCTCTTACTTGATGTACTTCCCTTAAGCCGCTTCAAACTCTTCGTAGAAAAAGGAAGTAGAAATAACTTCAGGCACCCTCTGGAAAGTGAGGGTTTAAGTCCTTGAGTCACTGCAGAAGGGCCCCACACATAGGGATGTGTAGCCCCGCTGATGCCCAGCTTTGAACCCCAGGAAGGGCTGTGGGCTTTAGAAACTAGAGGAACCCTCTTAGCTGATGAATTAGTCTTCCAGGGCTATCAGCACAGAGCACCTCCGGCTGGCTGGTGCAAGAGACAGAATGCATTGCCTTTCTGTCCTGGAGGCCAGGGTGCAGGGTGCAGGTGTGGCAGGCTCGTGAGAGAGGCAGATGGGTCTGGTCCCCGCCTCTCGCCCTGGTTGGCCACTGTCTTTGATGTCCTTTGCCTTGTAGAAGCAGCCCCCAATCTCTGCCTTTATGTTCACATGGAGTTCTCTCTGCGTGTCTAGGTCCAAATGTCCCTTACGTGTAAGGACACAGTCATATTGGGTTAGGGACCTCGTCTCCTCCAGGATGACCTCATCGTAACTTAATTCCATCTGTGACAGCCTTGTTCCCAAGTAAGGTACTAGGGGCCACAGTTTCAGTATACGGGTTCTGGGGGTGAGGGGACACAGTTGACCCCATAATGCCTGGATAAGGAAACAAAGCCCTGGCTAGCATCAGCCAAACCACCCGATTTTCTCCGAGGAGCCCCTCCCACAAGAAGCCCTGAGAAATCACATAAAATCATGTTTCTTCATGGAGAGGAGCCCTAGTCTCTCATCTGCCACTGCCCGCGATGCAAATAAAATCACAGTCGAAGCCTAGAAAGGTAGTGCCCCCAAGTCAGACAGTACAAGTCAGAGTCCGTTAGGGAAGAGAGACACCTGTATTCGTATTTTGCTAAAGGTCTCTAATTATGATTTGTAAGCCCTGTCACTGAGATCACTCTGTGTAAATGTATGGACAAAGATCCAGAGAGGTGAAATGACTTGTCCAAAGTTTCCTATGAGCAGAGAACCCGGGAGGAGTTCAGTGTTGAATGAGACATCTAATGTGTGAATGTGTCGTCTTAAGGCCTATTTTGTGCTCCCTACGCGAGGGGAGAAGCTGAGTGTGGTGCAGAGACATTAAGCCACTGCTCTAGTGTTACTGGATGTGGCCCGGGTGGAATTCAGATCCAGGTCCCTTGCTGTTTCACGGCTGCCCTCAGCCTGGGTCTCAGAGTTCAGGACGCAGGACTCACCCCTGTGTGGCCTTCTTGATCAAACGCAGGGGCTGCTGCGTATGGCTGAGCGGGCTGTGCCCACACAGAGGGGCTCAGCTGAGGGGCAGAGCGAGGATGGAAATTCACTTTGCACACTCGTCGTGGAGCCGTGTGCCCTGGCAGGTGATTGGCGGTGGGGGAGAGGGGGCACACCCCATTCTAATCAAAGAAAGGTATTGTGTGTTTGTTCCTTGCAACCCTGCAGGTCACCAAGATATAAAACCAACAGTAGCTGGTTAACCCGCTTGGACTTAAGTCACTTTGTCCAGGGGTAGTGCAAAGGAAGGGTGTCTACTTCCTGTCCCAGTGTCCATGGCAAGAGTTTTCCCCTGGCCTAACCCAAACGCACATATACTCTGAAAACCCAAAGTGCTGTCACCTTCTTCAGTGATGCGAAAGGCCGGGTTGTGGACAGTACAGCCTCCTGCGAGCCCTTCTGGGTCTGGCAGAGAGACGGGTGTCAGGGGAAATAGAAGTCAAGACGTCTCATGTCTTCAAAAGCCCTCGCTGAGGGAATGAGTGACCTTATGGTTTGATGGAAAATGTGGGAGGGAGGTCAGAGTGCCAAGGTCAAGGCTAGTGGTCAAAAGAAAGTTCAATGTCTGGGGGTGTGTTGGCGGCCCGGGCCATGCTCATTTAGCCTGATGAAGCAGAAGCAGGATGGTGCTCATTTATTGACCCAGAACCACAGATCAAAGCCAGCTTGGGGGTTGGGGGGTGGCGCTGGGTGATGTTCTTGCCAAGAGCACCTCACCCCTGCAGGGCCCACTTTGAAAGTCGCTTTCTCTGTGTCAGCTCATCCCAGCTGTCTCCCAAGCTGGGTGTTGGGCTGAGTGGAGCGTGGGAGCTGCAAGCCCACCTCTGTGACCACCATTAGCCCTGAGCCTCCTCCTGTCCCAGTCAGCAGACACTCCTTAAAAATGTGCTTCGCATGGAGCAGAGGCACCATCTGGAAGTAGAGATGCCGCAGGTGAGAACGAGACAGGCCAGGAGCCAGGGGGCCCCAGGGCCAGGGGCAGGAGCCGCTCTGCTGAGGGAAGGTCTGATCAGGGAGCTGTGTGACCTGGAGAACATGTCCAGTGTGGTCTGTAAGGCAGGGCAGGCATTGACGCCAGTGGCTGGACGTCTCGTAGAAACTCGGAGCCCCCAGCTCAGCCCAGAGGAAGGAACAGACAGGGGTCCCGCCTCCATCAAATCGGCTTTAAAAAAGGAGCAGGCTCTCTGGGCTGAAGATAGCTCCAGCTGACATTGTAGTAAATTATTCAGATGTTAATTGCATTGTAAACAAAGCCACTACCTCTCTTTCCTTTCCAAGGATCCTCATAAAACGTGTGATGGGAGCTGGGAGAAAGGAAGCAGGGTGGAGGATCCAGGTCTGGCTCCTAGAATGACCGGCCCGTGGTGGAGGCCTGGCCTGGAACTCGAGCCGGGCAGGCTGACTTTGGTCCCCAGCCCAGAACTCCAGAATAGAAGGCGATGGGGTCGATGCCTGTGTTCCTTCCCTACTCCCCTCTTCCCCTCCCACCCTCCACCCCTCCCCAGCCCAGCAAGTTGCTTAGATCCCTCCAGGAGGAGGGACGCCTTATGCTGACACCCGTCCTGGGGGGCTGAGCTAGAGGGAAAAAGCATTTGACTGTTGCCCAGACCACAGTACCAGGCGGGTGCAGGAGCTCACAGGCTCGCTCAGCTGTCTGGGCATCATTTCAGCACCAGGGTACAGAGGGGACTGAGCGATCCTGGTTAACTGGTCCACGGAGGTGGGAGCTTGCAAACCGCAGCGAGGAGCCCAGGGCACGCGGGGACAGAGCGCTCAGCCTGGCCACCCACAGTGGGGTCTGAATTTACCATGTGCATCCCATCCACTTAAACTGTGCAAAGCCAGCCTGCTTCCCTGCCTCCCGCCGCTTCCTTTGGAAACGACTGCAGTCCTAATTAAAAGCAAATTGCCTAACTGGGCGGCGTCAGGCGAGGGTGGCACTCCTCAGAGGGGAGGCCTCCTGCCAAGGGACAGGAAGGGCCAGGCAGAGGAGGCAGAGAGAGGAAGAGGAGGCAGACACGGCGGAGGAGACTGTCCCCTGTAGCGGTCCTCATCCAGCCTGTCCTCGGCCAGCAGCTTTCACACCAGCAGGCAGATCTGTGTTGATTCATTACAGAGCAATCCGAATCTGCCACAGATGGGCCCGTGTAGCGAGGTGCTCGGGGAGTTTCATTCCGGGAGAGGATGTTCCCGGGTAAGGCCCCAGGGTTACCCGCTCTCCCCTCAAGGAGGTGCCGAAGACTGGCATCTCAGGGTCACCACTTCAGCCTTAATTAGCTCCAAGAGGCATTTAAAGGCATGGCTTTGTTTACAGTTCATCATAGCCTTGTTCTTAGCAAAATGAACCCTTTGCATAGTGACTTGTGCGTGCATTCCTTGGAGTCTCCATCACACTGTGCATCAGGGAGATGGTCTGATGGCAGCTGTCTCACCATGGCCTCTAATGACCCCAGGGCTGGTCTCCCCCCCCCCCCCCCCCCCACCCAGGACCTCCCGGGAGGAGTCGGCTCTGCCTCTGTCTCCTTCTCTCCGTCCATCATTCTACCAGGCTAACTATTAAAGGGAAGATCTCCCTTGGAGGACCCCCAAGTAGCCCCGGGACACTGTGATCCGTGCTGCACCTGTCCTGGAACAGCCAAGTATCGAGCTGGCGGTCAGCTGGGGACGACTGCCTCGAATGGGGCTTGCCGTCAGCGTGTGCTGCCCGCCCCCAGAGGTGCGATCTTCAGAAGACTGACAACACGACCAGGGCTTGGTTGGGAGCCCCAGGAACTCCCCGCACCCCTGGGGATGCAGGTGAAGGAAGCGGACGTACTGGAGACGCTCCATCTGACTCACTCAGAGCTAGATTTTCACAGCATCAGTACAGCCTCTTGGAGGCCGCTTTACAACAGCAAAGCTTCGAAGCCAGTTGGAAGCTGTGAGAGACCAGGGCCTCTCTCCCTTCACATTTATTCCTTTCAGACCTATAAATCATCCCCGGGGCTCCAGCCACCGCGGGCCAAGCCCTGGAAGCATGGGGCTGAATCAATGCCGATTCCTGCCCACCAGGAGGCCGTGGTCTAAGAGAAAGCTTACTAGACAAAGAGGCAAAGAGGCAGATACACCCAAGTGTTGCAGGGGCTGCAACGGAGATTTCAGAGCCAGGAGCTGTCAGGAAAGGCTTCCCAGGCCAGTGGATTGGGAAAGCAGAAGCAGAAGAGTAGCTGGAGAGAAGAGGGAAATGGGGAGGAAGAGGTGCAAGTGGGGAGGGTCTTGGGGCAGGGCCCTCAAGGCGGGACAAGGAGCATTCCAAGCGTGTGACCTAAAAATGAGATGGCCTGCCCAGAGGGTGGTGTCCAGCCGCCATGCGTGCCAGCTATCTAGACTCGGTCCCAAACCACGGAACAGGCCTTACCAGCTCCAGGTAAATACGCAAATACATGAACAGCAAGAATGAATAAGCAGGAACCAGAATCATTTGCTCAAAGAACTAGGTAGCCATGGCTGATTAATGGTGCTGTCCCAGCCTAGCTGAAGCAGCGGCAGATGTTTGGGGCCAGCCCGGGACATGGCAGGTGGACACCGGAAGTGTGCCCAGTGATAGCTGAATGAGATGACCCCAGGGTGGAGCTCAGTAATCTGAACAGGTCTCTTTCCAAACACAGGTTTTGATTTGCTTCTAGAGTCGCTGATGGTGGGATTCATTCAGGTTGCCTGCTCCCCGTGTTCCTTTTTTCTCTCCTGAATCCACAGCGATCTTTGATACAGGCGTAGCAGCCTATAGTTTCCTGGGCTTCTGTTGTGGCTCAGCTGGTAAAGAATCCGCCTGCAACGCGGGAGACCTGGGTTCGATCCCTGGGTTGGGAAGATCCGCTGGGGAAGGGAAAGGCTACCCGCTCCAGTATTCTGGCCTGGAGAATTCCATGGACCGTGTAGTCCATTGGGTCACAAAGAGGCATACACACCTGAGCGACTTTCACTTCACACTTCACTACAGCTTCCCCGGGGGTTTCCCTCCCACTATGCTGTGTGGTCCTCACAACAAATTGGAAAGAGTGGGGAAGACCAGCCTGGACTTGCAGTACCAATGGCAGAAATACGACTCACTTGGCTCGGGCAGAAATACGACACGTTGATTTAGTGACTCGTGCAGATGAGCAGTCCCAGTGCGGGATTGTCTTCAGGTGGGGTTTGATCCAGGAGCGCAAGTGAAGTTGTCAGGGCTGTTTTCCTGCGTCTCTTAGCAGCGACTGTTTTTTGGTGCTGGTTTCATTTTAGGCCTTCATTCTTGCTGGTTCTGGCAGCTCGCGATTCACATTGTCCTTTGTGCTAGCAGACTCCAGAGAGAAAAAGCATTTTTTTTTTTTTTCTGTCTGAACCCATCCAGATCTATGGGTTTGTTTTGTCTACATTAATGTAGTCACGTGTCCTTCTGTGAGCCCGTCTCTGTGGCCGTGAGGATGGCATGACAGCTGATTGCTAGGCTGGCTTTGGGGGTGCATTTGAATCATTCATACTGGCTTAGGGAGATGTGGTGTTCTGATTGCGCCAGACTGGGTCCCATGCCTTAGTCCAAAGCTCAGTGACATAAGGGCTGAGTGTGAGTCCTAGGGAACAATTTTAGTAAGATTCTAAAAGTAGGAGGTGATGGAGGCAAGACCATATCAAACAAAAAGATATCTGTATGTGATTTTATAAGTTTTAGTAGCCATGTTAAACAAGGTTAAAAAAAAAAAAGAATTTGTTAAATAATGTATTTGAACTTAGCATACCCCCAAATATTATCATTTTACCATGTAATCAATATAAAAATTATGAACCAGGCATTTTACCTGTTTTTTTTTTTCATTCTACATCTTCGAGATCTGGTGTGTATCTCTTTTTCAAAAATCCTTGATCTGTAGTTAGATTTCATAATATTTAGTATCAGTTGAAAATGTAGATTCACCTACCCAAGTTGCTCAAACATACCTAAAAGTGCTGCCAATCATTGAATTAGGAATTCATATTTAAATTTCAATTAGTTTTAAAATTAAATGGAGTAGAAAATCCAGTTCCTCCATGACACTCGCTACATCTTAAGTGGTCAATAACCAACATGTGACTGGTGGCTACTGTATTGGACAGCCCAGGGCTTGAAGGTAGGAAGTACCTAGAAATATCTAGAAGTATCCAGAAGTACGTAGAAGGACAAGGAGACCTGAGCACAATCCTCAGTTACACAGGCAGAGTTCAAGGATTTTAACCCTGCTTCTAGGATTAACTGGCCGTGTGACGCTAAGTGACTTGACCTTTCCGTCTTTTTCTCTGCTAAATGGGAAGAATGATAATCCACTCTGCAGCTTCTTTCTAAACACAGTCCCTCTCCTGGGATTCCGTGAATGCTCAAGAGTGATAACTGTTACGAACGGAACTTCCGTCTCCGTGCAGCTTCTCTCCCACCGCTCCTCTTTACCTTTCTCTCCGATGGCTGAACACCGTCTCGAGTTCAGAGGGAAAGCACAAAGATGAATTAACTCAGAAAAATAAAGATTGCAAAGTACGGGATGAGTGTAAGTAATCACCCAGTCTTTTGGCTTCTCTGCAGGCTGAAGAACAGCAAAAGCTTTTCAACAAGTCACCTAATTACATTCAGGTCGAGGGCAGACGCCATCACAGATGCTGCTTCTCCTGAGCAGTGGGGACAGGGGCTCATTTTTTTTTTTCCCCCACACCTGCCATGTACCAAGCACTGTGCTAGCTACGTGGCATTCTCAACTGCTTCCATGCTGTTCAGTCTTACGAGCGGCAGGTATTATCTTTCCATTTTAGACAGAGAGGAAACTTTGCTTCTAAGATGTTGCAGAAAGTTGTGCAGCTGAGATGTGGACCTGGACTCAGATTTCACAACGGCAGTAAATTACGGAGGAGCGTTAAGAGTCTGAGTGATGCTCCGTATATAAACTGATTTTAAAAAAACATTAGTGATAGCCGGTAACTAACAAGGTGTTGGTTATTCGCTGATTGCCAGAACCATCAGGTTTTAAATTCAGGTGAAAAAAGAATGAAGAGCTCTGTTTTATGTTTCCCAAGGCCAAGAGGAATCTTCTGCCCCCCGGGGATCAAGCTCCCTAAAGAGTGGCTTGGCCTTTCCTTGTGCTCTTGCCTTCCGTGAGTCTCCTCCTCCAAACTGCGCAGTGAGATCTTTTTTCACCCAGGGGGAGGCCACGCTCCAGACAGTTTGTAAGCCCACAGGAATTTCATTTTAAAAATTTAAAAAAAGACATCACGGACTTATGTGCAAAGTAGTAGCCACAAGATTATTCATCACATCATCGACAATGGCAAACTAAAAAAACAGATGGGAATGTCTGCTGAGAGCAGATCATAGGAGTATGTATGAACGCATTTGTAAGGTGGACTGTCCCAGGCAGACCCACGTTATTACACTTCACAGGTGCTGCGTAGCTTACAAATGGAAGGTCTGAGGCACCTGCGTTGAGCAAGTCTGTTGATGCCATTTTTCCAACAGCGTTCACCCACTTTGTGTCTCTATGTCACATTTTGGTAATTCTTGCAATATTTCAAACTTTTTCATTGTATTTGCTATGGCGATCTGTGGTCAGTGACCTTTGAAGTCACTGTTGCAGAAAGATTACAACTTGCTGAGGGCTCATGATGGTTAGCATTTTTTAGCAATAAAGGGTTTTTTTATTCAGGTATGTTCATTGCATTTTTTAAAAGGCATAATCCTACTTACTGGGCTTCCCAGGTGGTGCAGTGCTAAAGAAGCTGCCCACTGATGCAGGAGACGCAAGAGATGCGAGTTCAATCCCTGGGCTGGGAAGATCCCTTGGAGGAGGAAATGGCAACCCACTGCAGTATTCTTGCCTGGAGAATCGCATGGACAGAGGAGCCTGGCAGGCTACAGTCCATGAGTTCACAGAGAGTTGGACACAGCTGAGCACGCAGAGAGAGCAGACTACAAAATAGTGTAAATATAAGTTTTATATGCACTGGGAAATCAGAACTCTTCCTGTGACTCTCTATTGTGATTCTTGCTTCATGGCGATGGTTTAGAACTGAACCCACCAAAATCTCAGACGCATGTGTGTGTAACATCATTCAGCCGACATGGTTAAAGGTTCATTAATGAGCAATGTGTCATCTTTGAATAAAAAGTAGTTTACAGAAAATTGTGCAGAGTGAGTTTCAGTTCTAACAAGACAAAAATCACTCTGGTATGAACAAAGAAAGAGCATAAGGGTATATTATAAAGTGTTAAGAATTGTTGGCTCTGGGTAATGGTGTATTACGCTTGATTTTTGTTTTCTCCTTTGTATGTTCTCATTTGATAAAAGTATATAGATATAAGGATATGGATAAAGTGTTAGTTGCTCAGTCATGTCCAACTCTTTGTGACCTCATGGACTACAGCCTGCCAGGCTCCTCTGTCCACAGAATTCTCCAGGCAAGAATACTGGAGTGGGTTGCCATTCCCTTCTCCAGGGGATCTGCCCAACTGAGGGTTTGAACCCTGGTCTCTCGCATTGTGGGCAGATTCTTTACCGTCTGAGCCACCAGGGACGCTCAGATAGGAGATGGATAGGATATGGATAGGAAGGTATCATATTTTATTTTTAAAGACATCATTCAACAAATTGGTTATATGAATGTTCTGATTTTTGAGAGGCATGTGTATCAGTATCTAATTGCTAGGGACCATGGAGTGTTTATTACATGGCAGATGCTTCCAGTTCCTGCAGTCTCCCCTCATTCCCAGGACTAGCTGCAGCCAGAGCCATCTTCTCCATTAGACACAGCGGACAGAGCGCCTAGGACTCCAGACACTTCTAGGAGTCCACAAAAATGGCTTACATTCTTTAAATGCAGAAGGAACAAATGAACATAATCCCTCCTGGATTATATTTATCTATCGCTTAGTTGGTAAAGAATCCACCTGCAATGCAGGAGACCGTGGTTGATTCCTGGGTCAGGAAGATCCCCTGGAGAAGGGATAGGCTATCCACTCCAGTATTCTTGGGCTTCCCTGGTGGTTCGGACAGTAAAGAATCCTCCAGCAATGCAGGAGACCTGGGTTTGATCCCTGGGTTGGGAAGATTCCCCTGGAGGAGGGAAAGGCTACCCACACCAGTATTCTGGCCTGGAGAATTCCATGGACTGTATAGTCCATGCGGTTGCAGAGTCAAACACGACTGAGCAAATCTTCACTCACACACTCCTACCAATGCAGTCACAAAATATATTTTTTGATATTCTAATATCAAGGGCAGAAAGTGAAGAAGAACTAAAGAGCCTCTTGATGAAAGTGAAAGAGGAAAATGAAAAAGTTGGCTTAAAGATCAACATACAGAAAACTAAGATTATGGCATCTGGTCCCATCACTTCATGGCAAATAGATGGGGAAACAGTGGAAACAGTGGCTGACTTTATTTTTGGGGGCTCCAAAATCACTGCAGATGGTGATTGCAGCAAAGAACTTAAAAGACGCTTACTCCTTGGAAGGAAAGTCATGACCAACCTCGATAGTATATTAAAAAGCAGAGACATTACTTTGCCAGCAAAGGTCCATCTAGTCAAGGCTATGGTTTTTCCAGTGGTCATGTATGGATGTGAGAGTTGGACTGTGAAGAAAGCTGAGTGCCAAAGAATTGGTGCTTTTGAACTGTGGTGTTGGAGAAGACTCTTGAGAGTCCCTTGGACTGCAAGGAGATCCAACCAGTCCATCCTAAAGGAGATCAGGCCTGGGTGTCCATTGGAAGGACTGATGCTGAAGCTGAAACTCCAATACTTGGCCACCTGATGTGAAGAGCTGACTCATTTGAAAAGACCCTGATGCTGGGAAAGATTGAAGGCAGGAGGAGAAGGGGACGACAGAGGATGAGATGGTTGGATGGCATCACCGACTTGATGGACGTGAGTCTGAGCAAGCTTCAGGAGTTGGTGATGGACAGGGGGAAGCCTGGTGTGCTGCAGTCCATGGGGTCGCAAAGAGTCAGACACGACTGAGCGACTGAACTGAACTGAATATCAAGGGAGGAGGGGACTCAGGAAGGTCAAAGTGCCTAGGGCCCACAGAAACCATAATGAGACCCACCCTGGGTGGGTCTGTTCCCATTTTGTGGTGAAAGAAACCCAGACTTAGGTTTCTCGCTTCAGCTGGCTTGTGGTAGAATTCTAACTACGGTCTGTCGCTTATCCACCAGGCTGCCTTGTTTCCAAGCATCATTTCTCACTGTCTCAGTGGAGCTTTATCATCATCTGATTTTCCTTAAGAGAAAGAGAGCATCTGCAAAATATTTCCCCTGTCCTTTCGTGGCTGACCTTGCAGCTGAGTAGTTCTGCCTGAATCCCGCCCTGACGACCATGGAGTGTGTGTAAATTATAAATAGTTAACAGCAAGTGTCGATGTCTCGTCTGCACCTCTTAGCAGAAAAAGCAATAGTCTTAATGGGGAAAAGTCTATGAAATAAGAAGTCTTGATTTGTGTTGTAGCCAGCTAATGAACCTTCATCACGTTCGCAACCGCAAGATGGAATCAAGTTGGCTTTCTTTCCATCTTAATACCAGGCTCAAGAACTTTGGGACACGACTGTTTTTTAAAACCATCAATCTAAAACTTTTAATTTGTGACTGAGTAGGGATCACAAATAAAAAGACGGAGGCTAGGAACGTAGACTGGGAAAGAAGAACCCACTACGCCTTAATTGCTGGTTCCTGGGAGTCGCCCTGCTTTGATTCCTGGAGCACGCTGTAGTTCAGGAGGCAGTGTGCTTTTTCTGTGAGGACTGCACAGTAAATACATTAGGTTCTGTGGGACAGAATCTCTGTTGCAGCTGCTCAACTCTGCCACTGTGGTGGGAAAGCAGCCACAGACATTATGCAAACAAATGAGTGAGGCTGTGTTCCAATAAAACTTTATTTGAAAAACAGGTGGTAGGCTGGATACAACCCATGGACTGGAATTAGCCAACCTCTGCTGGTTGTTCCCTCTGCCACTCATGGTCTAGTTAATCCTGGAGATTTAAAACATGTGCCATTTTGTCCCATGCCCCCAAACTCCTCCCCACAGCCTCCAAAGCCTTCCCCTAAGAAACCACATCTCCCACCCCTGGGACACGTGGACCTCTCTGCTGTCCAGACGGACTGAGTTCACTCCCACGTCGTGCTGTTCCCAGCCCCTACAATAAGTTTTCCCGTTTTAGGAAGCAAAACTACAAGATGTTCACACTGGAATTTCAGATAAACCATGGCTAATTCTTTTAGTGTAACGCATCCTATACAATATTGGAGAGATACTAAAAATTGTTGTTTATCTGAAGTTCAAATTTAACTGGATATCCTGTCTTCCCTTTGTCAGCCCTACCCTTTCATACCCTTCTTGTTCTTTATCTGACGGCCTGCTTCTTGTTTTTCAGTGTTAAGTGTCAGCTTCTCACGTGTCCCTTGCTGGCTACTCTCTTCAGTGAGTTTCCCCTTCCAGGCAATCTGTCACTCAAGCTGTGGCATTTTCTCCATATCTGAACTTGTCTTATTTGTTTAGCTGGCTAAGTATCTGTCCTTGAGAGCAGAGACCTCAACTCCTGGGCTTCTTAACGCGTTCCCAGCGCCTGTGATAGTCCCTGGCACGTAACAAGTCTTCCAAAGACACTTGTTTGAATGAGTAAGTGAACAAGGAAATGAATAGCTCTTAAATCATATTCCTCCAAAAGCTAAATACGCTCAATGGAACTAGGAGGAACGCCAGCATCACTTGAACACCAAGTATGGTGCTCAAGACCAAGTCTGGCCCAGGAATTCATCTCTCTTTTACTCCCCGAGACCTTAGGAAGGAAGCTGTGTCCTCAGTTGAAAGCGGAGGCGATGGAGGTTCCCTCAGTTGACTTGACCAGGTTCAAGTTCTCAGAGGCAGGGAGTAGCAGAGGCAGGAATCCAATCACGCCGGTCTGCCGTTTTAAGCCCAAGCTCTAGAGTTCTCAGGACCCCTCCGAAGAGTCCCGCGTATAAGCGAACATGTGTTCTTCCTGAATCTCATCTCATGGGAACAGTAATGGAAAGAGAAGGAATAATCTGGAAAGGAAAGGCCGCTTCACTTTGGGTCCATTGATGAAGCAACTTTTTTTTTCAAGCTAGATCTTAGCTGATACCAAGATTTTAAAATGAGGGGTCCTAAAACCAGAGCAACGCTGAGCGGTGCAGGGGGCTGCTTTTCGTGGGGAATCCCGCCCTCGGGTGGGCTCCTGCTAAGAGGCCACTGCAGTTCCCTTCCCCCGCGTGCTCCAGAACGTCTCTCATCTGCCCTTCCGAGCTGTGTGTTGTCTTGAAATAGCCAAGTGGGCCGCATCTCCTTTCTTTGGGTGGAGAAAGTGTTTTCCAGTGTGTAGCCACAGGCTCACAGAAGTGGCGGTCGCCCTGTCTTGTTGGTGGCTGCTGTTGCTCAAAGTGGGTGCCCTGTCTCTTGGGGGCAAGGGGAGCTCATGCCCGCAAAATCACATCTGAAGTGACACACACTTTGTTCACCATCCAAGAACACTGATACACATCTATACATGGCCCAGCTGAAGGATCAGTCTTAATGATTTCCACCCCCTCCACCCAGTGCCTCTGTCAGAACGAACACAAAGTATCACCCTGTCTTCCTAAGGCCATAAGCGTGTGCTAGGGTGACTGCAGAGTTTTGTAGGTGCCGGCCCTGGTTACTTTTGCATCACATTGATCTTGAAGATGCAGAAGAATTGTCCAGTAGATTAAAAAAAAAAAAACTACATGTCAAGTTCTCAAAAAGTCTTTGCGTTCACTGATTACTCCAGGACTGACCCTTAAAAGCATGAACAGAACACATTTTCTTTTTAGAAGGTGTAAAATGCCTTGGATTGTGAAGCAGGAAAGAGGCCAGAGTTTGCAGAGTTTTGGACTGGACTAGCTCATGGTGATGGGTACCAGGTCAATGCCAGTCGACTCGGGCTTCTTCACCCCAAGGAGGTATTTGAAACTGATTTATTTTGATGCCCAGGTGGACTCCATCTTCTAGATTTTTCTCTGAATTATGGCATCTGGCCGTGGAAACGTCTCTGCTTCCAGAACCTCATTTTAACAGGGCCATTGTTATTTGGTCAGTTGGTTTCTTCAGAGAGGACAGGTGAGGTCTAACTCTGTCAGAACAAGACATGGGAGATAAAAAGCACTAAATACAGGCTAGGAAAGAGTCTGGGGCTCAGGGTGCCTAAGTTGGGGAGCCTGCAAGGGGTCCCTCGATCCGTTCCTTCCTGTCCGTTGGTCTGAAGGCACGTGGGCTGGTGAGGACATCTCTGTGGATGCCAGGAATCAGTGGCCCCAAAGCCAGGATGCCCCTGGCCTCGCGTCTCCGCTTCCTTCTGTATACTGTTTGCCTGGACGGCCCGTATTTGTGCTGATTCTAAAGTAAGGGAGAGGTGAAATATTATGACACCAAAAGCCGAAGCCTTGTTCCAAGGAAGTGTTGAGCTCTGTTATTTCCTTCCTCTCAGCCTCCCCGAATCCTCCTTCTTGGGGGAGGTGGCCAGGAGCCAGAACTGCTGTGTTTGTCCAGGGCTAATATTAAACCTCTGAGCAGGGAGCATGGTCCTCGCCTCCCCAGCCCACCTTCGGGGGATGCTCGTCCTCCTGAGGGGTGGGGGGAGAATTAATTCCACGTTCAGTCCACGCTGAGGCCAGTGCATTTCCTGTGCAAACACGGCTGACATTTATGAAATCTAATTTCATAAATGTCTATGATATAGCGCTCATTAACATACCGCAAAATAGCTCCAGAGTAGCCGGTTTTAATCCAATAAATCATTGCTGCCGCTCCGACAAGATGTTCCTTTATTGAGGGGAGCACAGCACCGCCCGGGCGGGGTCCCCATTTGGGGCCTCCTGGGTTGGGATCCTGCAGGTCCGCCCGTGATACTGCGAGGGGCCCGCGCCTCTCTTCCTGTTTGCTCCTGAGATGAAAAGATGAAAAATCGCTGATCAGACCCCCCTCCATAAATCTTGCCGACAATAAGTCATAAAACCTGGTGTCTTTACATATGGTAGGTGCCCGGGGATCCCGTTGCCATATGTAAGCAGCAGCTTCTGGGAAAAAAAAAAAAAAAAAAGCCAAATTCTATTGCCCGTGCGAAACTTCTAGAACTGGTCCCAGAGCCTACAGTGAGCAGGCCACTTGCTCTCCCCACTACATCCCTTGTTTTATTTTAAATCCTTTCCCTCACCACGGGGCTGTCTCTTTTTGTTCCAAGTTACTATCAGGAGAATTCCCAGCTCGCTAATTAGGAGATTGTGGGGTTTGCTGAATTCCCTTCCTGTCGGTCACCCCAGAATGAGTGAATAATTACCCCCAGCCAATGTGAGGTACAGGTGTTCAGACTTTTCTGTGGGGAAATTTGGGGTCCTTGTCTTCTCCGGGACTGCCCCCAGCTGACCGGCCAAGCCCCCGTCCACACCCAGCCCCCAGCTAACGAGAAACGCCTCTCTATTTCCGAAACTCAGCCTGTTTTCACATCTATCAGCTCTGGTCTCTCAAGCTCAGCCTGTGTTGTGGAGACACAGTGAGACGGCACCCTTTGCGATGTGAAGTTGAAACATGTGGAGGATTTCTTTCTCTTTTTTCCTCCTTAACCAAGCACCTTGATGATCTGTGGCCTGTCACGGGGTATCCGGCAAGCGTACAGAGGAAGGGTGCCCAGGCAGGGCGGGCGGCTGGCCCGGGGGTCTCTGCAGGCTAAGGCCTAAGCCGAGGACCACAGCAATTAGCACTTCCCAAGAGTCCCCATTTCCAGGTTGAAAGACAGATGTTTTCTCAGAGAAAGCAGCGTAAGCTGGGTGTGCGCGCAATGCTTCATCAGCACCTTATCTGGACCTGGAGAGGACACTCCTTTCCTGCCATATTTTATCCAGAAGTCACAAACAAAACCGAGCTCCTGATATTTGGTCAACAAGAAAAAAACACTTGGAAAGGCAGGCAGGAAGTGAGGAGCCTGGCGGGGAGGGGGTGGGTGACCACAGGGCTCTCAGAAAGGGAAGTGGTCCACGCAGGCCCCTGGGGGAGCCAGGGGCCATCCAAACACCTGCTGCCTCCATGATCCCTTGTCCCCAAGGCCAGGCAGGGAGCCCCCTTGGAGACCATCTGTGCCCGGACCCAAAAGAACACAGCACATCCAAATAGCACCTCCACCGCTCTCTGGGACTGGCTGGGAGAGGGCAAAGGGCAGCCCCCTCCACCACCTGAAGACAGGGATGAGGCAGGCCGGGGCCTGGGGACGTCTGGTACCCAGTCGGGGACAGGCTGACTTTGAGCTATTTTGATGCTAATTATTTTACCAAGTGATATTTGATTGTTTCTATAAAAAGGTTTATAACAGTGCAGTTCACCACAGGCTTTTTTTTTTTAAGACCTCAAAATGCGAGAAAAGAAATGCACCCAGAATCCATTAAAGAATTAGGTCCTGTTATTGCCGGAGTCTGCCCAAAGGGCCCTGGGCACCTCCTCAGCCTGCATGGAAGGTGAGTGGTGCTCCCCTCGCTGAGGAACTTTTGCTAAGAGAGCAAAGGAAGAGCCTCCTCGCGATCTCTGAGTCTGGCTCTTAACGTGTCTTGGAAACGCTGGCGTCTTTGAGGAAGGCGTTTGTCCTGGATTCCACTTTTCTAACTAAAGCTGGGATGCTGGGGAGGAAACAAGGATCATCATGACAGCTTCTCTAGTAGAGTGCTTCTCTCAATCCCCCCAGAGTAACAATATCTATATATATAAAACTCCATTATCTCTTTTTTCATCCATCAAGAAATCACCATACAACAGTCAAATGTCTTCCCCAACTTTATATGGAGAAAGCAGGGACATCCAGATTATCTGTTGCTGTCAGATCAGCGGGGCCTCCAGAAACCTCTCTCCTCCCTGGCACCAGGGACAAATTGGGGGATTTGGAGCCCTGGGTTCCTCGGGACACTGTCTGAGTCCCTTCTCCTCTCTTGGTTCTATCCCTTCATCTGTAAGACTTGCAGAAGGGAGAGAGTTCTCCTGCCGAGATGGTGTTTAAACCCTTCAGCTTAAAGAAGATGTGATTCTATGAAAGTCACAGCCAATTCCTGATTTTTTTTTTCTTTTGCAATTTAACCATAAACCACTTCCTTTTTAAAAACTCTTCCGAGTATCTCAGATCATCCTGAAAAGAAACAGAAGCAGTCATGTCTTGAAGCATTTACAAAAATAAAATGTGTATCACGTGCGTCATCGCTGTAATCCCAACACGCTGATACAGAGCCTGGCACAGAGTTGCTGCCCCGTAACTCAGGGGTAAATGAAGGAACGGGGATGACTTAGCCCGAGACCCCTGAGTGTCTGAGACGCCCCCCAGAAAGCAGAGCCTCCACCCGGGGCCCTAGACTAACAGCTCACTGACTCCGGGCAGTGCCCTGTCTGTAGTTATTAGCAGTGAGTAATCACCCCTGCCCTGGTCCTGGGCAGCGTGTGGCAGCTCAGGGCCAAAGGCAGCAGCTGCAACCAGCCCCGAGCTGGGTACGTCTCTGTCAGTGCTGTGGGGAGGTGGGGAGGTGGACAGGTGCCGGGCATTCCTGGGCACACGTGCTTTGCTAAAAAAGAGGCAGGAAAGACTTTACCCACCCATGGGGGTGCCCCAGGCAGGCAGATGTTTATGGTGAGTGACATTCCTCGGGCTGTAATAGGAGGTTCTGAAGGCTTCAAGGGTGTGGCCCCTGGAAGGAAGAGGGAGGCTGACGTTTGTTGGGAGGTCTGTGTGCTGAGAGATGTCTCTGCTTTATAGGCGAGGAAACCAAGGTCCAAGCATGTCAAGCCCAAAGGCATGCCGCTAGAAGGGGGACGGTCCAGGAGTCGAGCCCCAGGTCTGACTGATTCCCCAGGCCTTGCTCTTTCCAGTCTGCCCCAGGCAGAGAAGAGGGGCTGGATGCCTTGAGAGGGAGAGCAGAGTTATCAGTGGGCTGGAGACCGCGGGAAGGGCTGAGGACACAGGCTGCTTCGGAACTGCGGAAGCAGAAGTGATCCATGGTTTAAGTGCTGACCGTGTTGAGATGGGCGAGCCTCAACCACAGACTGAACCTTTCCTCTTGAAGGAGACTCCTTCCCTGACGCACAGCTCTGTTCCTGAACAGCAGAGAAGTTCCCTAATAACCAGATCCTAAACGACCCAGTAAGTTGCCTGCCTTCCTTCCATCCCCGCTCCCTCCCCATCTTCCTTCCTTCTCCAAGCCCATGTCCTCTCCAACTTGTACCACGCTGAGTGCCAGCAACACAAAAGAGCACACACCAGTGACTCCCCTGCCCACGTGGAGCTCAGCCGTGGCTGGGGCCCGCGTTAGGGCTTCTCACCAACATCCCTGCTCCCCCCTCCTCCTGGGCACACGGCCCCTTGAGGGCAGGCACAGACGCGTGACTTTGTCCAGTGAATTGTGTGGGAAAGACGCATGGCGCTTGCGAGTGGAAACATTCAAGGCCAGGTGTGGAATTCCGGAGCGCTCCCTTCCCTCACCCCAGTGATTGAGACACCCTGTTGCTATGGAACATGATCGTGCGAAGGAACCTGGGTACCACAGCGGGCATTCTGTGCATGCGAATCTCGGTTGGTATAAGTGGTTGAGATTTGGATGTTATTTGTTACGGCAACAGAGTTAATCTCTCCTGACTGACACTGCTACATTTTGATCTGGACTTTCTCTCTTACCTTCCTATGTCTGCATTTTTAGCCATGCCTTCTCTTGAAGAGTCTGGCTTTCCCGCTAGACTTTGAGCTCCTTGAGGACAGGGTCCACGTCTCATTCGTTGATGCTCCTGTATCCCTTGTACTTGGTTCAGGGTCAGGCAGATGTTTGAGAGAGTTGCCAGCCTCTGAGTTGCCAAAGGCAATGCTAACCCCCCTGCACTGACCTCAGAGGCTCAGAAAGGGTGGGCTTGTGGGCTCACGTGGAGAAAGGGGTCTGTCCTTTAGCTGGTAAGTGGTGGGATCAGGATTTGAACTGGGTTGAGCCTGACCCCAAGGCCCACCCTCTCTCCATTTCAGTACCCACTGACATGCCCTTGATTGGGCTTCCATTTGCTGAGTCTTCTCCAATGAGCGATGGTCCCTTCACTCCCACCCCACATCCCTTCTGCATGGAGACCTGCAATTGCCCCTCGGGGTATTTCTGACCTTACTAGCAACAACACGGAGAAGCACTAGTATTTGTTGAGTGTTTCCTGGATTCAGGCTGTGCTGTGTGCTAAGTCACTTCAGCTGTGTCGACTCTTCCTTACCCCATGGACCGTAGCCCCGCCAGGCTCCTCTGTCCCTGGGGTTCTTCAGGCATGAATACCGGAGTGGGTTGCCATGCCCTCCTCCAGGGGATCTTCCCGACCCAGGGACTGAACCCTCGTTGCTTACATCTCCTGCATTGGCTTGTGAGTCCTTTACCACTAGCGCCACCAGGCACCTGGTCCCAAAGTGGACACTACCTACGTGAGAAATACATATGTTAGTGGTATATGTCATTGTATTTAGTTCTCACCGCAAAATGAGACTTGGGTTCCATCCTTATCCTTGGATTGAAGAGAGGCAGCTTGGGGTCAAAGCATTCAGTTAACTGGATCCAAGTCACAGAACTCATAAGCAGCCAAGCTGAGACTTGAACCCAAGTCCAGCTCCAGACTGGAGCCTCCTGACAACTACTTCAACAGAGGGAGCTTGTGTGTGTGTGTGTGTGTGTGTGTGCACATGAGTGTGTGTCTTTGTGTGTGTGTGTGTGCACGCACATGTGAGTGGGTGTGTGTCGTGTGTGTGTGTGTATCTGTCAGAGAAAGAAAAAAACTTTTGGGGGGCCGGTGATGATACAGAAATATCTTTTCTCTCGCTGTTTATCCAAGTTTGTCACTTGTGTTTTGACAGGAAGTTGTAAGGACTTCCTGCTTTAACTCTCACAGATGCTGGCCCTGATAACTGTATTTACATACCTCCTGGGCAAGGCGAGGGTCAGAGCTGCTGACTCTTGTGGGATTTCAGGACAGGGACTGATGGATCACCTCCTCCCCTATTATCTCCCCAGCAGCCTCCCTGGCCTCGAAGGGTGTGGACGGGGGAGGGGAGGTGTTCCTCTGTCCTTTCATGTGGCCTCTCAGTCCCCCAGGAGCCCGGGGCTAAGCACTTTCCTGCGAATGTCCTCCTGTGATCCAACAACAGGCCGACCCTATCAGGACGGTCACCCACATTTTACACGCGCTCAGGAGCAGATGGGGGGCAGAGAATAGGGTGCTGTGGCCAAGAGGGTCCAGGCCAAGAACACTCAGTGTCCGGCAGTGCACAGGGCAGCCCCATGGGGAAGAGTCACCAGCCCAGATGTCAGTAGTGCCAGCTGCAGAGACCTGGGCTCAGAAACCTCATGGAACATGCGAGCCGTAGGGCTGGGGCGGAACTGACCTCCACCGACACCCATCAGGTCCTCCTCTCAATGGAGAAAAGAGGGATGCGAGGCCTGCCTGGGAGGTCAGGAGGCCCCCTCCTCCTCCAGCGTCTTCGTGTGGTTGCTCCCTCCCTGTTCACACCTGGTGCCGCCTTGATCACCCCCAACCCCCCACACTGCCAGCTGACCCCTCCGCTGACAACATGTGCATTGCACCTTCGTGAGCTTCGGCATCTCTGACGACTCATCTTTGTCCTGTTGTGTTTTCAAGCTTGATTTTGAAATCACCCCAGGTCACAGACCTCTGAGTGCCATCTGAGGCTGGACGGATGTATTTCATTCATTCAGGGAACACCCACGCTGTACTCAAGCTCTGCCAGGTGCCCATATGCAGAAGGGGAAAAAAGTGAATCATTGTGGTAGTCATGGTCTCAGCAACCACCACCACCAGCATCACGAAACTTCATACCATCCGGGCTTCCTCAGTATGAGCTTTATTGAAGGGTGCCAGGGAGATGCAGAAGGGGGTGCCTGGGTGTGGCTGCATGCTTCAGGAAGTTGACCCAGAGGTACAGGGGCCTAAGTGGGGACTTGGAAGAGATGTGTGTGGGTGAGGGTGTCACAGGCAGAAAGATGAGCAAGAGGAAAGGCCTGGGAGGAGGTGGGTCTAGAAAGTTCCAAAGAGCAGTTCAGTAAATAGAGACACCACTGAGGGTTGACCAGATGTCTGCATCACTCAAGGACGCCATATAACTCAGCTCAGTTTGTAGGTGGTCTTCATCACTCAGGGCCCAGGGGTCTCCAGAATGATTTAAAAAGAGAGCCAGTCAGACTGCTAGGCAGTTCTCAGCCCTTCCCCTGCCCCAGCAAGTCTTTCCAGGGCTTTCCCCAGTGCTCATAGTTGGGCTGACTTTGGAGGCCTCTTTGAATGACACTGAGGTTGGCTAGCAATAATAAAAGGCACGAGGTATGGATACTGGGCAGCCAACTCAAGTGCTGATAACCCAAGAATCACAGATGTTTATACGGATCTCCAGGTCCACGACCCTGAAGATGCGGTACATCAGACCAAATTAATTATCCAGCAGAGGCTATTTACTGAGTTCCTGCTCTATTCTTGAGCCCAGGGCAACAAAGAACCATGATAATGGTGAGGCCCCAGCCACCAGGACTTGAGGTTGTGTGGGAAACCTGCAAGACCAAGTCAAGGATGCAGTGGAGAGTCACCCAGCAGTGACTGCAGAAAAGGGAAGGAGTGGTGTAGAGAGGCGAGGTCAGAGGGGGCTCCGGAGGGGGCGAGGTTCAGGTGGAGCCTTGAAGGATGGGGAAGGTGGGGACCGTAAGCTGATGAGGGCATTTCATTTGACGATGGGCGCTGGAGAATCCCAGGGATGGGGGAGCCTGGTGGGCTTCCATCTATGGGGTCGCACAGAGTCGGACACGACTGAAAGCGACTTAGCAGCAGCAGCCGCAGCAGGTCTCTAAGATCAGTGCCTAAGGAAGTGCCAGAGGAGTCTCTAAGTTCAGGTCAGGTCCAAACTCCCTCACTGTGTGGTTCCATGCATCCTCCTTGAGGAATCGTCTCTGGCTTCCCTGCCTCTAGCCACCCCCATTTCACACCCAAATTCCAGTCTCCTGCAAGTTATCCCCCATCTACAGTGACATCGTGGTTTTGAGCTTTTGTCCCTTTTCTCCACTCTGTTAGAGACTTCCTCTTTTTTCTGCAGAAGAAAGTACTCTATTGCTGCTGCTGCTAAGTCGCCTCAGTCGCGTCCAACTCTGTGCAACCCCATAGATGGCAGCCCACCAGGCTCCCCTATCCTTGGGATTCTCCAGGCAAGAACACTGGTTGCCATTGCCTTCTCCAATGCATGAAAGGGAAAAGTGAAAGTGAAGTCACTCAGTCGTGTCCGACTCCTAGCAACCCCATGGACTGCAGCCTACCAGGCTCCTCCGTCCATGGGATTTTCCAGGCAAGAGTACTGCAGTGGGGTGCCATTGCCTTGTCCGAGTGCTCTATTGGAGAAGCTTAAATGCCGCCTCCTCCACACAGCCCTCCTGTATTCTCTGTGTTCTTTCCTCTCTGCCCGCGTCCCATGTCACAGCACCTACACGTTACTGGTTGCCGTGAGTCCCTGCCTCGATAGAGTGCCAGCAGCTGCTTGAGCTCAGGAACTAAGTGTGTGTTTCCTTCTATGGCTGAGCACTGGGTATGACTCACGCTCGAGGTGCATGAATTACCTGTTGACTCTGCGGGTGACTTGAACTAGGACCTGAGCACCTGCTGCAGCGAGCCGACTTGCTCGCGGAGGCTGGGGTGGGTTTAGAAGCGCCCTGTCCAATCTGGGGGCCACTGGCCACATGTCGCTTTTAAGCCTGAATCATAAATAAGATTGAAATGCGGTTCCTCAGTCACACTTGGCCACAGTTCAAGTACTCAAGGGCCACCTGGGGTGTTGGAGAGCTCAGATCACAGAACTGTCTCATCGCCGCAGAAAGCTCCATCTGACCACGCGCTGGTCTAGCCTTTGCGGAGTCGAGACTGGCCTCTTCTGCCCACTCTCCTGTCCTGTTTATCCCATCTTCCTTCTCCCTAGGATGTGCTGCAGCCAGTTCTCTGGGCGGTCGTCTGTCGCTGTTTGCATAGTGCCCGGAGCCGCAGAGGAACTTGGCGAGGTGGGGTGTGCTTAGGGCGTCATCAGAGCACTCCAGGGGGTGGGCTTCGGGTCTGCAGAGAGAGCCCAGCAGCTATGGGTCAAGACACAGCTACCTGTCCGGGGAAACTCGAGGGCCAGACTACAGAGCAAGCTGGACCTCGCGCCGTGGACCACGCGAGGTTCAGAAACACCCAACAGGCTGGAAACCGCTGTCTCTCAGCTTTTAATTGAACATGTTTCGAATGGGCTGTTTGAGAATCTTCTCGGATGTATTTCTTTGTGGAGAAAAGAAAACCCTGCCTCTTCCTTTTCCATGTGGTCGTTTGGTTTGCCAATTCAGTTAGGGGTATTTATCGACCCCTAAGATCAGTCGCTTTCAAGTATTATTTTTTTCTGTTTGAAGTCCCTTAGACTACAAGCTCAACTTATTTTTTTAATTAATTAATTTATTTTAAACGGGAGGATAATGGCTTTACAATACCGTGTTGGTTTCTGCCGAACGTCAACATGAATCAGCCATAGCTGTACGCATGTCCCCTCCCTCGAACCGCCCGCCTCCCCATCCCACCCCTTCCGGTCGTCACCCAGCTCCAGTCTGAGCTCCCTGCCTCAGACAGCAAATGCCCGCTGCCCGTGTTTCAGTTCTACTGTCTCAATTCGCCCCACCGCTTACAAACCACATGAAAAGGGTCGCTGCCCAGGATGAAAGCAGGGAGGGGAGCCTGCACCTCACTTGTTTGGCCTTTCCTCCAGGGCTGTCAAGTGGCACAACGGCAGGGGGCACCCTCCACGTTGTGGTCCAGGCAGCGATCCCCACGGCCCCCACCCTTCCAGTGGGGGAGTTACGCACAACGTGAAATTGCTGGTCTATGCGCCGTGCTAACTTTTGAAAACCATCACAAAATGCACATACTTGGGCAATCCTAATTAAAAGATGCATCTCTCTAACAACTCTCATCTGTAAGAGGCTTTTTTTTTTTTTTTTTTTTTTTTTTTTTAAGGAAAGTTCATCTGATCTTCTCCCCCAAGGCTGGATTAAAGGCTTTGCAGTCAGAGACTCTTCTTCTTCCTCTCTGGACCCCTGACTCAGTTTTTCACACATAGTAGGCGTTTGCTGTATTGTTTGAGGAAGGAGGAAGGAGAGAGCAGAGAAGGAGCCCAGGAAGGGGGTGGGGGGATGGAGATAGAGCGGGAGGAAGTGAAAAAAGAGAAGACGAAAATAAGGAAGGAAGGAAGAAGGCAGGGAGGGAGCTTGTGAGGTATCATGGTTAAATTTCAATTTACAGATCAAGAAACCAAGATGTAGCAGTTTTTAGCGACTTATTAAAAGCAAACAAGAGATGTCATCTCAACACGCCGGTTCCTGAAGGCCTCTGCTTTTCACCACTCCTCCACCCACCCTCCCGTTGAGTTTTTTTTTTTTAATATAAAAAGCCTATTATACGTGTACTTAATTACCTCTTCTTTTACGGCTCCAGCTTCTTAATGTGTAAAACTGTAGAAAAAGCCTATCTCCCTCTGAGAAGGAATTCCTCTCCTAGGATCCTTGCTGAAACAACCCAGCCCTCCTCTTGTCTGTCAGCAGCAAACTGGGAGCCACCATAAGGGGTGAAAATTAAAAGCGCATAAGCCTGACCGAGGCATTCAGGAAACCAAGCCCCGAAGCTCCGGTCCTCTTGGCGGGGCGGCTGAACTGGATCGCGTTTAAATTCACGCGGTGTCAGGACGGAGGCGGGTGCCCTGGGCCGGCTCCATGTTTATAATGAAGCTGTGTGTCTGGAGTTGGGGGCGGGGGAAAAGAACCTTTGACACGGGGGAGAAATGAAGGATACCACGTGCTTGTGCGATTACCGGTGGGACTTCGGAGCGCAGGCTGAGCTGCTGTCCGTGGGTCGCGCTATGGCCAAGATGTTAGGAATAATTAAACCCCAGCCAAATCCCCCATCGCAGGGACGATACGGCTCCGAGACTTCACCCCCCCCTCCGCCGCGCACGCACACAGGCACACATGCACAGAGGGACCGAGAGAAACTTTCAGAAGGCTTGTAACAGAACAAAGCACAGTTTTTACTATCGCAAAATCTTTATGGATCGCCATCCTTGAGGTGAAGTTATATCCTTTATGGTCACATTTTGGTCGTTTCCTTAAATTATTGAAGGCATTTCGTGGGGCCCGCGCTCTCGGAACAGAGCTGGAAAAGAGGCCCCCGGCCCCCGTCTGGAGGTGGGTTAATGATGGCGCGCCTTGTGCAGCGCGTCCAGGACACAGAGGTTAATAAAACCCGTAGCTCTTCTTCATGGGTACCAGGGGATGGTTAATGTTCGAGCCCGTGCAGGACCTCGGCTTAATGTTCCGCGTGAAGGATCGCGCTGCCAGACGACACCCTCCCTGGTGCCAGCCTCGCATATTAGCACACGCATATTAGCGAGCACGTGCGGGAACCTTAGGTGCTGCCTCCGACCTGGGGGCGGTGGGCTGGCCACCCGCCCCGCTTGGGGAGAGCACTGGACACAAAGTCGGGAGAGCCTGCACCTGGGCCCCAACCAGCCTCTGGCCATCCAGGTGTCCCTCTGGCCTCTCCCATCCAACAAAGGGCGTGAACTGCCTTCTGCCATCCTGGGGTCTGTGCACAGGAGCAGGTGTGGGGGACTGTCAGGTCATAGATCGGTTCTGGGGTGACCTTCACAAGCTTTTGGGGGGTCATGAGAAACGAGTCAGATCTGGGTCAGCCTTACCCCCAGGGCGCCCTGGACCAGTCGCCTGACCTCTCTGTCTCCTTCCGCCAGAAACAAACCCTGAGATGAGGATTTGAAGGCATGTAGTTTACTTGGGAGGTAATCCCGGGATGCAACAGGGACACAAAAAACCGCCACGGGCAGTGGAGGTAATCCTACCTAGAACCTGGCGGGGCGGGCTGGGCGGCATAGTGTACCTGCCTCAGGCTCTCCCCACCTGAGTGGCAAGGGAGCTGGGGCACTGATACGCCAATTTCTCATGGGCCCTGCCTGCCGTTCCTCTGCACAGAGTGGGCTCGTAGCCTCAGGCACACAGATGCCTCTCGTGGTTGCAAGTGTGAGTGGCGTGCGCTGAAATGGTCAGGCCTGGGGGGGAGATGAGAGGGGAAGACCCACCTCCCTCCTCTCTAGAATGAGGCCAGCACCGCCTGCCTATATGCATTGTCGTGAGGGTTAAATGAGATAATACAAGAGCCCAGCGCTGCTACTTATGATTCACTTCGAATCTGAAGGGCAGGTGTGTTTGTTGCCATCACAGCCATAAGCTAGACCTGGGTGATCTGCCCACACTGGAAGGCTTCCTCTGGGACTTAGCTGTTTTGGTGTTTTGCAAAAGACAGCGTGACTGTATGTTTGGCGTTGAAGGGAGCAGATGGGGTGAACTGGGTCGGGGGAAGGTCCCTGAGATCAGACAGCGGGGGAAAGAGTGATGTCCATGCACCGAGTTTACAGGGCGAGGGAAAGGGGCCGTGAGGGGTAAGCCAACTCATCCACCCCTGCGGGTCTGCGTTTGTTGTCACCAAACCCGAGGTGCCGGCCCCCCATCTTTCGTCTCCTAGATCACTCCTGACACCGCTTCTGCTGTTCAGTGGGTCAGCGGGGTTTCTTCATCAGGCGGTGAAGCAACGTCCCTGCGTGTGTGCCCAGAGCCTCTCGCTTAGACGTCACTGCGAGGTGGAGGGAACCCAGTGGGATGTTATCTCAGAATGGGCCCTCCGTGGGCCCCTGGATCCATGCCATGATGTGGACTCTGCTTGGACATGAATGGGGGTGCCTCCACACCGATGTGTGGACCTCTGGGTCCACATTGTCACCCCGTCTCAGAAGCGGCTCCAGAGCAGGCGTCCGGGACTCCGCATGGAACCTTCCACCGCCGAGCGACATCCCATGGCCCCTGGGCGGTGTGGCTTTATAGTCAGGAGGGCACCCACGGTGTCTGCAGTGTGTAGGTGCTACTCCCGACATCCGCGTTGCCTGAGGGAAGGAGGGGATGAATGAAAGATGCATGCGGGGATGCCCAGGGGGGTGAGAGAAAGCAGGGCGACGCTGCTCAGCTGTTCACGGGAAACACAGGTGTGGGGATTTGCAGCTTCCCCCACCGTCTCCCCTCGGTGGTGCTAACAGCCAGGAAGCCACACTGACACCTCCTTGTGAATCTGAGATTTCCCTTTTCAGTTTCGCAAATTTGTTCCTTCCTTACTGTCGTCCACAGGGGAGATGTCCCCAGTCTGACTCACAGTCAAGCATAAATAGTGTCAGGCTGGTAAAGGGGGAAAAAGAAAGAGAGATTGCCGTGCTTCTAGTTGCAATGTGCATCATTAATGGATCCTGTGGCACCCCGAGCTCTAAGGGGGGTGATGGTCTGGGGACACTGGGCACACATGGGTCCCTTCTCTGTGCTTCTTTTCTAAAACAATCCAGACACTACAGAGCATTTTAAGGGCCCTCACAGTCAGACATCTTCACGATTGTTATTGCTTAGTCATGTCTGACTCTTTGCGACCCCATGGACTACAGCACGCTAGGCCTCCCTGTCCATCACCAACTCCCGGACACTTGCCCAGACTCATGTCCATTGAGTCGGTGATGCCATCCAACCACCTCATCCTCTGTTGTCCCCTTCTTCTGCCTTCAGCCTTTCCCAGTATCAGGGTCTTTTCCAGTGAGTCAGTTCTTCGCATCAGGTGGCCAAAGTGTTGGAGCTTCAGCTTCAGCATCAGTCCTTCGAGTGAATATTCAGGGTTGATTTCCTTTAGGATTGATTGGTTTGATCTCCTTGCTGTCCAAGGGACTCTCAAGAGTCCTCTCCAACATCACAGTTCAAAAGCATCAATTCTTCGACACTCAGCCTTTTTATGGTTCAGCTCTCACATCCGTAAATGACTTCTTCATGATGGGGTTTAACAAATAATGGAAACAGATCCTGCTGGAAAGGGCTTGCAAACAAGCCCAATGTCTCTAGAAGTGCATGGGGATGTGTGGTCTTCCCTGCATGGGTGGGACTGCGTTTGTCATCATGATGCTTCTCCCTCCATGCTGCCTAAGCTCTGGAGTGTTCAGGTGAGAAGCACCTTGGAGTGAAAACTCAGTGCTCGACCTCTCCAGGAATTCAGGCCACAACGAGAAGGATGTCTCTCGTGACACTGGGTCTCTGACTCACCCCGGTACTTGTCATTTTGTTCAGAAATATACATCAAGTGCTTAATTCTATGCTAGGGCCTATTCTCTGTGATGTCCCTGCCGCAGGGATTTCTTGTTTCATAAAGATCAAGCAAAAGATCTCCCTATGATTTGACTGCTGTGGGAACAGAGGCCAGTGGGCACCCAGTCCAGCCTGCTGGGTGGGGTAGGCCTCCCCGAGGAGCAGGATACTAGGCTAAAAGCCTGGAGTGGCCGTCGGAGCCAAGGCTGAGGACACGCGGGACTGTGAAGGGTGTTCCTGGCCAGGCTCATGCACAGAGGTGGGGAAGCAGGAATCTGGCTGGAGACCAGGACCGTCCGGAGATGTGCGATGCCCTCTGGGGACTCAGAGCTTGTTTCTCAACCCCCTCGTGCTAACATCCTGGTGAGAGCTGGTGAGTCCCACACACACACACACCTAGTGAGGACGTCGAGCCCCTTGCAGCTCCGGGGCCTCTAAGTTACCAGCAATGGGGGCGCTGAGTGAGACCGGGCCCTGCCTTCTGTGGGGGGTCCAGCTGTACTGGGAAACCCTGCTTCTGGAGCAGACGCATTAGAGTGTTCTGGCTAGTCTCCCCCACTCTGGACAGCAGCGTCTGGAAGCATTCTCTGCAATTACTCACATTTCACCCAGGAGGAAGCTGAGTGGAGGTGAGGTCACCTGCCACATCACAGATTCGGGCCTGTTGGGGCCAGGACCTTGGCCAGGTCTGCCCACGGCCTTTGCATCCGGAAAGGGGAGCAGCGGGTGGGAGAAAGGCAGCCGGCCCCAGGCCTCCCAGCGGGCCTGACTCAGACCCACTCCTGGCCGCCAGGCCCATATCCTGAGGATGTGGGTGTTCATGTCTCAGAGGTTCTCCCACGGCTGGACAGTCCTGAGTGGGGGCCCCCAGGGACACGGGAGGAAGAGGTGCCACCATCTTCCCTCAGCTCCAGGGAACCCCCGGCCCTCCTGGCCTAGGAACCCGCCCTACCAGGCAGCCGGGTCTCTGGCCTTTCTGTCACCCCCACCCCACCCCAGGCACCTCAGCCTCTCCCCTCAGGCCCTGCAGGCCGACCTTGGCCTGTCTCTGGCCTCAGCCCGGGCGCCAGGCCTGCTCTTGGAGCCCAGCCAAGCCCCACCCGGCACTCAGCCTCTCCCCAAGTCCCGCTGGTCAGGCGGAGAACACAGTTCAGTTCAGTTCAGTCGCTCAGTCGTGTCTGACTCTTTGCAACCCCATGGACTGCAGCACGCCAGGCCTCCCTGTCCATCACCAATTCCCGGAGCTTGCTCAAATTCATGTCCATCGAGTTGGTGATGCCCTCCAACCATCTCATCCTCTGTCGTCCCCTTCTCCTCCCGCCTTCAGTCTTCCCCAACATCAGAGTCTTTTCCAAGGAGTCAGTTCTTTGCATCAGGTGGCTGAAGTATTGGAGCTTCAGCTTCAGCATCAGTCCTTCCAATGAATATTCAGGACTGATTTCCTTTAGGATGGACTAGTTGGATCTCCTTGCAGCCTAAGGGACTCTCAAGAGTCTTCTCCAACATCACAGTTCAAAAACATCAACTCTTCTGAGAAAGGGTCTCTCCTTCTCCAGCTTTCCCAGGTCAGGAGCTGCTGGCTGTGTCTCACTCCCTCGCTCTCACACACACACCCTCACACACACATGTACACATATGCAGGTCCACACACACTTGTACACACAGACACCCTCACACACATACACACACACCCTCACACATGTACACATATGTATGTACATACACAGGTGTACAACACATGCCCCTACACACACACACCCTCTCACACACACACATACACATACGCACACACACATGTACACATATACACATATACTCACATGTGTACACACACATACACTTACACATACCCTCACACGTACACATACGCACGTACACACACAGGCGTACACACACATATACACACACACCCTCACACACACACGTACACATACAAACACGTACACATACACACACCTCACACACACACGTACACATGCACACATATACTCACACGTGTACACACACATACACACTCACACACATGGGCTTAAACCCTGGAGCACAGCTTCTGTTCACCAGTTGTCTCTGTCCAGCTACCCTCATCGTCCCATTTCGTCCTCACTTTTCCCCAAAGGGTTTTATGAATGGAAGCCTTGCCCCCAGAACCCTATTCTCAGTTCAGTTCAGTCGCTCAGTCATGTCCAACTCTTTGTGACCCCATGGACTGCAGCACGCTAGGCCTCCCTGTCCATCACCAACTCCCAGAGTTTACCCAAACTCATGTCCAGTGAGTTGGGGATGCCATCCAACCATCTCATCCTCTGACATCCCCTTCTCTTCCCACCTTCAATCTTTCAAATTCTTCAGACGCATAAACTGAAGCTCAGAAGAATTAAAAGCAGTTTTGCTCCAAGTCTCAGACAGCTAGTAACTGACTGACAGAGCCTGCCTTAAATCCAGGCTTTCTGACTCTGAGTAGCCGTGCAACCTTGTGACATCTCTCGGCCTCTTTTCCCTCATCTGTGAAATGGGAATAACAGTGCTGGGTGAGGGTGAGGCTTCTGTGCACATCGTGTGAACTCACTGCTGGGGGAGTCTGGGTGCGGGGCTTGCTTAGAATGGCACCTGGCCAGGGGAAAGCGCTAATAAGCGGTGGACAGGGTTGGCGGGAGTATCATTGTCACTGGCACCAGAGATAAGCCTGTCCTGCTTGGGGGTCAGGGGACACCCATGTCAGCTTCCCAGCTGGTGGCTCGGCGTCTTTCATCCTAGACACTATCTCACCTTGTATCCACTGATGGCTTTGTTTCCCTTCTCTTCTGGTTGGCTCTTGAATTCACATTCTGAACACTGCAAGAGATTTCTGGGCTGATCTTTATTATTTCTGGAGGATATGTGTCAGGAGGCCAGAGTGGCAACTTGGCATCATCACCCCAAAGCTCATCCCTATGTTTCCCCAGTTAATTTAGCATCTTCCACTGGACTGGGTTGTTTTGCAACAAGACTGACCCTTCAAAGTGAGGAGCTCTCTCTCCTTCAAGTAAAATATATGAAGTGCTTTGTCAGTAGAAACTGAGCTTAAATCCTAGTCTTACCACTTAGGAGCTGTGTGACTCTGGGCAACTTACTTAACCCCTCTGAAGTGCATCTTCTCTTTGAATTGGGACTGAAGGATGAGATGTGTAGAATGCCCTTCACAGGGTTTTGGAAAGAGGTCAGTGAGAGGCTGGCAAGCAGGGCCCAGCGTAGTAGGTGCTCAGTAGCCAAAGTCCAGTTGGAACTGAGTTCAACAGTGCAGCTAGTTTGGGCAGCAAGAAGGGAAGGGAAAAGCCCTTGGCTTGGAAGGATCCACTGGGGAAAAGGGGACAGTGGACTCAGAGCTGAGGACCCAGCGGCACACCGTGTCCCGAGCGAGGCGGGCCCCTGGGAGACAGGAGCGAGTGAGGTCCACTGCCCCTCTGGAGCCGACCTCTCAACTTCCTGGTGAAACCAGCAGGTCTCCTCGAAGGCAGGGCCGGGCCTCCTTATCGGTGGGCTCAGAGTCCACGGCACCAGGGCCGGACGCCGCGTTCAGGAGGCTGCGAGTGTTTATCAGGCCCCGCCCTGTGGCCGGCTGGTCAGACGCCAAGACTTTGGACACGGTTGCACTTGAACGTGACTGCTCTTCCTTCCCCGGGGGGGGACACTACAGCACATTTCCCAATGTTTATTCCCAGTTTTCAAAAAGGGTTGAAAGTTGACCGCTGGATTTTCACAAACACAGTGGCTGGGCCTGAGATGCGTGCTGGGGTGTGAGGACCCCTCGCCTTTCTCCCGGCTGGGGGATCTCTGTTGCACCCCATTGCAGGGGCAGTCATGTTGGACCTACTCGCAGCATGGTCCCGGATAAGATCCATGCCGATGGATACTTTAACACAGGTCCCCTCTCCATCCCTAGAGGAAGCCTTCAAGGGGGTGTTATTCTACCCATTTTAGAGGTAAGAAAGCGGAGGGACAAGTGACACGTTCCCTGGGAAAGAGCCTCCCAAGAGTGCAGCCTCTACCCATGTGTGTAGCAGCTTACCTAAAAGCCCAGCCCAGTGCTGCGAGCCCAACAGTTGGCTTAGTTCACTAAATCTTCCTCACATCGGGACTCTCCTGACTCCACTGGATAGGGAGAGAGGTTTAACAATTGCCGTCATTTACCCAGCTAGCAAAAGCTGACCTTAGGATGTGAACCATTTAGGTTGGTCTCTGACCCTCTCACCACCCCCAAACACAGACATGTACTCCTTGGCCCAGGTCTCCCAACTGTGGCACCTCCAGCACCGTGGAACGAGCCATTCTTGTGGTTAGGGCTGGCAGTGCCTTGTGGGTTCTCAGCAGCATCCTTGGCCTCTACACACTAGATGTCAACAGCCGACGCCCACTGCAGTTCATGGGAACCCTGAGCGTCTCTGCACGTCGTCAAGTGCCGCCCCCGGGAGGACGACTGCCCTCGCCCGAGGTCAGGCGTTTTGATCACTAACCATGGCGACGGTGTAACCGAGACTGTGGTTGCGATGAGGGAGTCCCTGTCAGTGTCCAGCCTGCCTGGGGGCAGGGGCTGACGCACGTAACAACACACGGTCCAGGGTCCAAGCTAGAGCCCTTTAGAGATGGCACTGGGGTGGTTAATGCTGGTCTCAGAGTCCAGGACCACTGCAGGCAACCACAGCGAATGTTGCCCTGCCTCGGCAGCCCCGTCTACCTGGTTGCTAGGTAAGGTGTCCAGGTGTGACTCCTTAGCTTCTTGTTTTCTGTTGATACCCTCATGCAGGGGGCTTTTCCTGGCTGTTAAGGGCTCCAAGAATCTTAGGACTGGCTCATCCCACCCTCTCCTACCCTCCAAGGGACCCTGGACAAGCACAAGGTAACAAACACAAGTGTGTGTTTGTGGCACAAACGCAAGCTAACCAAAACCAACTTTCTCAGATTGGTCAAAGACTGGGAAATGACCCCAAGGAGCTGGCACCAGCTTTCTTTGCTCTCTGGCTAAGCTGAGCCCATGCTGTTAGGGTTCTCGGAATGTTCACCTGATTTCTGGAGACCTGAGTGCCACTTGGGAACCACAGGGGGGTGGCCTCCCCGTCGACCCTGCGGAGCGTCCTGTAATCTGGAGAAGGTAGGCTGTGCTCCCTCTTTCCAGGGCGTGTGAAGATGATGGCGGTGGTGGTGGTGATGATGGCGACCTGATGATGCTGGGCCTCTGCTGTCTGCTTGGTCTTGTCATGGGCATTTCATGGATTATTTCATTTCATCCTTACTCTCACCCATGTTGCTATCTTTGTCACCATTTTATGGGTATGGGGCCTGAGGTTCCAGGAAGATGAGTGACTTGAACAAGGTTATACAGTTGTACAGGGATGGAGGCAGAATTTGAGGGCAGATGGGTGGGTTCTGAAGCCCACGGAGTACCACTTTTCCATGGAGTGTAAGTGTGATGTTGTCAGTGGTCCTCTGTCTATTGGGCACCTATTCCAGGCACGATGCTAAGGAAGGAAGTATGAGAAACAAGAGCATCTCTCCGTGCCCATCAGAACCCACCAGCCAGTGCAGGAGACAGACCACCCAGCAGGCAGCGTGTCTTCTCTCAGTGGGGTGCTGGGCAGGAAGGGGGAAGAGAATGCCAGGCAGGGGCGCCGGGTTGAGCAAGGCGGGTTGGAATGTTGAAGTAGCACGGCTCAGAGTGAGGTCAGGGAGGGTCAAGTCCAAGGCTGCAGGCCCAGAAGCCTTGTGACAGCGTAGCATGCCACACGCCCACATGTGCACTCATATTCTCAGGCACACACTCATATAAACAGACATGTTCACGCTCATGAAATTCAGCTCCAAGCTAATCCTATCAGACCCCTTCTAAGGCTAGAGTATCAGAGAGTTCTGACTCTGCCAATTGGGAACATTGCCTCCATCTTCTTTCCATGTCTCCTCTGCTCCAGGCAAAGTAATGCCCTTCCTGTTCCAAAGATGCCCCTGTCCCTGGGGACCAAGTGAATATGAATTACGGGGACATGATCCAATGATGCGGCTTCCCTGGTGACTCAGTGAAGAATATGTTACAGGAAAATTAGGGCTGCAGATACAATTAAGGTTACTACTCACTTGACCTTGAGGTGGGGCGATTAATCTGGATTATGTGGGGGGATCCAAGGTCCTCACAAGGGTCGTTAAAAGAATAACGGTCATTAAGAGAGCAGGGCAGGAGAATCAGAGTCCAGGAGGGAGATGTGCGGAGAGGCTGGGTTAGAGCCCTTTGCATTGAAGATGAAGCAAGGGCCACAACCAAGAAGTGCAGGCACCTCCAGAAGCTGGAAAAGGCCAGGAGACAGGTTCTCCCCTGGGGCCTCCGGGAGGGGCACAGCCCTGCCCACACCTTGCTTTTAGCCCAGGGAGACCCCTGTCAGACTCCGACCTCCAGAACTGAGAATAACTGTGTGGTTGTAAACCCCCGAGTTTGTGGTCACTTGCTACAGCAGCCAGAGGGGACTTAGACACCTTCCTCTCAGAACCAGGCCTGTTCTTCAAGCTCTGCCAGGTGAACCGTGCTCACTCACAACCTAGGCAGGTGTGCACTCTGGGCACCTCTGTTTCTCCTAAACCCCTGGGGTCCTGGGCTTCCCTGGTGGCTCAGCAGTAAAGAACCTGCCTGCCAATCCAGGAGACATACGTTCGATCCCTGATCTGGGAAGATCTGGAGAAGGGCATGGCAACCCGCTCGAGTATTCTTGCCTGTGAAATCCCATGGACAGAAGAGCCTGATGGGCCACAGTCCGAGGGGTTGTGAAGAGTCGGACACGACTGAGCAACGGAACAACAACCACTAGAGGCCCTAAAGGAAGGCTTCCCTCTACTTGGTAAAGCCTCCAGCTGGAACGGAGACCCACCCTTGGAGCCAGGGAGGCCCTAAGGAATGAGACTACCTCTTATCAGCGGTCAGAACCGCACCCTGAGAGCTCTGATATCCCAGCACCCAGAGGGGAAGGGACCAAAGAGCCTCTTGATGAAAGTGAAAGAGAAGAGTGAAAAAGCTGGCTTACAGCTCAACACTCAGAAAACAAAGGTCATGGCATCTGGTCCCATCACCTCATGGCAAATAGATGGGGAAACAATGGAAACAGTGTCAGACTTTATTTTGGGGGGCTCCAAAATCTCTGCAGATGGTGACTGCAGCCATGAAATTAAAAGAGGCTTACTCCTTGAAAGAAAAGCTATGACCAACCTAGACAGCATATTAGAAAGCAGAGGCATTACTTTGCTGACAGAGGTCTGTCTAGTCAAAGCTATGGTTTTTCCAGTAGTCATGTATGGATGTGAGAGTTGGACTATAAAAAAGGCTGAGCGCTAGAGAATTGATGCTTCTGAAGTGTGGTGTTGGAGAAGACTCTTGAGAGTCCTTTGGACTGCAAAGAGATCCAACCAGTCCATCCTAAAGGAAATCAACCCTGAATATTTATTGGAAGAACTGATGCTGAAGCTCCAATACTTTGGCCACCTGGTGTGAAGAGCCGACTCACTAGGAAAGACCCTGATGCTGGGCAAGACTGAGGGCAGGAGGAGAGGGGGACGACAGAGGATGAGATGGCTGGATGGTATCACCTGCTCAATGGACATGAGTTTGAGTGAGCTCCGGGAGATGGTGAAGGACAGGGAAGCCTGGCGTGCTGCAGTCCATGGGGTTGCAAAGAGCTGGACACGACTGAGCGACTGAACAAGAGCAACAGAGAGGAAGGGAACCGCATGCCTCCCTCCCACGTGGGTCTGTCGAGCCTGTGTGCCATGGTCTCATCCACCGCCCCCACCACCTTTTCTGTTTTGTTTTGTTTTTTTAAACAAAAATGACAGCGTTATGTTAAGGCAGCTGAGTTTTTATTATTCATATGGCTTTCTAAAAAGGATCATTCTGGCTTTAATTAGAGTGAAAAATATGAGCAGCGATAGAAATAGCCAAGTATCACACAGCTTCATTATTTACACCATTGATTTTGACAGGCAGATAAACACAGAGGAAGACATGTGCCCAGCATTCGTCAGCTTCCGACTCTCCACCCATTGATGGGACCCTGCCTTTCTCTCTCCAAAGGCAAGGACACCGTGGTAGAGACTCACAGCTCGTGGCCTTGGTGTTGCGGGGGAGACAGATGGCCAAACAATCCCAGTCAAAGCAGTGATGAGTTGGGACCGTCTCCTTCATACAATAGCGTGTGTCAGGAGGTTCACCCATTCACTCACTTCATCCTGGCAGTGTGCTTGTGTGAGGTGAGCGTCTTAGTCCCATTTTATAGAACAGTAGACTGACTTCAAGGGCACCCACTCCAGTACTCTTGCCTGGAAAATCCCATGGATGGAGGAGCCTGGTGCACTGCAGTCCATGGGGTCGCTAAGTCGGACATGACTGAGTGACTTCACTTTCACCTTTCGCTGTCATGCATTGGAGAGGGAAATGGCAACCCACTCCAATGTTCTCACCTGGAGGATCCCAGGGACGGGGGAGCCTGATGGGCTGCCGTCTATGGGGTCGCACAGAGTCGGAGAGGACTGAAATGACTTAGCAATAGACTGACTGCAGAGAGGGCAAGTGACTTGAGGTAGTGCGTATTTGGACGAGACCGGCTGGCCCCAGGAGCTGCCGAGTTTGGGATGCTGACCATGAGCGTTGCATGCCTCAGGCCAGCAGTGCTCACACTAAAGTCACCCAGGGAGCTCTCAAAACCCAGTGCTCAGCCCACACACCCCCAACCTATTAGATCAGAACATCCGGGGGTGGGAAACAGGCGTCGGTGCCTTTTAAAGATCCCCCCAGGTGGCCCCCAAAGCACAGCTGAGTTAGGCAACCACTGCTTTTCTATGAATTCTCTCACCCAAACCCTCCACGCCCCTATAGAGAAACGGTCCTTGCTGGCCCATGTTAAAGATGAGAGACCTGAGCCTCTGGGAGGTCAGGTCACCCCCTCACTCCACCGAGTGGGGATGTGAACCAGAACAGGCTAGAACCCTCACTGGCAGCCCCTGCACCGAAATGCCTTCCTAGTGGGAGATCATCAGTGGGCCAAAAGGGGCTTTTCCAGGAGAATGCGTTGTGTCTTAGGCACGAGTGAAAATTGAATCAAGCTTTTTTCCCATCTTGCGGTTTCCAGTTCTTTGAACAACCATGAGAGTGAAACTCTCCTTGCTGTGGGCATCCTCCCTTTTTCCTCTGGCATTCTAAACCCCAAACTGAATCCGCTTAAACCTGAATGTTTTCCTCAATAGCTGTAGGAACTCACAGCTCCGAGGTGAGCCCAGGGGACCTGGGAGAGCTTCTGCTTCCAAGTCCCCAGGAGCGTGGCCTCCTGGTGTACCCCCAGCCTTGACCTGTATCTCTGGCCTCCCTGTTCCGCAGGATTAACTCCCTCCGCTGGGGTAGCCTGAGTTCTCGGAGCAGTGCTCAGTAATAGCGAAACTTGGCCTCAGTGCATTGGGCCAAATTGAATCTTGGAGACAAGAGGTTGGGGTGAAGTAGAAAAGAATGGCTTCATTGCTTTGCAAGGCATAGAGGGACACAGCAGGCTAATGACCGCAAAACTGTGTGTCCCAACCCCGAGGGGATTTGGTCTTACCTTGGTTCAAGGGGTGGGCTTGCTGATAAGGATCAGAGTGTGTGCAGAGCCTGCACCACTTTAAACCGGTCTCAGGTGGTCTTCTGATGAGCTTCTGTGGTTCTCAAGGTTATCAAACTATGACCTTCTCTCTGGAATGAAGAGAGCTTCATCAAGGAGTTAACATCTTCAATTCGCTGGGGGTTTTTAGCTCTGCAGATGAGCTCAGAGATGCTACTTATGTCCCCTTAGGTGGAGCCAAGACCCTGCCCCAGGGCTGCGCTATAGTTTCTGCACTGCCCCTCTTCTGTCTGTAAATCCCCTCCTTCTCTGATTGGCAGCCTTTTGAAGCTGCCCTTTGGAACTCAGGGAGCTGAAGCCTGTTCCCTACAAACAAGGGATGGGTGGCCCGGAACCCCATGGGGCCTGTTCGGTTCACTCGCATCTTCCGTGCATGAGAGATTTGGGTTATTTCCCCCTTTAACTTGGAATTGTGTAGGGACATGATCAGTATAGACTCCCAGATATGGAGCAAAAGGACCTACCCTCGGAAGGTTGAGGCTGTGGCGACTGTACAGGCTCCAAACAAGCAGGGAGCGTGTGCCTCCAGGTCCCGCTTCCTCCCCCCACTCTCTTCTCTCCGTCAGCCTCTCCCTCCCATCACTCCCAGGCCATGCCCTCTGACCCCCTTGCTTTCCCCTGCTGCTGGAACAAATGTCCCCAGACTGAGTGGCTTCACACAACAGGAGTTCCTTCCCTCGCAGTCCCAGAGTCCAGAAGTCCAACATGGGCGCCTGGGTGGGGTTGGTCAAGTTTTAGACGCAGAAGGAGACTGTTCTGGGCCTCCCCTCCCCTCTGAGCTTGGGGTGCGGGCTGGCTGCACTCGATGTTCCTGGGTGTGAGGACGCACCACCCCGTCTCTGCCACCACCCCCACACTGTCCTGTCTCTCCTGGGTCTCTCTGAGTCACCGCCTGTCCTTCACATCTTGACCCTGGTCTTTGGATCCGGGCCCACCCTAATCCAGAATGATCTCACTTAACTAATTACCAGAGATTCTCTTTCCAGATAAGCTGGCATCTGGAGGTTCCAGGGGACTTGAACTTTGAGAGGCCGCTGTTGAACCCAGGACACCCCCTTCACATCTTGCCAAGCCACTGCTGCTCAGCCGTGTGAGCGTCCGGATGCGTGTCGGGTCCTGCGTCACCCCACCTGTTGACCACCCTGTCTGTTGACCTTGGGATAGCATCTAACTCCTGAGCCCCCAGGCTCTCCCATGCTCAGGCCCCGGCTGCCTCTTCATCCTCCCGCAAATGTACTTCCCAGCGCCGCCCCCGGCCTCTGTCCTGTGCCGTGCTCACACCTGCCCTTGCCGTTCTCTGCCTGCAGCACCTGCCCTTCAGTCCTGCTCATTGCTGGTCCTTCTCCTCCAGGGCTCAGCTCAGATGGTGTGTCTTTGAAAACTCCTTCCCAGCCTGTTCCACCCAAGATAGTCACCCCTTCATCATACTCTGGTTTTCTTGGCTTCGTAACCCCGATCGCCAATGGAATGGTCGCGTCCTCATCTCTGTCCTGTTTGCTGTCTCCCCCCCTCGACCCCCCCCCCACCCCCCCGGTTTCTCTTAGACTCACGGCTGTGTCTTCATGGCACAATCCAGGAGCCAGGGAGATACTGGATTAAGGAGAGCGTTACCACTGTGGGCCTCTGCACTGACTTCACTTTGTCCATCCATCCATCTGCTCAAATTCTGAGTCCTCACTATGGACCAGTTGGATCACTGATGCTGGGTGATTATGGACCAGGCATTATCACTGATGCTGGCTGAATGAAGCCACTATCATCTCTTGCATCCTAGAGAGGTGGCATGAAATACGCAACTTACTGGTACACGTGCTCCAGACTTTCCACGTGGCGCCAAATGTGTTGCCTCTAAACGTCCAGACTTTGTGCAGCTCACACCTTACGCTTGTATTTCATGGAGCCCATAGAGGCTCTGGGCTGTTTCTGTGCCACAGGCACTGGGAACCTCTGGGATGCTGGTTGAAGCTTCTCGCCATCTCCTATACTTTTGTTTCTTCGGTTCAGTCTCAGCCCCACCACCGTCATTTTCTCTGGGTAAGTGGGGTCAGAGACAAGAGGTCACTGTAAAGTCAGGAGCTGTGGACATGGTTGGTGACTGAGCTCGTGGCATTTAGGCTGAGCTGTGAGTCTGGGCAGCGCCGCGAGTTACCTGCCGTCTCCGGGTCTGGGGCTTCCCTGGTGGCTCAGACAGTAAAGAATCTGCCTGCAATGCAGGGGACCCGAGTTTGATCCCTGGGTTGGGAAGATCCCCTGGAAAAGGAAATGGCACCCACTCCAGTATTCCTGCCTGGAAAACTCCATGGACAGAGGAGCCTGGCAGCCACAGACCACGAGGTCACAAAGAGACGGGACTCAGTGACTAACACCTCCTGCGAATCTGAGCCCTCAGCTTCAGACTGCTCAGATCCAAGCGGCCAAGGCCTTTGCCAGCTTGAATTATTTTATTTTACTAATCTCCTACTATCACTCTTTTTAATTTCTAATTTGCTAGGATCGTGATGTCAGTGCTTTGACTAGTGGTTCTCAAGCTTGTCTGCACGGTAGAATCACCAGCACGTCCCTTATAAATCCCCAAACCTGGGGCAGAAGAGTTGATTCTCAGTCCCTAGAGGTGAGACACAGCTCGTAGTTTGAAGTTTTAGAGAAGAGTCAAATGTGCAGGCAAGTTTGGGAAGCACTGACTTAGACCAGGAGCCTGCCAGTTTCTCTCTTAAGGCCTGAGCAAAGATTCTGATAAAGAAGGCTGAGCACTGGAGAACCGATGCTTTCGAACGGTGGCCCTGGAGAGTATTCTCAGCTCTGTGGTCCCCAAGGTCTCTTCACAACTGTGGACCTCTGCGATTACAGCATGGAAAACAGCCACAGAGAGCACACAAATGAATGAGCGTAACTGTGTTCCGGTGAAACTTTATAAGAAACACACAGAGGGCCATGTTAAAGCAAAGGACCATGGACCATAGTTTGTATCCCCATAGCCTAGAACAATTCCTGGCACAATATCAGAAGGATATTATTATATCAGATGGATGAATGAATACATTGGAATATATCAGATGGATGGTTGAATACGTTCAATAAGCTTTTAATAAGCACCTACTATATATCCGGCTCTATGCTACGAGCTGGGATTCAGAGAAGACGATGTGTCCTGTCTAGTTGGGGAAACAAAACCATCAACAGATGATCAAGACAGAGTGAGACGGAGGCAGTTAAAGATGTATGAGCTGGCTGCCCTGGAGGCCCAGGGGAGGGAGGAACCAATTTGGCTTGTGGGACATGGAGGAAGTCAGGGAGAGCGTCCCAGCAGAGGCTTTAAACAGAGTCGGGGAGGAAGGTTTTCAGTCTGACTCCCAGCTTCCAGGAATAGAGTTCCCATCAAGTTACCGCAAGAATGGAAGGAGGCTGTTTATTCCCCCAGGTCGCAATCAGATGGGTTGGGGTCTGCGGCAGCTCCGTCTGTGATGAGTCTCCTGCTTTCTTTTCCTTTCTGTGTTGAGAGCTTCATGGGTGACTGTATAGAGAACGTGATGGTTTAAAAAAAAAGTGGGCTTTAGAAGAAGACATGCTTGGTACATTAGTTAATTTCCATATCTGGGAAAACAGGGAGGATTGCAAACCTACTTCAGTGTGTTTTGGCAAAAGTCAAATGAGGTGAAGCAAAGAGATGCTTGGACATGCACGTGGCACCTGTGAGCCCTCAGATGCATTCGCATTACCCTGGTTGTTGTTACCTCCATCCTTATCAACCCCTTCTTCTGTTTGCTGATTGCTTTTGCGTCCTTATAAGTTCACTGGGCCCAGGATCTGCCAAGCCCCTTGAGAAGCACCCCTTTCTATTTTATATCCTGCCAACTGCTGACTCAGACCTTTAATGTCCCAATTCAAATGGCCAGAAAAGAGAGAACCTGGTCGGCCTATGTCCATGTCTCAAGTCACCAAGTTGCCCCTGGATGGACCACCCTTCAGTTCACCTGGGCCCTTGGGCAGGGGCTGTGTCTCTGTCCCTAAGAAAGGGCTGGGAGTGGGTGGTCCCCTGAAATGGGACCAGTGCAGAGAACCAGTCGGGTGAAGGTCCATCAGGGAACGATGTACAAAGATGAAGGATGAAGTCTGGTTGCTTTCCCCTGCCCTGAAAGAGCGCCTGGGGGCAGGGTCCCAGCTCAATCAGAGGAAGCAGGGAGGGGCCTGATGTCCCAAAGTCTGCAGCTCTGCCTTCCAGTCCTACATGCCAGAAAGCCAGCCAGTCCTGGTCATTGGCCAGCCATGCAAATAAGCCCTGGCCCACCGGCCTCGCCCTGTGGGGCAGAAGAGCCAGCCCCCCAAGGAATCATTCTGGAGTCAAGTGTGAAGGTGCAGCCCAAGGACTGTAGGCGCCTTTGTTTGTTCCCATCTGCGAGCACCCAGGCTGCCAAACCATATTGGGAGTAAAATGAGAAATAACGGAATCAAAATAATGTAAAGGAAATAAGTGCTGAAGAGGATAATCAACATCCTTTCTGAATAGATTTCCTGCCAGGGAGACGGGAGCAAAGGGAATGTTTTACCCCCGGGGCCAAGGCAGACAGCGGT